>NC_143440.1:5617857-5924642 GCF_987193195.1 Phasianus colchicus | reverse complement strand
GCATTCTGTGACGAACAGAGTAGAAGGGAAAAGCCCCTCTAAGAAGGCAGCTAGAAGTTCCAGGAGCGACACACGTTGTGCTTTCAGAGAGGACGTTACAGAAAGTCGAGAGCTGTGGATTCTTTCCTGCGGAGAAAAAACCCCCTCTGTTCAGGCAAAGCAGTATTCTGAAATCGCACGTTCTCGGCATAGCAATTTCGCTATTTCGCTCTCGTGGGTGGACAGCGCCACTCTGTTAACCACCTCGGAGAGTTTGCAGTTGCTGGCCGAGAAATCGCGGTTCATCCCGAATGCCGCTTTCTGCCTTCAGCAGCGGTCTCGTCTCTCTCGCATGCCGAGAAAGAGCGACTTCAGCCGGGTGCTTTTCTCGGACGAGCGGCTTCTTCTGCGCACATCCCAAAGGAGCGGTTCTGTCTTCTCCTTGCGTCCATGCATTCTGCACTACGCTTCTCTCTCATTCTTATGCCTTTCCTTTTATTCCTAGGGACATTTCGTTTTTGTGTGTTTATCCGATGCTACACTTCAGCATTATGTGACGAACAGAGCAGAAGGGAAAAGCCCCTCTAATAAGGCAGCTAGAAGTTCCAGGAGTGACACACGTTGTGCTTTCAGAGAGGACGTTACAGACGTGCGAACTCAGCATAATGCATTGCCTGAAAACAGGGTTTTTTTCTCCGCAGGAAAGAATCCACATCTCTCGACTTTCTGTAACGTCCTCTCCTCTTTTTGGAAGAGAAGGTGAAATTTCCAAGGGAAAAGTGGCATTTCTGGGAGGAGAAAAGTGGGAACCGGTGGGAAAGAAGATCTTGTACTGGAGAGCAACGGTGGTCTTTTTGGTGTGCCAAGTGGTCTCTTGGGGAGAAAACGTGGTAAATAGGGGAGACAATGTCCTCTGGAGGAGTGTCAAGTAGTATTTGGGAGAGCAAACGTCAGGTATTTCTCGGAAACCGGCTGTTTCTGGGAGATAGTAGCAGACTTGGTTGGAAAATGACAGGTGTTTGTGAGAAAGCTGGTATTTTGGGAAAAAAAGGCCGTTTTTTAAAGAATAAGCTGGCATTTCTGGGAGAATATGTGCCATCTTTGGGAGAAAACGGGTGTATGTGGGAGAAAATGTCGTGTATTTGGGAGAAAGCTGGTGTATGTGGGAGAAAAGGCCATTGTGATGGGAGTCAGTGTGATCTTGAGGAGTGGAAAGCAGTATTCTTGAGATGAAACGTGAGGTATTTCTAAGAGTCCTGGTATTTCTGGGAGAAAATGTCTTGTTTTGTTTTATTGTTTTTAATATTTATATATTTTTTATGTTGCAATTTCAAGGAAACACTTCGATAGAAATTGCTTTTAATTCTTTTGGCATACATAGAAGATGCGAAAATGCACATCATATTTTCACATGAATGTAGTAACACAAAAAAAGTTCAAAGCAGTAACTGATACACTCAATTATAAAAGCTGCCCTTCCTGTGCAAGAAATGTAACTCAGCCCTTGGGCTAGATGCCATTCTGTGTCATTGATGTAAACCTGGCGGACAGTACAAATACTCTGAATTTAAAATGGCATGACTAAAAACACTCCATTTTTTTTTTCTTGTTGTCCTTCTATCTCCTACTCTCCTTTCTGTGTATGTTTATTATTTGCCACATTTCTGTGAAAACAAAGCAGGCTCCATTAATAAAAGCAAAAACTGTTTAAGGCCATCCATCTTACTCTTTCTCCTCAAAGGTTTGCTGCCACTTGTTCTATCACAGAGGACTGCAAAACCTCTTTGCTCCACATTGTTACCCTCGAAAGATAAAATGAATAAATTGCTTAAGAAGATGTTGAAAGACTCTTAATGGTGCATTTATGATCATAACATACGTATTTGTGAGACCTAAGGATTTTTATTCATTCTGATTTTGTTCAATGTAAAATCAAGATTAACTTCTTAGATTTTCTGGACATCCTCGTTGTATAAATTCAATTTTTTACTCCTTTACCTTGTACAACTTCTGAAATCTGACAGTAAGAACATTTTTATTTTTGTCTCTAACCTCTTTTTTATTCTTTATCCATCTATTTTTTTTCCCACTATGATGCTTCTTATAACTTTACCAATTACTTTGTGTTCCATTTCATTACGTTATTTATTTTTGCTTTTTCTTTAGGGCAGGATATGTCTACTGCTATGCATCTGCACAGTTCCTACAATGGAGCTTTGATCCTGGTTGGATTGCTTAAGTGCCATTAACATAAACGTGGTTAACAAAAATAGTAGTTTCAGCTTAGTATTTTTCATGCTAAATCAGGTTCAAAACTAGAAGAATAAAAGTTTTTTTGTAAGAAACATAAACATCCATGTTGATTTCATAAGTGAAACTGATTCTGTTTTTGAAGAGCGGAAGAAATTTAAATAATTCATCTGAAAGCAAAGTTCACTTCTGTTTTTATATTCTCAGAAGTGAATCATCAGATTAAACTAGCATGCCACAGTTTAGTGGTAAACCTCTAACACTACCAAATATGTAGATTTTGCTTTAATATCACAGGCAATAGAATGTAATCAACTAACAAACAAAACAAGCAAACAGAAAATTCACATCCAAATAAACCAGAAAGAGGAGTTTATAGACACTCTACAGAACTGTTAGCTGTGCTATGCTTTTCAAAAGCTGGAATTTGTCCTACAGACATCTCAGAAGTTGCACATCTGTCCAAGAAGAATCATTGCACTTTATTTCTACTGTACATGTTTATCTTATATCTTATTCTTCATTACTGTTATGTACTATGCAAAATACATAAAGAAAAAAAGCAGTAATCAAACTATACGTACTGTGAGCAGGGCTTTGTGAAGGCTGCAGTACTGTACAGAAGAAAGCCTTGAACAGATCTATCTCAAATTCAGGGTCATAATACATTTATTTCCTACCCACATTGCTCATGTAATCCACCAACTATTTTAGGAACGCCTAGATTCTTAAAAATACAGAAATTAAAGTGATTTCCTGATCAACCCTTACAGAAAGACACAAGTTTAAACATGAAAGCAACTATGAATGCTTTGGAGAGAAAAAAATAGAATGTAATGTTAATAATCCCTGTAATGTTAATAAGCTAAATAACAGTTTCAAAGTTTAGTATCTTGATGCTTTACGGAGCTCCCATAAAATGGCTCTGAGCCTTCCCTTTCTAATGATTTTGCACACCCACGCAACTTGCTCTGTGGGGATGGAAGATAACAGGATTTAGATCCTTGACACACTGCAATTGATTTAACAATAAATATTGTCCATCCTAGTTTTGGGTTACTATAAGATGAAAGCAAAAATGTATATACTGATCTACTGGTTTTCTTTTAAAAAACATTCATCTGATGCTGAAGGCTAATTCTGTAAAGCTGAAACTTAAATCCCAGCAGAAACAGGTTCCCAGATATTAAAAACAAACAAACAACAACAACAAAAAAAATCATAGAAGTATGTATAATGAAACCTTTAGGCATGTGACAAACTTTGTTTTATATATTATATGATTTCAGAACATCTGTCACACACACTCACAAACTTTCCTTAGAAGGAGAAGCAGAAGTTTAGATGATGATAAAGTTATGTTCTTACCACATTAGAAGGTTCCAATTTCTTCCTTCTAGCAAGGTCAGTGATATTATTGCCATTGTAGTTGATGCTCTCCATACAGCCTTTGAAATTTTTTTCTGCTGTTACAACTTGGCTTCCCAGAAAAAGGCATGCCTCCAAAGGTTATCTTTGAATGTATCAGAAAATGAAAGACAGTTACTGGAGGACAAGGGCTTAGAATTTTTGCTTACTAGAAAAAGAAAGTATCAAACAAGTACTGGAAAAGTAGGAAAAAGTCTATGACTGCAAATATTTTTGGTGGTAAATTGTCTCTGTTATTAGGTTTTCCCAAATACAGAGAAAATATGTATCACAGTTACATATAGACTGTAACGAAGAGAAGGTCTCTAAAAGGAATGCAGTTTTAAATGCTTGGCAGAGCAAAATGTCAGTATTGTTAAGAAACAAGAATTTGTTGGCCAAAGAATGTGCTGTCTGTCTGATCTTGGAGAAGAAAAGTCTGCCTTTCTTTACAAACCTGAATGCAGAAAGTTTGAGAAGTAAAGGTGCCCAGTAAAACCTATTTCAATATGTAGACTGAAACAAACATTAAAATAAAAAAAAAAATCTACTAAATCAAAAGGGAAGAAGGAAAGTGTTGCTTTATGTAGAACATCCATCAGTTTGGTAGAGTGTCAGAAGTGAGAAGTGGTTGGTGGCAAGTAAGGAAAATAATTCTTCTCTATTATGATGCTAAAACTAACTAAAAATTGATGATAAGAAAAGAGAAGCAACTGGCACCTATAGAGAGCTTCCCTGTTATAATATTAGCCTAGAACATGGCTTTGAGAGCACAGGGTTGTCAGCAAAAATGAGTCTGAGGGCAGGAGGGAAAACGTGAAAGAGCAAAAATGTTACAGCATTTACAAAAATACATTGTTGGGGAAAAATAATTCCCTCCTCCCCCTTCACCCCCCTTCCATATTATAGTATGTATATAGTTATCTTAATCAAAAAAGTAACCAAGGAACAAAGGCTATAAAATACAGGTGTTGTGCTGTTTCCTGTTCAATCATCCCTTCCCTAGGGAACAATCTAAATACTAAATACTATTACTAAAATTCTGAAAAATGAAAGTAGTATTTCTGACCCTTATTACTACTTGGGAGAAAAAGGAGATATCATATGAAGGACGTGGAATGGGAAACTCGAAGTTACTGTAGACAAATTGTTGGATAGCAAAAAATACAGTGAGTTGTGGCCAGTTTACCAGGCAAAACGTTTACATATTAAATTGCATGGACAAGACAGTGTTATACTACTTTGCATGCCCAGAATGGGAAAAAGCAGATTTCAATTCAAAACTTAAATATCAATAATAAATGGAGACAATTGTGAATTAATTTCTTTTTTATTTAGTTTAAAAACAAAAACAACAGCACAAAAATGTTTCTAAAAATCTGTTTTTACTCATGACTGGAAAATCCAAATGTGATTTCCATGCATCTCGTGGGCCTGAGATAAAGACAATTTAAAAGGAAAGAAAGAAAAAATAAAGGGGGGGGGGGGGGATGCTATGATGGTAATGTTTAATATTCGTGTGGGGGGTGAAAGGTGTACTTGAGTTGCCTAAGCACAAGCTTCTACTGCTATTGGTGATACCTGGGGTAGTGTGCCTTAGTAACCTCTGCTTTCTGCTTGAGGAGGTATGCATCTCTATGAATTCTCTGCCATTTCTGCCAACACCATGGGAGTGCTGCAGATATCTAGGGGATATATGTATATAAGCTGCTCATTCAGTTTACGTGTTTGTCTTTTTCTTGGATGAGAAATAGTTGCTGTTTATTATTTCCTTAAATGCAACACAAGCATTTACTCATAATATCCAATCTGAGAACACCGTTCTTGTAACTGCTTATGAAAATCATAGATACAGAAATCAAAAGAAACTGTTTCAATCTGCTTGCATTTAAGGAAATAGGAAGTCTCTTTCCACCCTTGCGCATATTTAAGACTGTTTTCTGACAAACTGCTAGCTAAAGGCTTCAGTCTTTCTTTTTGTGCTTACTCCCTCAATGGAATAGCTGAGCTTTTGTAACTGTCCCTACTTTGAAGTTTTCTAGTGGATCCAGGTTGGTTTAAGTATCCTCTATTCCTCACTTCTTTCTTTTCTACCATTTTCTTCAAAAAGGAGCATGTTAAGAACATAAATTTCTATTCTGTTAAGAGTCTTCTCCTGCAGTTAGCTGGTTAGTAAATAATACTTTGCTTTCAGAAGATAGGAAATGGATTTGTGGTCATTCCAGATGTTTCTTATCAGGTAAACTCTCATATGTATGTGTTGGAGAAATTCTAATCAGTTCTTCAGTAAAGGTATTATGAAAGCTCAGACAGACTGTTCTGTCATTATTTACCAAGAGATCTGTCTCTTCCTAAAAATAAACAAGACTTTTTGAATTAGGATGTAATTTCCTTTTAAACTGAAAAATTGGAGAAAGACATTTTCTCAAGGGGGAACTGCAGTGGTTGGAAAGAATCTCTGCAAGTCATTGAGTCTAACAAAGCTGGTTCCCTACAGTAAGTTACAGGAAAACATCCAGATGAGTTTTGAATATCTCCAGAGGAGACTCCACCACCTCTCTGGGCAGTCTGTTCCTGGGCACTGTCACCCTCACAGTAAAGAAGTTCTTCCTTGTGTTCAAATGGAACGTCATTTATTCCAGTTTGTGTCCCCTGCTCCTTGTTCTGTCATTGGGCTCCACAGGCAAGAGCCTGGCCCCATCTGCTTGACTCCCACCCTTTTGGTATTTATAAGCATTGATAATATCCTCTCTCAGCCTTCTCTTCTTCAGGCTGAACAGCCCCAGGTCTCAGCCTTTCCTCATACAGGAGATGCTCCAGGCCCCTCATCATCTCTGTGGCCCTCCACTGGGCTCTCTCCAGAAGTTCTGTATTTCTTGAAGTGAGGAGCCCAGAACTGGACACAGCACTCCAGATGTGGCCTCACCAAGGTAGAGAAGAGAGGGGAGATCACCTCACTGAACCTGCTGGCCACATTCTTTTTAATGCATCCCAGGATACCATTGGCCTTCTTGACCACAAGGCCACATTGCTGGTTTGTGGTCACCCTGCTGTCTACAGGGACACCCAGGCCTTTCTCTGCAGTGCTTCTTTCCAGCAAGCCAGACCCTAACCTGTACTGATACATGCAGTTATTCTTCCCCAGATGTAGGACTCTGCACTTGCCCTTGTTGAACCTCATAAGGTTTTTTCTCTCCCTTTCCACCCTGTCCAGGTCTTGTTGAATGGCAGAAAGATAAAAACTGATCAATGCTTCTTGAGGGAAATTCCCAATGTATTTTAGGTGTATACAAGATTATGTAATACTGTGTGAATGTTGTTATGACTGGGTGACAGTTCACCGATCAGTTCACAGATGTTTTTGCTTCTCACTTGTTTTTACAAAATGTAAATAGTATTCATGAGAAGAGAATGTGATTGACTTCACTTCTTCTAGCAAAATTTTGGCCTTGGAGCTTTGTATCTGTGCAGACTGGAACCATAAGTCAATCACAGAACTTGCCACATCACCATTTGCTTTGGTAAACCATCACCACCCCCTTATTCAATATTCTTGAAGGTTCCCTTTTAAGTGAATTCAGATCTGGTCCAGTTGTGGAACTTGCAGCTTTCAGCGTAAGAATATTGTGAAAAGAAGAAGTATCACTAGTCTGTACAGGACTAACACATTTCATTTTACATATGACATTCTTAACAATAGGCTTTTATTATTCATTCTTTGTCATATATTAAAATAAAGGATGTTTTATTTTCTTTCATGTACCAAACCGTAATACCAAACAGTTCCATTTGTCTTAAATACTCTATACAACTGCAGATAATTACAGCAACATAAAAACCAGCATTATGACATACCTAGAGGGATTCGTTTGACTTGTGTTTGGTTCCCAGGTCCCAAGATGCCAGTATCTGGGAAAGTGGCAAATGGAAATTCAACTGTGCAGAGGAACAGGAAAAAACCCTATATCTGTATATCAGCAATACAGAAATAATTGATAAAATGCTCAGGAAACAAGCTGTGTTTAACCAGCACTGTCCAATCCAGCCTGTTGCAGGGTCCACGACAGCAGTGAGAGGAAAGAGCAGCAGACAAGACTCCTCTGGCTTGTACCATGGTATTAGTTCTAGCACGCTTAAGTTCTGCATTTGAAGTTACATTAGCAAGCCTGATGTGCTTGGCAACAGCACAACATCTCACTCCATATGTAACGTATTTTCTGTGGCAAAGAACTTCTTTGTTCATAACTCACGGACTTTGCATGTTCATAAAAGCTGTTACATACTTTGGAAAGTTCAGGCATACCTTCAATCCTCCTCTGTATTCGATTCCTACTGACTTCATAGTAACTGCTGTTCCCAGCAGAGCTCAGTGACAGCCGGCGCAGGATCGGGGCTGAATTTGAGGTAGCAGTCACTGGCTGAAAGGAATTCCTGTAATATGCTGCACTCCCCGAAGTACGATATTCAGTGGAATTTCGACGGGCTGGGCTTGACAGATTTACTGAATTAAGTGCAGAATCCATAGAGTCCTCAGAAAAGCGATGCTCTTTGGAAGTGCTGTTTTCTTCTATACGTAACGTTTCTGCTACAGAAAACAAAAGCATCAATCTGTTCAAAACGATGGGCTTTGTAGCTTTGTTATTTAATTCCTTGCTATGTTCTCTTGAAGATAATAACAAGCTCCAAGCCTGTTAACAAGTCTCCTGTGAGACAAGACTTACTGAAGAATAGTCATTCTCAAGTAATCACTGGTCCTTTACTACATTAAAAAATTTCCAGTAAAATGTCTAATAGACAAGTTTGAGACAGTCTTCCATAAATCATCTCAGCTGTATATGTTAAATATTATGAGCAGGATGTGGACATAAGGTTTGATTTTTTTTTCATTGTCTGATATTAGCATTAACACATATGCAATCTCAGTCAAGCATTTTCATCATCTTTCTTAATGGTTATCTTCTGAGAATTTGTTTAGGAGTGCATTATGTTTCTATTTTTTATAAATATAAAAAGAATTTTTTAACATAAAAAAACCTCTCATGTTAACTAGCAAATGTTTAATTTGTTCTACACAGTAGAGGGAGTCTCTAACTTCATATGCAAGAGGACAATTATCATCTGTAGATCTCCATATGTTCGGAGACAATAGCCATCACAAAAAACTGAAGAGACTACATGCAGAGCTGCAGAAGGCTGTACATCCTAGACTCACATGCACACTAACACAATACAGTCTGATCACAATGCTGCAACTACGAGTCGTTAAACATCAGTGGGAACACCACTCCATTCTCTCATCATTGTGTGTTCTCAGCTCCACTTGCACTAGGCCAACATCTAGCCTGAGGAAGAAGTTGGAAGCCTGATGCAAAAATCTGCATGAAACAAATGCTGCTTTGGCAAGAGAGTTAAGAGCTGGAAAATATAGCTAACAGGTTCACAGAAGTGTAAACTCCACATTACCATCTTGAAAATTACTCTATGAAAGTTATAAAACATATGCTAGTGGAGCAGCATATTCTTGGGGGTAACTGGTACAATCTGTGAAACAAGTTCCTAGAATATGCTCTTTATTACTCTTCTTATATGACAACTTCCAATAATTTCTTGGGAAAATTCCAGAATTAAATAAAGGAAGAGTATTTTCCACAAACAAAAAACACACAGAGAGCTTTTTAAGCACGTTTAACTTGTTCTATTAGCAATTACGTTCTCTCTCCTGAAGTCTGTATAAAACTGGAGTTTAGTGAAGAACTTGAGGTGTATTTCACAGTTATGATCTTCAGGCAACATTATCCCAAAGTGGAACAAAGACACCCAGAGAACCGGTTCCCTACTTAGTGAATTCAGTAAAGCAAGACATGCAATCCACCATAACATCTTCTATTAAACACAACACTTGTGGCAAAAAGAAGCTTTTAAGTCCACAAGCCCTTCTCTTTCAAGTACACAATCCTCAAGACAATAATGATAAACTTTCTAGTTTGATCTGTATCAAAAAAGCAAAGCAGTGGCTACTGAGGTTTTTGGAGAAAGCAAACTTTTATTTGTCGGCTTGAAGTAGCTGCAGCAACTTGCTAAAAGGAAAGCAATAGCCATCTTTCTATAGAATTTCAGAGATACTAACAGACACAATCAATGATAAGCACTATAATATTAAAGGAAACAAATGAGAAAATTAGATCAGTAGAGAATGAGACCACCAAATGAAGTCTCAGTGCAAGACTGAAAGGCAGAAGTAATACTTCAAATGGCTACAGAAAAGCACTATGAAGGAGTCCAAAACTTGTAGATTGAAACTTCATAAGTTTTTAAAGGTATGATGAAATACTGGAAGCAATATTCCACACCAGAAAGTTTCAACAGGAGTATTTCAGCAAATATCAGCCAACTCCATACAATGTCTTATGAAGGAATCTTTTTATAGTAATCAAGCAGAGATCCCAAATACATCCGTTAAATAATCATTTTTTGTCACTCTTTCCATGATCGCTCAAGACATAAAGGGTTTTAAATTGACTATTTTACAGAAGAATTTAATTGCATTTACTCCAATTATATCCCAGGTTTCTTTCTGATACTACAGATCCTAGTTAAGCAACTGTAAATAGGGATGGCAAAGAGAAACTCTGCTTTGATTCCCAAGACACTAGCATTTGAGCTTAGAATCAGAAAATCATAGAATGGCTTGGGTTGGAAGGGACCCTCAAAGATCATGAAGCTCCAACCCCTCCACCATATGCAGGGCCACCAACCTCCCTATTAAATATTAGACCAGGCTGCCCAGGACCTCATCCAACTGGCCTTGAACACCTCCAGGAAGAGGGGTGTCCACAGCCTCTCTGGGCAGCCTGTTCCAGCACCTCACCATTCACTCTGTAAAGAACTTCCCCTGATACTCAACCTAAATCCTCCCTCCCTCAACTTAAAGCCATTTCCCCTTGTCCTGCCATTATCTTAAGCTTATCTTAACATAGCTCCTCAGGTCACATACACAAGGTGGGAAAACTGGCATACTTCATAGGATGATCATCTTTTAAAATAGGTGTTTCTGTCCAGCAGCTATACTATCCCAATCCACTCCCTTTCAATTCATCTAGCCTCCCTACAAACCAACCCCAACTGCAGTCTTGTTATTGAAAGCACGGTAACAGGTATGAGAGCTGATTCAGAACTGGTGTCTGACAAATACAGTTTTGCAATTAACGGAGCAACAAATGACTCTTTTCCTACTTCGACATGTGGAGCAGATGCGAGTAGTAGAGGGATGGAATGAGAACAAGTTTTTTTCTGTTACAAACAGAATTCACATTCTTACTCTCAACTATTCCAAAATTCAACAGATTTCAATGCTCTCTGATTTAGGTTTTGTAACAGAAAACTGAACATCCCTCATCTGCTTAAGCCTTCAAAGAATGCTTCTGCCACTTCAGTTTTGTTAGATTTGTAATATGGAATCAGCACTCTCTTGACCTTTGCCCTGTGAAATAAATTGTTATGCTGCTCCTTTAATGTATTTCCATCCATTACTGCATGGATGGCATCACATCTGCAATAGAACCCAACATTCACCACCAAGTAACCAATCGATGCCTTGTAAAAAAGGGCTGATCTGAAATAATAAACACATTTTCCTTACTCTGTCTTGTATCTGAACAGGTATTAACCAGACCCAGTTGTACCACAGCACTGGTAAAATACTGAAAGCAGAAGGCACTGCCATGTGATCTTATGCTGTAAGGCAGGCCCTGTAAGTAATAACTGAAGTTTTATTCTCAAGTCAGCACCAGACACCAAGGGTTCATACATGTATGAGTCCCAATTAGGAAGTTCAGCTTTTCAAAAACCAGAGTTAAATATGTTAAAGGCTGCTATTTAATGATTTCACAATGCAGCAAGCTGTTAATGACAGGTAAATTCAGCAGAAGTAGAACTTCCATATGCAGAAGATCATTAACAACATCAAATTTACTACATCTAAGAGCCACTAACAGAGCCCAGTAAGCCATATCAATTTTATCTACAAATATCAGTCTTCCAGAGGTGAGTTTTTGCACACTTGAAATGTACAAAAGATCAATGAATAATTGTCTCACCTGAAGCTGGAAAGCATCAGTTTTTCAAGTTAATTTGGTATAGACTTTCTGCACCGAACGTTTACTGTTTCAAGACCTCAAGAGGAGATGAGCAATTGCTTGCGCATCCGTTGTTATAAGTCTAGATTACAAGTATCTGTGTGTATATGTAGATATACATGCCATAATTATTATGCTTTTCTTTTTCTCTATCTCATTTTTTCCCTCATTTCTCCTCTCCATCTCACTGAGATGGGGGCAGTGAATGAACAGCCACGTGACGCTCAGTGATCTGCTGGGTTAAACCCCAATGCATCACCATATCTTAAAGAACTTGCACGCTGTAAAAGATTTCTTCTTTTAAGAACGTTGCAACAAAACGTTGCTGGCATGCCATACAGAGACTTCCTAGCCTAGAAGGAAAAAAAAAACGTCAAGCAGCAGCTATTCAGTTTGAGATGTAAGGATAATTTATCTGTAGGCATGGCATTAATATGTAGCAGAACTAAACCTATTCCTCAATAGAGGACATCAGAGAACGAACACTGACCTAAGAGACCAGGGAATGTGAGAAAGGAGGAAGCAGCAAATTTAACATGTGGAATCACTTGCCTGGAAGCTAAACAGATTAGCTGGAAACTTTTCACTCACTTGGTTAAGGTATTAAGAACACAAACATTATGTATGGATAAGATTATGAGAATGACTTGAATTAATAAAGCTGATACTCCACTCATACTGAGCTTACTTGACAAATGTATAGCTTGTATAGCTGCAGCTGTTGAGATGCACAAGCTCTGCTTATTACCAACAACCTAACTGTACAGTGTACATGTAATTCAACTTTGCTATTGCTAGACTCTGATTTAAGAACTGTTCAGAAAATCCTGGACTCCCAGTGATATAAAGTATACTCCACCAGGACTATCTTAATAAAGTAGTTCACAAACATACATTCTTGACTATGCTTAAGGAGTTACAAAAGTGATAGAACTGAAGTAACCCGCAGTGAGATTCTTTCTCCCTACCCTAGGTTCACAAACAAGTGAAGAAACAAAAAAATTAGAAACATCTTCACATACCAGTTATCATTTCCCCTCCATGATGGCCAGATTTCAGAAATCCAAAGACTGTTTTGGATTGATAGGCACAATCCACACAAGCTTGTACAGCTTCTTGAAGTACCACGTTGACAGGACCTGGTCCAAAGTGATCTGGAAGCTCCTGAACCTTTTTCTTATCCAGGTGAGGCCCAGAATTTCCATGCTTGTTGACATAAACACACTCTGAAAAAGAACAAGCCATATTTATACAGAATATTTCTACTTTCTTCACACCTAGTGCACACAGAATAGAGACATGTTTCACGTGCTAGAACTGCATTGTTTCTTAAGTCCCAAATTCACTCCCATCTGACCTCTAAAGCCTTTCCGTACCCTGCTAACGTACAATGCTATCACAACCTGCATCTCTACTCACGCAATAGTCCCAGCAAAGCAAGAACTACCGGTACATGCTCTAAACTACCAAAAATCTATTCTTAAAAGTTGTCCTTGCTGCCCTATTTTTTCTCAGATTTGAGACGATACAACAAACCAAACCCTATAGCATACGCCTGCTATTGGTGCCCATTCTGAAGCACCCACACAGCGTTAATAATGTCTGTGCACAATGGTCAGTATCTGCTATCTTCAGCAACCATGCATGTATGATTTCCACACTACAGTTTGACTTTCAGTGCTAAACAAAAGAACAGTACTTACCTGGAAACTGTGCAAAGTGGTTTAAGGCTTATCATGAAAGTAATCAAATAGGACTATTGAAAACAGAGACAATGAAAAACTATCTTTCAAAAGGAACAACAAGGCAGAAAAACATGGAGAAAAGCTGTAACTGAAGGGTTTTTCTTTCTTCTTTTTGGTCTTGACTATCACATGACCAGGAATGCACAAAGACATTAGTACAGGTTAAATCTGTGGTGACTAAGCAGACAATCTAAGTGATACGTAATAGAAAAGACTGCTGCATTTTCTCAGCTGTAGTACCATTCTGGCTTAGTTAGAAGCATAGATTTTAAAAATGAAACATTTCTATGAAGTGCTTCACTGATCTTGTGTCTTCATGCCTATCTGCTTAGTCTCTGATGTCTGCAAATTGGAGGAAGCCGCTTTGTATGAACAAACAAAGATACAAATCAGCAAAAAGAGCTTTCATGACATCTTCTGTCTGACCTCAATAACAGCTGAAAGGTTTATTTTCCTAGGAAACACATAGGTATTTTCCCCTCATCCATCATTGAAGTTGGGATGGAGAAGAGCCTGACAACTTCTATTGTAAAAACAGTTTTTAATTTTGTTTGGGATACTTTTGACATTTAACATAAGTTATGGGCTTTTTTAGAAAGATCTGAGCTTTCAATTGACAACCTACAAATTGTTTCATTACAGAGTTACAAGCCCCTCAACAAGCCAGCTCATTAAGTGGCTTATTTTTGTTTTGCCAATGCTTTTTAAGATACATTTCATTACATTTTCTCTTAAGTTTGCTTGTTTAAAAAATAAGGGAGATATTTCCCCTGATTGCTTTTACTTGGTTTAAATGGACTTGCTTTTTTAATAGAACACTGAAGAGAGACAAAATCTCCATTTTGTGTTATTAAAGTCAAGCGTGCATGAAAGCAAAATATCATATGAGCTTTTAGCTACATCAAATCCCATTTCATACATCAGAGAATGAGACAGAAATGAAACAATTGTACAGTTTCCTCCTTCAGACAGAGCGAAACTGACAGGTTTAGCAGATGTGTTCAAAGTCTCTGTGCCCCAGCACTTCTTGTTTTAATGCAGGCATCAAAATACCAGTTCTACAAAGTAACACTGGCACCTACAAACATCTTTTTAAAAAAACGTAGTAGGTGAGTAAGTTCGCAGATAGTTCATTCACAATCTTGAAGCAGTTTCTTTGAGTAACTGCCAGGTTTCAAACATTTTTTCATCTGTGTCAGCTTTCTGGGACATCACACTGAGTTGTTGTAGGGGTTCATTGTAGTCTATCTTCATGAGATATTTTTATTTTGACATCCTTGCTTCTTTTGAAAATGATGTAATTTCCCTGCAAAAACCTGCAAAGCCATGCATACATGTATGTATGTATATACGTATAAAATATGTATGAAAGCATAAGTATAGCGTATATATAAAAACATGTATGCATGCATGCGTACATACTATATACTGTAGTATATACATACATAACTCTCTCTGTTTCTAAAGAATAACGAGAATTTAAATATTTCCTGGCTTTTGTGACCAATTAATTCAGATTAAGACCCATAAAAGTAAACAAAGGATGATGGGTGTGCCATCAGCAAACAAGCTTGTCACACTGCTGGCAAATGGAAACAGGCATGACTCCTTACTCATTTTTCTAATAATCCTGTGCAGAAATTGTTGGCTTTGCATCCACTGCCGCTAGTTAGGTGAAAGTGCTATGGATCCCTTTAGCTGTAACATTCTGCCATTTTTGATATTAAAATGAATTTGAAGAAATACATCAACTTCATCTATAAAAGGGTTCCAGGATCAAAATGCTCATCAGGGTACAACACGCGTGCCGACTTACTTACAGGGAGATTTCTTATAAGAGAAGCAGGTCTAAGACATCTGTTTATCTCCAATTTAAACAACTTAATTTAGGTAGAATTATGTGTTTTACAGCTATTCACGCAGTTGCTTACTAGAAATATCTGATTTAATTGCAGAGATGTTCTAGACCTAAACCAGGGTCTATTTAAGACAGAGAAAGCTCTGCATTGACAATTTTTATATTTGTTGTGGTTACATCATTGAAGTGAATACATTGTGTTTATATTAAATTGTAAGAAGAACCATTTTTAATAAGCTTTAACATTTTAATTTGATATCCTCTTCTGATTTAAGTGTGGCCTTATGACTCTCCATAGAAAAAGATTATTCTGCCCACACTGAGGCTAAATGACAAAACCCCAGTAACTCAAAAAAAAAAAAAAAAAAAAAAAGAGAAAAAAGAGAAACAAATGACTAATCTCAAAAGCCTTTGGAAATATTATGCAAATATACCACAGCAAGAGAAAGTATCAGATGGGATGAGTCACATCAACAAGTTACCATGGTTTGACAAGTAGCAAAAGCAGAGTAAAACCACTCTTTCCTAAGTCTCTCTGTGAGGTTTAAGCTGACACGCTTCACTTCACATCTGAGGCAGACTACAAATCGGCACGAGCTACTGCACCTCAGCCATGGCACAGGCAAAAGCTTTCCTTGTCCTGGAGCCAGCTGCACAGAGAGGCTCTGCTGCTCTGGTCCCTACCACGGCTGCATTTTATCCAACCCATTCCTGTGCTCATCTGAGCCCACGATGAGTCAGTGCAGAGAAGCTAACTGCAGATATCTCCTAGCTTTGCCAAAATGTTTTCTGTGCTTCCCTGGGTCAGCTCGTCACCTCATCAGCAGGGAGGCTTGGGATGCACTACACGGACAAGGAGGCAAGGAGAGCAGGAGCAGAGCAACTTCTAGGGGCAGCTAGCCATACATTCAGTTAAACTGTACCATCAAAACACATCCTTGCTCTTACAGTCATTAGCCCAAACCAAGAGTTATTAGAGTTGCTTCCTAATCCTTATCTCCTAATCCATTTCAAGGGAATTGTTTTTCTACTAAATAGCCATACAGGAAGCTTCAAATGTCACCTATCTGCCTGAGTGATTTCACAAAAAAGACTGACATGTTTAGGAGAAAGACTTCTTGAACTTGCAGTAGATCGTCCATAAGCACAAAATCCATGCCACTGATCAATAAATATCTCCATTCTCAGCTGTCAAGGGCTATAGACATACCAGAGAAATACACTATACTCAGTCCTTTTGACTAACATACGTAATCCTCATATGTATTACAACACAATGTAATCACCTTCAGATGGATGAGCATCACTCCTCGGAAGCTTAGGGGAAAGGGGAGCTGTGTATGGTGGAGAGTCCTGAGAGTATCGTTTAACACTTCCGTTTTCATGTATTTCTTCTTTTGCTGCGAAAAGGAAAGATATCACCAATTTATTATGGTATAAAAATGCTCACAGGGAAAGTCAAAGTACAAAAGCAAAAACATACATCAAGTCATTCACCAGGTAACAAATCCATTTCACATAGAATCGGTCATTCAATACAAACTTCAAAAGCTGAAGTAACAGCTTAGTTTATACTATCATCATCCAAATTTCCAAATTTAGGCTACTTTCCTGAAAAGTATTAAAGCAAATGACTTTTATTTGATGAAATGAAACAAATACAATTTCTCTACTGGAAAAAAACAAAACAAAACAAATAAAAACCGAAATACCAAAGCCACCACAATATTTTCTAAAGCAGCACCTCTAAGACTGAAACTGCATTGATGTCAAAGTTTTCTCAGCTATGGCTCCTGATAACCCTTGGACCGGGACTCGTAATACCAGCACTGCAAGCCATTTGATGGGAGACCCTGAGCATGTTATTTCCCTCTCACTCTATATACCCCCAGAGTACCAAAACTCACATAAAATGTCACAAGCAGCCAGCTGCAAAACCCACCTTCTCTACTAGACTGTATGCTGCAGAATTTAAAATTTTGGAGCCGCCACTGAGCAAGGTGAACAAAGAAGGAAGAAAAGAGTATTTAATGTTGTAGGATAGGCTGAACTGAATCATCTCTCAGAGCAAGCCCCTTCTTATAAGGTAGTAAGCATCTTTCTCCAAGGTTATTTTATGATTCAAACATAAATTGAACAGGCAAAATGTGAAGTTTTGAGTCTGTTCTTTTAGTAACCCAGTGGTACAATTCCTACTTGACCACAAGAAAGAGTTAGCAGAACAAAATGATCTCTGCACATGTGGTATGAGCTATCCCAACCTGCCACAGCACTTGTGCTCTGGAACGAATCCTCTAAGAACTGAAGAGTATTCATTTCAATCAATTAAAGTTATAGCAAAGCAGATTAAAATGTTAAATTTCATAAAGTAACCACACTTATCAAAAATATCAGTACTTGTAAACAACAGCTGTTTGATAGTACCTGGTTTGTTCCTATCGTACTCCGTGGGACTATGTGCACACCCCATGTAGGGGCTGAAAGGCTGGCTACTGAAAAGATTATCGCATTGGAGACTGTGGCAGAGTTTCTCCAAGAAACGTAGGACAAACGATGCACTGTTTACAGAAGGAAGATTGATGGCATGCTTCTCCCCATCAAAGGAAGCTGCGAATAAGAAGAAGCGCGGCTATACGCATAAGAAGTCGCGCGGCTCTGCCCTCGCAACTCCCCCCGCCCCGCGCACGGAGGCGGCCCCCAGCCGCAGCCCCCAGCCGCTCCCCCCCTCGCGCAGCGCCACTCCGGGGTGCCGCCTGCCGCAGCGACGGCGGCGGGGAGCCCTCGCGCCCAGAGGCGGCCTTCCCGGGGTCTGCCCTCTCCGCCCCCCTCCCACCTACCTGAGGGCAGCCGGCATCCGTCCGCGCGGCGGCGCAAAGCCGGTGGTACCGCGCGCGCGCAGCCTGCCTGCCTGCCTGCCTGCCGCCCTCCCTCGGACGAGGGTCCCCTTAGACGAAAGCACAGCCCCAGCCCGGCCGCTACCGCGAGGGACCGCGGCCGGAGCCCGGGGGCCGCGAGGAGGGAGGGCTGAGCGCCCGGTGACAGGTGAGGACGGCCCCCGCGCCGCTCCCTACCTCGCGCCGCTCTCCTCGCAGCCGGCGGCTCGCTTACCCTCGACCGCCGCCGCCCCCTCGCTCCGTTCCCCCGCCCTAACGCGGCGTTCAACGCGGCCCCGCTAGCCGCGAGGCCCCGCCCCCCGCCCCGCACTGACGGCTCTCTCCGCCAATAGCGAAGAAGACGGCCGTCCTCGAGCTCCGCCCTCACCTCCTTCGACCAATAGGAGCTATCCGTGGTGCTGCCCCTCCGCCTTCCCGGCAGGCTCGGTTGGCTCGCAGCTGCCAAGGAATTTGAATACTGCTCTGTGCCAGCTCTTACAACCAACGTGTCTGGTGAGAATATTTAGAGTAGTGTAGCATGTCATGTTAATTGCAAGTTCATCACAGCAAGACATCACTCAGTCTTCCCTGAGTAAATGTAATGTAGTTTGTTCAGTGTCTTCCAAAGGCTGATTGTTTTATAGAGTCTGTGGGATTTTCTATACACTGTATTCTCAGCTATTATCTGAAAATGTAATGGCAAAGTCAAACTGCCTGGAAGATGAGGATTTGACAGAGTCAACTTCTTTGAAGCCCCTGTCAGAGCTATTATGTTCATTCTAAATTCCTGCTAACCTGCTGCACTCAGTAGAAACTAGATAGTAGCTGAAAACAAATTCCAAGACAAGTTTCCTCTTCTGTTTTTTACTGTCAACACTTGGCAGCATTTTGTTTATTCCCGGTAGTTACTTAAGCCCATTCTCTGAATATTTGTGCACATGTCATAGGTTAAGCGTATGCTCAGCTTCACTGATGTTGCTTATGTGGAAGTGCATGCAGGCTTGGGGCAGCTGTGTGACTCCAGTTAGAGATGAAGAGATCTTGGGCCTGTCAAAATGCACGACATCTCATATAGCAGACAGATGATTTTAAGCTTGCATATTAATTGATATTTCAAATTCATGTTTTTCATACTAGTTGGCAGACTAGTGCTGGCAGCTATCAAGTATGTTCTGTATTGTTAGAATATACTCTGTGAATATAGGGGATGGCTACACATTTGTGACATAACTTGCTTTTTATGTTAGTTATCAGCTGCAATAATAGTAAGTTTAATTTACGTGTAATACTCCTCATTCCAAATATATATATACACTCACATTCCTGAAATGTCACTAGGATGAAGTGGTGTAAAATTTAGATTTTCTTCTCTCTTTATGACACTTCTTTTTTTCTTTCACTATACCTTCCTTGCTTTAATGACATTGCTGCGTTATCTTCTTTAAAGCACTTGGAGGGAGAATTTCAGCCCAAAATAAGCAATGGTGTTAGGTGCGAGCATTTTATCTTTCTTTGCGAGTTGGATTCCGGTCTCCTCCTATTTTTTTTCTCCCATGCTGTTAATCTGTAGTGTTCACAAGATTGTCACTGCTTGTTTGCTTAACCTCTGCAAACATATTTCCAGCCTTTTTTGGAAGATGAGGCTGGAGCTGACAGTTACTTTAGCAGAGTCCCTTGTGATAGAACAAGGAGAAATAGTTCCAAACTAAAAGGGGGGAAACGTAGACTTGATATTAGGAAGAAGTTTTTTGTGATAAGGGTGGTGAAGCACTGGCACAGGTTTCCCAGAGAGGTGGTGGTGGGTGCCCTGTCGCTGGGAACATCAAGGTCAGGCTGGATGGGGCTGTGAGCACCTGATGTGGCTGTAGGTGTCCCTGTTCATTGCGGGGGAGTTGGACCAGATGGTCTTTAAGGGTCCCTTCTAGCTTAAACCATTCCGTGCTGTGTTCCCCATTCCAGAATGTTGTTATCTACCTACATCTTTAAGATTTAAAAAAAGAAAGAAAAGCCGCAGAAGAAAAAAACACCGCTGAACAAGCCTGTCACCAGAACTAAGCCTAGTATGAAAACACCTACACTGAGTCTATGCTCACTTGAGAAGTTTCATACTTTAAAAACTTGAGCCTACCTTATGGACCTTTTCACACGTTCCTGATCCATCTGCTTATCTAGCATAGCTTCTCCTCCATCTCTTCACACAGTCCTGTGCTGCTGAAATGCAAACCGCCTTTGCAGTTCCTTTAATGGGTAGTAATCTTTCTACTGTACGTTTTCTGTATTTGATACAACACAAGATTTGGGTTTTTTTCCTTTCTCTTTGGCATTACAAAGAGATTTGTAACGTACAAAGGATGTTTTAAATTACATGCCATTATAATGTTTTTAAGCAGACATTATTTTTCTACTTAAGTTTGAAATCTTGTTTGGGTACAGCTTGTGTTCCAAGATGGTTATTTATGGAGCATGATAACTGTACATCGTGATGTACAGTCAGTGCAGCATTGATCTGGCAAGCCTCTAGACTGAAGCTACTAATTCATGTGGTATTGCCTTTTATAAAATGGAAAACCTTGAAGAGTGAAGCGGCCAGTGCTGATGGAGTGTTTGGTGGAACAGGTAGGACTTGGAAGTCTTAATTTGGTTTGAGAGGAGCATCTTATGCAGCCGCTCCATCTGTCCATCCATCTGTCCACCAGCTCATCCTCCCACCCTGCCAGTAACTTCTGAACCACTTGGTCAGTTTTTGGGAGAGGGGCAGTGTTCTCCAGCTCTGGTGAGCCATGCAGGTCTGATGGGAAGAGGCGAGTGGTTAAAGATGGGACAAGAAATGGGGATCACTGTGTGGGTGGGACTGTGTGGGTCTGCACTCAGATTCTAGTAACGTGTCCTTATGTTACTTGCTGCTTTTTGCCAAACTGCTGGGCAAGGTGAAGGTAGTAAGGAAAGCGGAAATGTTGTGAAGTTGATAATAATTTGGGGATGTTATTCTAGAAAGCAAGTAAGGGTATACTCGTGGGTGGATGTGGGATTAAGAGCTGTGGAAGCGTAATGCAAGTCTGTAAAGAGTTCTTATGTTTAAAGGAACTGTAGGAAGGGTGCTCGCTTCAAATCTACCATGAAGAGCAAGGAGTAAGGAGAGAACTGTAGGTGGAATGTCATTTGATGTACGTGGGTAAGAGGTTATACATATTTCTGTCCCTGGTTTTATAGGGTATGAACTTGATGCAGAGGAAGAGTGGCAGCCAAGACGTGCTTTTCAAACTGAGAACCTCATTTGTAGAACAGGGGTGGGTAAGCACAGTGATATGAGTTGGAATCACTGAACTGTTTCTTGGAAAACATGGAGGGCTGAAATGGCACGTACAGACACCAAATTGGTTGCTCGACTTTCTTTAGAAACTACTTTTAACACAGTTATAAATAAAAACAAATTTCAGTGTGAAGATGCCAGCATGGGATACACACAGTAATAATAACAAAGCAGTATTTTCAGAAGGCAAACCTTGACTTTATTTTCCTAATCAAATAGCTGCTCCTATTGTTGGGAGCTCATTAAACGTTTCACTAATTCTGTACGTATTGATGTTTTAGTTGCCTGAAGCCCTGTGAATGAAAAGCATAGTTGAGAAACATGACCTTACTTCCTTTACTTCTGTCAACATAGTTGGTTTTTAGTTGTTTCTGCTGGCTCAAATTGGAAAAAAAAACAACCCTGCATGTGTACTTGTAATTAATTTATTTGAAATTCAGGATTGCTTTATCTATAAGTTCAGAGACTGAGAGATGTTTGGTATCTTTTTTGTTGTTTTTCTTGTGGGGTAAATAAAATTCATTTATACAAATCATTCTAAAATAACAGTGGCTAAAATTGTGTTGCAAAAGTGTCTGGGTGAGGGGAGATAGGGAAATATTTGTATTAAGGCCAAAGTCTACTCGACTTTGATTCTACAAAGTACTGAACAACCCTGCGAGACCGGGAAGCCTATCCTGTATTTTTCCACACCAGTAAAATGGGTGACCTTTTGTGTGACTGTTCCAGTTATATTCCCTTAAAATAACGTTAGAGCTATTGTTGGGTGTTTTCAGTGAAAATGAAATGGCAGACCAGGCTCCTCAACTTGCTCTTCTTCAAAGAAATTAGCAAAAAGGACCCGCGCTGTCCTTCTAAATAATTGGACTACATGGAGCTCCAAAGCTAGTGGGAAAAGGTGGTTCAACTACAAAAAAAATATGAATAAATGATTTCACTGAACATATTTTCCAATTTTAACATCAACAACTGTATAACTTTTAAAATGGCACTTCTTACAAACACTTTGAAATATTCCGATTTTTTGCAGAACTATGAGAACAGTAGTTTTCACTTTGTGACTATCAGCCTTTTTTTTTAAGAGTTTTCTGATGGTGCTTGGGATTTAATAGCACTTTTTGCTTGCTTCCTGGTTATGATCATTTGATTGGTGAGCTCTCCTTGCCTTGTGAAGGACAGCATAGCTACAGAAGAAGCCCCCTCTAAAAAGCTCAGGGTTTTGCAGCACCCTGTGCACCATTACCAACTCAACAGCTATAGAGATCACCAGATGTGGGGAATGACTTGCACTATATAGGTGGATGGTGTAGGGCATGTAATGCTTGAAAATAATGAATGTAGGCTTGTACTGTAAAACCATCTGGGTAGAGGTAGTGTAATGGGACTCGCATCCTAATTAGTGCCTGTGGAAGTAGCTGTACAAATTTGTGGAGTTCATGCTGTACGTGTAAGTTACCAAATGTAAGCAATAGAAAATTTATGAGTATAACCAGTAAAAGAGAAAATGGTATTTTTCCTGACCTTAAAGTTCAAAATATGCTGCTGAGAATTGGATTTTGGAGGCTGTGTTGCGGGAGTGGAATGAAAGCAGAGAGAGAAATGGCCTCTTCTTGCTGGGCGTGCTTACAGGTGTCTCGTCAGCTCTGGAGTCCTGATGTGTGAGCACAGTGCACTGGATCCTGTCAAAGAGCCCATGCCTCGTACTCAAGGCTTCTCAGCCTCACAGTCCAGCACACAGTTTTGATTGCCACGGGGCGCGGATCTCCTCTCCTGCTGGACGGGAAGCTGCCTGAGCTTGCTGTAAGGCCCATGTATTGGATTATGTGGTGCTCAGCAGTACCTGTGCCACTCTGCCAATGTGTGAGGGGATGTATCATGATAAAGGTTTTAACTAGGGAGCTGCAGATTGAATTTAATGTTCAACGTGTGGGACTTGATGGCTCTGTGTGTAGCACATATATTTGGGTGATGTTAATTTATGAGCTCTCTTTATCCTTTCCAGTCCACCTGTGAAGCTGAAGTAATTGGATTTTATTTAAGGCGAAATGATAGATGAACATGAAAATGGACCTCTAGAATCAATTACTTGTCTGAGATGGATAGCAAATTTTTTCTAACTTGCTTTTCCTTGTCTGTTAGACTGTACAGTTTTACTGGGGAACGGCAGGACAGATTAAAAGAAACTGATGGTTGAAGTCATATTCTTATTGTATGGCAGACGAGAGATAAAGATTCTTTGCCAAAAAAAAACCCCAAACAAACAAACAAACAAACAAACAAAAAAACATTTGAATGTGATGTGAATTGCTTAATGTCTGTCAGTGCCTGGTACTTGTGTGGAACAGATTTTCACTGTGATGCTACAGCAGAAGTGGCATCGTAGTATGCTTTAACTTGGAAGCTAAATCCAGAAGAAAAATGTCAAACGCTAAAATTTATTTTAATCTATAACATCAGTAGTATGCAAATGCTTTTGTCTAGATGTACTTTGCAAATGAAAGCAGAAATAATATCGCTGTTAGTGCAGAATGTGATAACGTTTACATTCTGTGATGCTAATGGCAGAACTGCAAACAATGCTGGGCAAATAAGAGTTCTAGGCTTGAGAATTTCCTCTAGTGCCTGCTTTAAGATGGAATATCAGGGTTGAAAATATGCTGTAGTCTTAACATGAATTAAAATGTCCTTTAGTTAAAAAAAATATATATAGAAGTGGTCTCATTTAATTACAGTTAGGCAGTCGTAGGATTGTTTTGTTATTGTCTCCAGAATTAATGCTGGAAAATGCTGGATAATTTTAATACAATAGTAAATCTTTTCTGTCTTTCATATGGAATGTTTAAGAAACGGAAATGAAGGTATCATGGAAACAGCTCATTTTCTCTCAGTTGTTTTCTGGGGAATTGAAAGCGCTTTTTGACAAAAGCCATATCTTATATGGATGTTTTTTCTCTTTAAACAAAATGCATGAACTGAAGACAAATGTTCCAAATGGTACGTGGAATGCTACAGTACAAAAAGAGACTTTTAAAATCGCTTTGAAGAATGTTTTCTGCTGCAGTAAGATCAATACCATGTTAAAAGGTGAAGAAGCTAGTTAAAAATAAGGCTTTTGTAAGGCTTTATAAGTCGTCTTCCTCTTTACGTAATTAAATGAAGTGAATATTCTTTTTCAAGCATTCTTCCTTAACAATATGGAGCAAAAATGATCTACATTGGGCTTGTCAGCTTTATAGTTATTATAAAGCATCTTAATGAGTTAATAATAATTCCACCTGAGGAAAATAACGCTGCCGTTTCATTAAGAGCTAAAACAAATCACTGGGGTGAAAAAAAAGACTGAAGCTGGTGTGGTGTAATTACATGACAGCAGCTGAGACAAATGTCATTTTCCTGAAAGAGAAACACAAAATAAATTTGCAAATTGATTTCAAGATAGTCTGTCAGCAATGAGCTGAGAGAATACTATGCCTGCACCGGTGCTGGTGTGATGGAGGGTACAGCTGTGATCGCAGTGTTAGAAGAGTGGAATACGAGCCAAGGTAACAACTGGACAAAATTCCAGCAGAGTAAGACACTGTGCAGCCATTGACTAACCCTTATGCTGAGCTTCTGAAATACTGTCAACGCGTCATACTTGACATAAAATCAAAGTGTTATTCCATACATCCTTCTGGCCCAGAAAGTCGCCTCAGAACTGAAGGATTAGAGTCAAGAACTTGGTCCTTGAATAGCACAAACCAGATCAGTTAAATCACCAAGAAAATAAGGAAATTGTTGGCTGCATTTGCCATCTGATAAAAGTTCCTGTATCAGCACTGTTGAGAGCCCATTTTTACAAACAGGAAGTTTGAGCTTTTTGTTTACAGCTGCTTCTACCAAAATTATATGCAGAATGATTACAGTATGTATTTTTAAATTGCCCTCCTGCTTTTGTGGTGCTTGGTGTGCACTGCTTGGTTACCTATAAGTGACTGTAACATGTTGCTCAAAGATATTAAGCAGAGTAAAACTTCAAAAAGAGTGGAAAAATGGGTGTGATTATAAAAAATCTGTGTGGTATCAGAATTTGTGCTGAGTATGAACTGAAACTATATATATATATATTTGTATGGGATTATTTAATTGCTTTGTTTTGTTTCTCTGGTTTAAGAGGTTGGATGGATGTGAATTGGAGCAAAATCTGAGAAAATCAAAACGTATAGCCTGCCTTCCTGTCCCTTTTGGTAGAATCTGCAACCTGTCTGGACTCTTGTAATGTGGTTTCCACCTTTGCTTGCCTCTGTTCGACCATGGTCAGAGTGCTGCCTTTGTTCTTTCATGCACACTATTGTTACACTGCTGTTTATGCGGTTTAAGGTGGAAGAATGGTCAAGATGTTCTTTGACATTTCCTTGTAATGATTATTTTAGTTAAAGAACATAATAAGGTGGTCCCTCTGCAAAATAAACAGCTGCAATTCACATACCTCTTATTATATAGTAATGCTATAAGCTGTTTCTGCACTGTGTTCCTTGCAGTTGAGGCACAACGTAATGTCTCTCAGTCAGAGCTGGAAGATGCTAACAGCAGAAGTCTTTCTTTCACCCATTCTACTTAAGAAACCTGAAAATAAAGCTCAGATGAAACATAAGTTTTGCTGGTGGATGATACTGGGAAGGCATTTTAGGTGAATTTTGCAGCTTTGTCATTGGCCTGTGGTTGGGTGTTCTGAGGAGACCCAGGAGAGTCTTTGTTGCTATTTCTGTGTATGGGAAGTTGTTTGGGGCTACCTTCAATTTTTTTCCTGAAATTACAGAGATTGTCAAGTTCTTGTCTCAGAGCATTTGAGATGACTGAATAGAAACCAGAACAGCAACAAGGGGTCCTTGTGTTGTACACTGCTTTTAAGATGAGGTTCTGAAGTTTGCTGGGATCACTTTTCAGTGTTGTCATTTCTCCTTACAAGCTCTTGGAATTACCCTTGTGTGTTTTGTCTGCTTGTATTTAAGGTTAGGAAGGTGCTTCAGAGTTTTTGCCTGTGAGTAGTGTACTTCTGGAGTTGTTCTGTATTTTTGCTCACTCTTGCAGTTTCGTGGAATCTTGCAGAGTCTCATTTCTTGTTGGAAAACAAGAAATGCTCAAATGAATGGCAAGTTGCTTACCAATGGATTTTAATGAAGATTGCTGCATTGTGCTGAGATTTAATTGGAGCAACTGTACTTATTTGTTGAATCTAGATGATCATTGTGGTCCTTTTCTACCCAGGCCAGTCTATGATTCAGTGATTCTACTAAGTGTATGTGGGTTGTTTTAACTTCTAGCAACAATGATTTTAATGTGAGATGCTGTTGTTAAGACTTTACCCTTGACATTGTGATGCCTTTTGATGAACTTTGAATTCTTTTCTGACAGCTCTGTTTGCAGTAGGCATTTAATAATCAAATGTTGTGAACAGTAGAAACAAGATTTCATAGCAAAGAGGATTAGGTCACTTATCACCTGGATTCTCGTGGTTTGCAAAAGAGTAGCCCCAACAGCACGCTGAATTACAGTTGGAATCCTGAGTCCGTGCACTGTTCAGGAGCTTTTATGTTCATCCAGACGTTAGATTACAACAGAGCAATGTTGTGAGGATGGTGAGCGTGTCTTTTGTCAGCGTGCAGATGTGTAGCAGTTGCTCACCATCTCTTCCTGTGAGAAGCAAGGTGTTTGCTTTGGACTGTTGCGAGCACCTCAGAGTTTGAGCTGTCCTTCACATGGTGTGTACAAGTAGAAGGAAAGTCAGTTATCTTGTAGGAGTTGTTCTGCTTCCTAACACGTTTATTTGTCATACATTTAATGGTGGCGTTCTAATTGGGACACAAAAAACCCACTATGATCTTGATGATGTACTTCTCCTGAAGGCTAAGAGCCTGACAGTAATTAAGTCATAGTTGCATAAATTTTACCTTTCTGGCTTTATAGTTTAGTTGTATTCTTGTGTATGAGAAAGTAAAACAAAGTCTCCATTATAACATATGCAGGTAGTGTATGTTTGCGTTTAAGCAATAATTAACTAATGAGGTGATAGAATGTGGAAGCAGCAAGAGGGAAGCATTTGCTTATGAGAATGGGGGTGAGAGGAGAGAGTTCTTAATGCTGTAATACATCTAGGAAATGCCCAACAAATACTGTAATTAAGAACAGCAAGCAAATTTGCTTTTTCATCAGTGGAAAATAAATCTATAGTGAGATCTGCCTTTATTCGGTTATGCAGACAGCTTTATTTTTGGTCTCGAATTTTCCAATATGGGTTATTCTGTTCCTTGAAACTGTAGAAGCTTACAGTTGTCTGTGACTTCTGCAAATGTTACGGTCAGTTAAGCAGGAGGAAAATGTTTTGATTGGAAGAATCCTGCTGAAATTTCAAACTCAACACTTCTGTGTTTGTTGTAGCAATAAAATGTAAGAACTTCATTCTTAGGTGCCAGGTGGGTGCTCTGTGCTGTGTGTGCATTCTTTGTCAGTAGGGCAAAAAATACATGTGTAAACGTGCTCTAGTCTGTTTTCATGTGAGGTTGAATGGCTGCCTTTAATAATTAGAACTGTACTGAATTTTTGTAATAGTCAGGATTGAGTTAGAAGATCGCTTTCTGACAGAATCTGCTTACAAAGATACTCTGTGTGTTTTATAAAGGCAAGCTGACGTTCTTAAAAGAAGAAATCTTTTACAGCGTGCAAGTTCTTTAAGATATGGTGATGCATTGGGGTTTAACCCAGCAGATCACTGAGCGTCACGTGGCTGTTCATTCACTGCCCCCATCTCAGTGAGATGGAGAGGAGAAATGAGGGAAAAAATGAGATAGAGAAAAAGAAAAGCATAATAATTATGGCATGTATATCTACATATACACACAGATACTTGTAATCTAGACTTATAACAACGGATGCGCAAGCAATTGCTCATCTCCTCTTGAGGTCTTGAAACAGTAAACGTTCGGTGCAGAAAGTCTATACCAAATTAACTTGAAAAACTGATGCTTTCCAGCTTCAGGTGAGACAATTATTCATTGATCTTTTGTACATTTCAAGTGTGCAAAAACTCACCTCTGGAAGACTGATATTTGTAGATAAAATTGATATGGCTTACTGGGCTCTGTTAGTGGCTCTTAGATGTAGTAAATTTGATGTTGTTAATGATCTTCTGCATATGGAAGTTCTACTTCTGCTGAATTTACCTGTCATTAACAGCTTGCTGCATTGTGAAATCATTAAATAGCAGCCTTTAACATATTTAACTCTGGTTTTTGAAAAGCTGAACTTCCTAATTGGGACTCATACATGTATGAACCCTTGGTGTCTGGTGCTGACTTGAGAATAAAACTTCAGTTATTACTTACAGGGCCTGCCTTACAGCATAAGATCACATGGCAGTGCCTTCTGCTTTCAGTATTTTACCAGTGCTGTGGTACAACTGGGTCTGGTTAATACCTGTTCAGATACAAGACAGAGTAAGGAAAATGTGTTTATTATTTCAGATCAGCCCTTTTTTACAAGGCATCGATTGGTTACTTGGTGGTGAATGTTGGGTTCTATTGCAGATGTGATGCCATCCATGCAGTAATGGATGGAAATACATTAAAGGAGCAGCATAACAATTTATTTCACAGGGCAAAGGTCAAGAGAGTGCTGATTCCATATTACAAATCTAACAAAACTGAAGTGGCAGAAGCATTCTTTGAAGGCTTAAGCAGATGAGGGATGTTCAGTTTTCTGTTACAAAACCTAAATCAGAGAGCACTGAAATCTGTTGAATTTTGGAATAGTTGAGAGTAAGAATGTGAATTCTGTTTGTAACAGAAAAAAACTTGTTCTCATTCCATCCCTCTACTACTCGCATCTGCTCCACATGTCGAAGTAGGAAAAGAGTCATTTGTTGCTCCGTTAATTGCAAAACTGTATTTGTCAGACACCAGTTCTGAATCAGCTCTCATACCTGTTACCGTGCTTTCAATAACAAGACTGCAGTTAGGGTTGGTTTGTAGGGAGGCTAGATGAATTGAAAGGGAGTGGATTGGGATAGTATAGCTGCTGGACAGAAACACCTATTTTAAAAGATGATCATCCTATGAAGTATGCCAGTTTTCCCACCTTGTGTATGTGACCTGAGGAGCTATGTTAAGATAAGCTTAAGATAATGGCAGGACAAGGGGAAATGGCTTTAAGTTGAGGGAGGGAGGATTTAGGTTGAGTATCAGGGGAAGTTCTTTACAGAGTGAATGGTGAGGTGCTGGAACAGGCTGCCCAGAGAGGCTGTGGACACCCCTCTTCCTGGAGGTGTTCAAGGCCAGTTGGATGAGGTCCTGGGCAGCCTGGTCTAATATTTAATAGGGAGGTTGGTGGCCCTGCATATGGTGGAGGGGTTGGAGCTTCATGATCTTTGAGGGTCCCTTCCTACCCAAGCCATTCTATGATTTTCTGATTCTAAGCTCAAATGCTAGTGTCTTGGGAATCAAAGCAGAGTTTCTCTTTGCCATCCCTATTTACAGTTGCTTAACTAGGATCTGTAGTATCAGAAAGAAACCTGGGATATAATTGGAGTAAATGCAATTAAATTCTTCTGTAAAATAGTCAATTTAAAACCCTTTATGTCTTGAGCGATCATGGAAAGAGTGACATAAAATGATTATTTAACGGATGTATTTGGGATCTCTGCTTGATTACTATAAAAAGATTCCTTCATAAGACATTGTATGGAGTTGGCTGATATTTGCTGAAATACTCCTGTTGAAACTTTCTGGTGTGGAATATTGCTTCCAGTATTTCATCATACCTTTAAAAACTTATGAAGTTTCAATCTACAAGTTTTGGACTCCTTCATAGTGCTTTTCTGTAGCCATTTGAAGTATTACTTCTGCCTTTCAGTCTTGCACTGAGACTTCATTTGGTGGTCTCATTCTCTACTGATCTAATTTTCTCATTTGTTTCCTTTAATATTATAGTGCTTATCATTGATTGTGTCTGTTAGTATCTCTGAAATTCTATAGAAAGATGGCTATTGCTTTCCTTTTAGCAAGTTGCTGCAGCTACTTCAAGCCGACAAATAAAAGTTTGCTTTCTCCAAAAACCTCAGTAGCCACTGCTTTGCTTTTTTGATACAGATCAAACTAGAAAGTTTATCATTATTGTCTTGAGGATTGTGTACTTGAAAGAGAAGGGCTTGTGGACTTAAAAGCTTCTTTTTGCCACAAGTGTTGTGTTTAATAGAAGATGTTATGGTGGATTGCATGTCTTGCTTTACTGAATTCACTAAGTAGGGAACCGGTTCTCTGGGTGTCTTTGTTCCACTTTGGGATAATGTTGCCTGAAGATCATAACTGTGAAATACACCTCAAGTTCTTCACTAAACTCCAGTTTTATACAGACTTCAGGAGAGAGAACGTAATTGCTAATAGAACAAGTTAAACGTGCTTAAAAAGCTCTCTGTGTGTTTTTTGTTTGTGGAAAATACTCTTCCTTTATTTAATTCTGGAATTTTCCCAAGAAATTATTGGAAGTTGTCATATAAGAAGAGTAATAAAGAGCATATTCTAGGAACTTGTTTCACAGATTGTACCAGTTACCCCCAAGAATATGCTGCTCCACTAGCATATGTTTTATAACTTTCATAGAGTAATTTTCAAGATGGTAATGTGGAGTTTACACTTCTGTGAACCTGTTAGCTATATTTTCCAGCTCTTAACTCTCTTGCCAAAGCAGCATTTGTTTCATGCAGATTTTTGCATCAGGCTTCCAACTTCTTCCTCAGGCTAGATGTTGGCCTAGTGCAAGTGGAGCTGAGAACACACAATGATGAGAGAATGGAGTGGTGTTCCCACTGATGTTTAACGACTCGTAGTTGCAGCATTGTGATCAGACTGTATTGTGTTAGTGTGCATGTGAGTCTAGGATGTACAGCCTTCTGCAGCTCTGCATGTAGTCTCTTCAGTTTTTTGTGATGGCTATTGTCTCCGAACATATGGAGATCTACAGATGATAATTGTCCTCTTGCATATGAAGTTAGAGACTCCCTCTACTGTGTAGAACAAATTAAACATTTGCTAGTTAACATGAGAGGTTTTTTTATGTTAAAAAATTCTTTTTATATTTATAAAAAATAGAAACATAATGCACTCCTAAACAAATTCTCAGAAGATAACCATTAAGAAAGATGATGAAAATGCTTGACTGAGATTGCATATGTGTTAATGCTAATATCAGACAATGAAAAAAAAATCAAACCTTATGTCCACATCCTGCTCATAATATTTAACATATACAGCTGAGATGATTTATGGAAGACTGTCTCAAACTTGTCTATTAGACATTTTACTGGAAATTTTTTAATGTAGTAAAGGACCAGTGATTACTTGAGAATGACTATTCTTCAGTAAGTCTTGTCTCACAGGAGACTTGTTAACAGGCTTGGAGCTTGTTATTATCTTCAAGAGAACATAGCAAGGAATTAAATAACAAAGCTACAAAGCCCATCGTTTTGAACAGATTGATGCTTTTGTTTTCTGTAGCAGAAACGTTACGTATAGAAGAAAACAGCACTTCCAAAGAGCATCGCTTTTCTGAGGACTCTATGGATTCTGCACTTAATTCAGTAAATCTGTCAAGCCCAGCCCGTCGAAATTCCACTGAATATCGTACTTCGGGGAGTGCAGCATATTACAGGAATTCCTTTCAGCCAGTGACTGCTACCTCAAATTCAGCCCCGATCCTGCGCCGGCTGTCACTGAGCTCTGCTGGGAACAGCAGTTACTATGAAGTCAGTAGGAATCGAATACAGAGGAGGATTGAAGGTATGCCTGAACTTTCCAAAGTATGTAACAGCTTTTATGAACATGCAAAGTCCGTGAGTTATGAACAAAGAAGTTCTTTGCCACAGAAAATACGTTACATATGGAGTGAGATGTTGTGCTGTTGCCAAGCACATCAGGCTTGCTAATGTAACTTCAAATGCAGAACTTAAGCGTGCTAGAACTAATACCATGGTACAAGCCAGAGGAGTCTTGTCTGCTGCTCTTTCCTCTCACTGCTGTCGTGGACCCTGCAACAGGCTGGATTGGACAGTGCTGGTTAAACACAGCTTGTTTCCTGAGCATTTTATCAATTATTTCTGTATTGCTGATATACAGATATAGGGTTTTTTCCTGTTCCTCTGCACAGTTGAATTTCCATTTGCCACTTTCCCAGATACTGGCATCTTGGGACCTGGGAACCAAACACAAGTCAAACGAATCCCTCTAGGTATGTCATAATGCTGGTTTTTATGTTGCTGTAATTATCTGCAGTTGTATAGAGTATTTAAGACAAATGGAACTGTTTGGTATTACGGTTTGGTACATGAAAGAAAATAAAACATCCTTTATTTTAATATATGACAAAGAATGAATAATAAAAGCCTATTGTTAAGAATGTCATATGTAAAATGAAATGTGTTAGTCCTGTACAGACTAGTGATACTTCTTCTTTTCACAATATTCTTACGCTGAAAGCTGCAAGTTCCACAACTGGACCAGATCTGAATTCACTTAAAAGGGAACCTTCAAGAATATTGAATAAGGGGGTGGTGATGGTTTACCAAAGCAAATGGTGATGTGGCAAGTTCTGTGATTGACTTATGGTTCCAGTCTGCACAGATACAAAGCTCCAAGGCCAAAATTTTGCTAGAAGAAGTGAAGTCAATCACATTCTCTTCTCATGAATACTATTTACATTTTGTAAAAACAAGTGAGAAGCAAAAACATCTGTGAACTGATCGGTGAACTGTCACCCAGTCATAACAACATTCACACAGTATTACATAATCTTGTATACACCTAAAATACATTGGGAATTTCCCTCAAGAAGCATTGATCAGTTTTTATCTTTCTGCCATTCAACAAGACCTGGACAGGGTGGAAAGGGAGAGAAAAAACCTTATGAGGTTCAACAAGGGCAAGTGCAGAGTCCTACATCTGGGGAAGAATAACTGCATGTATCAGTACAGGTTAGGGTCTGGCTTGCTGGAAAGAAGCACTGCAGAGAAAGGCCTGGGTGTCCCTGTAGACAGCAGGGTGACCACAAACCAGCAATGTGGCCTTGTGGTCAAGAAGGCCAATGGTATCCTGGGATGCATTAAAAAGAATGTGGCCAGCAGGTTCAGTGAGGTGATCTCCCCTCTCTTCTCTACCTTGGTGAGGCCACATCTGGAGTGCTGTGTCCAGTTCTGGGCTCCTCACTTCAAGAAATACAGAACTTCTGGAGAGAGCCCAGTGGAGGGCCACAGAGATGATGAGGGGCCTGGAGCATCTCCTGTATGAGGAAAGGCTGAGACCTGGGGCTGTTCAGCCTGAAGAAGAGAAGGCTGAGAGAGGATATTATCAATGCTTATAAATACCAAAAGGGTGGGAGTCAAGCAGATGGGGCCAGGCTCTTGCCTGTGGAGCCCAATGACAGAACAAGGAGCAGGGGACACAAACTGGAATAAATGACGTTCCATTTGAACACAAGGAAGAACTTCTTTACTGTGAGGGTGACAGTGCCCAGGAACAGACTGCCCAGAGAGGTGGTGGAGTCTCCTCTGGAGATATTCAAAACTCATCTGGATGTTTTCCTGTAACTTACTGTAGGGAACCAGCTTTGTTAGACTCAATGACTTGCAGAGATTCTTTCCAACCACTGCAGTTCCCCCTTGAGAAAATGTCTTTCTCCAATTTTTCAGTTTAAAAGGAAATTACATCCTAATTCAAAAAGTCTTGTTTATTTTTAGGAAGAGACAGATCTCTTGGTAAATAATGACAGAACAGTCTGTCTGAGCTTTCATAATACCTTTACTGAAGAACTGATTAGAATTTCTCCAACACATACATATGAGAGTTTACCTGATAAGAAACATCTGGAATGACCACAAATCCATTTCCTATCTTCTGAAAGCAAAGTATTATTTACTAACCAGCTAACTGCAGGAGAAGACTCTTAACAGAATAGAAATTTATGTTCTTAACATGCTCCTTTTTGAAGAAAATGGTAGAAAAGAAAGAAGTGAGGAATAGAGGATACTTAAACCAACCTGGATCCACTAGAAAACTTCAAAGTAGGGACAGTTACAAAAGCTCAGCTATTCCATTGAGGGAGTAAGCACAAAAAGAAAGACTGAAGCCTTTAGCTAGCAGTTTGTCAGAAAACAGTCTTAAATATGCGCAAGGGTGGAAAGAGACTTCCTATTTCCTTAAATGCAAGCAGATTGAAACAGTTTCTTTTGATTTCTGTATCTATGATTTTCATAAGCAGTTACAAGAACGGTGTTCTCAGATTGGATATTATGAGTAAATGCTTGTGTTGCATTTAAGGAAATAATAAACAGCAACTATTTCTCATCCAAGAAAAAGACAAACACGTAAACTGAATGAGCAGCTTATATACATATATCCCCTAGATATCTGCAGCACTCCCATGGTGTTGGCAGAAATGGCAGAGAATTCATAGAGATGCATACCTCCTCAAGCAGAAAGCAGAGGTTACTAAGGCACACTACCCCAGGTATCACCAATAGCAGTAGAAGCTTGTGCTTAGGCAACTCAAGTACACCTTTCACCCCCCACACGAATATTAAACATTACCATCATAGCATCCCCCCCCCCCCCTTTATTTTTTCTTTCTTTCCTTTTAAATTGTCTTTATCTCAGGCCCACGAGATGCGTGGAAATCACATTTGGATTTTCCAGTCATGAGTAAAAACAGATTTTTAGAAACATTTTTGTGCTGTTGTTTTTGTTTTTAAACTAAATAAAAAAGAAATTAATTCACAATTGTCTCCATTTATTATTGATATTTAAGTTTTGAATTGAAATCTGCTTTTTCCCATTCTGGGCATGCAAAGTAGTATAACACTGTCTTGTCCATGCAATTTAATATGTAAAGAGTAAACGTTTTGCCTGGTAAACTGGCCACAACTCACTGTATTTTTTGCTATCCAACAATTTGTCTACAGTAACTTCGAGTTTCCCATTCCACGTCCTTCATATGATATCTCCTTTTTCTCCCAAGTAGTAATAAGGGTCAGAAATACTACTTTCATTTTTCAGAATTTTAGTAATAGTATTTAGTATTTAGATTGTTCCCTAGGGAAGGGATGATTGAACAGGAAACAGCACAACACCTGTATTTTATAGCCTTTGTTCCTTGGTTACTTTTTTGATTAAGATAACTATATACATACTATAATATGGAAGGGGGGTGAAGGGGGAGGAGGGAATTATTTTTCCCCAACAATGTATTTTTGTAAATGCTGTAACATTTTTGCTCTTTCACGTTTTCCCTCCTGCCCTCAGACTCATTTTTGCTGACAACCCTGTGCTCTCAAAGCCATGTTCTAGGCTAATATTATAACAGGGAAGCTCTCTATAGGTGCCAGTTGCTTCTCTTTTCTTATCATCAATTTTTAGTTAGTTTTAGCATCATAATAGAGAAGAATTATTTTCCTTACTTGCCACCAACCACTTCTCACTTCTGACACTCTACCAAACTGATGGATGTTCTACATAAAGCAACACTTTCCTTCTTCCCTTTTGATTTAGTAGATTTTTTTTTTTATTTTAATGTTTGTTTCAGTCTACATATTGAAATAGGTTTTACTGGGCACCTTTACTTCTCAAACTTTCTGCATTCAGGTTTGTAAAGAAAGGCAGACTTTTCTTCTCCAAGATCAGACAGACAGCACATTCTTTGGCCAACAAATTCTTGTTTCTTAACAATACTGACATTTTGCTCTGCCAAGCATTTAAAACTGCATTCCTTTTAGAGACCTTCTCTTCGTTACAGTCTATATGTAACTGTGATACATATTTTCTCTGTATTTGGGAAAACCTAATAACAGAGACAATTTACCACCAAAAATATTTGCAGTCATAGACTTTTTCCTACTTTTCCAGTACTTGTTTGATACTTTCTTTTTCTAGTAAGCAAAAATTCTAAGCCCTTGTCCTCCAGTAACTGTCTTTCATTTTCTGATACATTCAAAGATAACCTTTGGAGGCATGCCTTTTTCTGGGAAGCCAAGTTCTAACAGCAGAAAAAAATTTCAAAGGCTGTATGGAGAGCATCAACTACAATGGCAATAATATCACTGACCTTGCTAGAAGGAAGAAATTGGAACCTTCTAATGTGGTAAGAACATAACTTTATCATCATCTAAACTTCTGCTTCTCCTTCTAAGGAAAGTTTGTGAGTGTGTGTGACAGATGTTCTGAAATCATATAATATATAAAACAAAGTTTGTCACATGCCTAAAGGTTTCATTATACATACTTCTATGATTTTTTTGTTTGTTTGTTTCTAATATCTGGGAACCTGTTTCTGCTGGGATTTAAGTTTCAGCTTTACAGAATTAGCCTTCAGCATCAGATGAATGTTTTTTAAAAGAAAACCAGTAGATCAGTATATACATTTTTGCTTTCATCTTATAGTAACCCAAAACTAGGATGGACAATATTTATTGTTAAATCAATTGCAGTGTGTCAAGGATCTAAATCCTGTTATCTTCCATCCCCACAGAGCAAGTTGCGTGGGTGTGCAAAATCATTAGAAAGGGAAGGCTCAGAGCCATTTTATGGGAGCTCCGTAAAGCATCAAGATACTAAACTTTGAAACTGTTATTTAGCTTATTAACATTACAGGGATTATTAACATTACATTCTATTTTTTTCTCTCCAAAGCATTCATAGTTGCTTTCATGTTTAAACTTGTGTCTTTCTGTAAGGGTTGATCAGGAAATCACTTTAATTTCTGTATTTTTAAGAATCTAGGCGTTCCTAAAATAGTTGGTGGATTACATGAGCAATGTGGGTAGGAAATAAATGTATTATGACCCTGAATTTGAGATAGATCTGTTCAAGGCTTTCTTCTGTACAGTACTGCAGCCTTCACAAAGCCCTGCTCACAGTACGTATAGTTTGATTACTGCTTTTTTTCTTTATGTATTTTGCATAGTACATAACAGTAATGAAGAATAAGATATAAGATAAACATGTACAGTAGAAATAAAGTGCAATGATTCTTCTTGGACAGATGTGCAACTTCTGAGATGTCTGTAGGACAAATTCCAGCTTTTGAAAAGCATAGCACAGCTAACAGTTCTGTAGAGTGTCTATAAACTCCTCTTTCTGGTTTATTTGGATGTGAATTTTCTGTTTGCTTGTTTTGTTTGTTAGTTGATTACATTCTGTTGCCTGTGACATTAAAGCAAAATCTACATATGTAGATTTGGTAGTGTTAGAGGTTTACCACTAAACTGTGGCATGCTAGTTTAATCTGATGATTCACTTCTGAGAATATAAAAACAGAAGTGAACTTTGCTTTCAGATGAATTATTTAAATTTCTTCCGCTCTTCAAAAACAGAATCAGTTTCACTTATGAAATCAACATGGATGTTTATGTTTCTTAAAAAAAATTTTATTCTTCTAGTTTTGAACCTGATTTAGCATGAAAAATACTAAGCTGAAACTACTATTTTTGTTAACCACGTTTATGTTAATGGCACTTAAGCAATCCAACCAGGATCAAAGCTCCATTGTAGGAACTGTGCAGATGCATAGCAGTAGACATATCCTGCCCTAAAGAAAAAGCAAAAATAAATAACGTAATGAAATGGAACACAAAGTAATTGGTAAAGTTATAAGAAGCATCATAGGGGGAAAAAAAAAATAGATGGACAAAGAATAAAAAAGAGGTTTGAGACAAAAATAAAAATGTTCTTACTGTCAGATTTCAGAAGTTGTACAAGGAAAAGGAGTAAAAAATTGAATTTATACAACGAGGATGACCAGAAAATCTAAGAAGTTAATCTTGATTTTACATTGAACAAAATCAGAATGAATAAAAATACTTAGGTCTCACAAATACGTATGTTATGATCATAAATGCACCATTAAGAGTCTTTCAACATCTTCTTAAGCAATTTATCCATTTTATCTTTCGAGGGTAACAATGTGGAGCAAAGAGGTTTTGCAGTCCTCTGTGATAGAACAAGTGGCAGCAAACCTTTGAGGAGAAAGAGTAAGATGGATGGCCTTAAACAGTTTTTGCTTTTATTAATGGAGCCTGATTTGTTTTCACAGAAATGAGGCAAATAATAAACATACACAGAAAGGAGAGTAGGAGATAGAAGGACAACAAGAAAAAAAAAAATGGAGTGTCAAATTCTCTCCCAAATGGACTTGCAAGAGTTGACAGTGACTTACTAGAGCATTAATTTCTTCTTTACAGCTTTATTCAGGTCTAAGACAGAAAAAAAGAACATGCACACGAGTCTTCCAATCCATATTTTCTATGTTATTTAAAGTAATAAGGTTATGTATGGTATTTTAGGTTGGTTTCATTTACATTTGCAGGTACTAAAATCTAACAAGTTTCTCAAAACCTGTAACAGAAAAATGCTGAGAAGAATCAAATTTATTGCTCTCTCTCTTCACATACATTGGGCTTATGATCCTCCCACTTCAGTGGCTGCTCTTCCATGTATTACTGAGTGCAATCATGCACAAATATAAGGTAAACATTTTCTTTAAAGTATTTATAGTATGTTGCGCTCAAATAAATATTTGAGAAAATAAAGAAATAACCTGACAGCTATTAATCAGAGTTTTATTGCCTTTAATATATGATCCATCCTGATATAGCAATTATTGTTGTTTTAGTAAATGCATTACCTCACTTTTACAGGTTTATTTTCAGCCAGTATATATATCCTTTTGCTCAACACAACAGAGAACTTTCCAATAGCCAAAAAACATTCTGCCTTTAAATTAAATTAATCTTCTTGGAAATATTACTCTTCCAACTCTCCTGTTCTGTATGTCAGCTACTGCTCAAAGCTGTCTACTGTTCCTCCTGTTAACCATACAGTTATTAAAACTTGGTATATGAATACCTTTTCATCATATTTATCCACAATAAATGAATGAGACTTCTCCCCATAGAATCTTTCTATGAAACTTTCCATCCCTCTGTCTTTCTGCTAAATCTCAAATAATCTGAACTGCAGTTCATTTAGATATTAGACCTCAGGTTCAGATAACATCCTTGAGGTAATAAAATGTTATTGTCTGACAGATCTAAAGTGATGTTTTTCCTGTAGAAAATTCCATGGGGCACTTACACTGAAACTGAGAAGTGTTTTTCCTTCTCTTGCTGAGTGAGGGTTTAAATAGGAAATGCATATACACAGAGCAAAATTTGGAAGGTAACATTTCCCATCAGGTCTTTTCAGTATTACAGAGCAAGAAAAAGATTTTTAAGACTTGCATGTGCTGATTAAGGTGATTGAATTTTTTCTACTATTATTTTCCTTTTAGTTTAGCAATAAAGAAATACATTAAAAAAATGCAGTAGGGGAAAGATCTGCCCATGGATTTGTTGTATTTGTGCATATCTAAATAGCAGTACAGGCATCTTGTCATCCCAAGGACACCATGGAGTATTCATATAATATAAAGAGAGATGATGGGGATTTTCTAATAACTAAATTGGAAATCAGAAATGTTACTTTTTTTTTTTTTTCCCAATTTACCAGTTTGCAAGCAATGCCTCCTTTTCCATAAAGACAGCTCTTCAAGAAAGCCCATTTCTAACACTCACAGACCTGTGCAGAACACCGTTTTTCATAGATGACAGACAGTAACTTTACAGTAACATCAGCCATTTCTTTCAACACTGTCACAAATACCATTCAACAACAAATAGCATTCAACTAGGCCTCAACTTCCTAATTTCATTGAAGCCTGTATACCTTTCATTCAGTGTTAACATTACTTGAAAAAAAGTGTTTGGACGTTACATTATATTATCCTCAGTTCATCGTGTTGTAGCAGATCTAATCTTTAATGAAAACGAGACATGTAGGAATCCTATTTGAACTTTTCTTTTATCTTCACTCTTATTTCAAAAAGAAAGTCGTTGATTAAACACACCTAGTGACAAACCAACATGTGATTATCATCTATAATAAATGATACTCCTGCTTGCTAGTATAATTGTATTTGCTTTTCTTGTTGCCTTTGCTTGCTTCATCCACACCAGTAGATGTGTTGAGAAAACTGACTGGGAGAAAAGAGGTCATTCCCTGGTCCTGGTTACAAAGACAGCACAGACACAGCCCATGGTGACTGAAAAACAAGGAATAAAGAGGTTCAAGACTGTACTGCAAAAGTGTATTGCAACTGCAGGTTGCTTAAAGAAGTAGAAGCAAAGGGAATGTCCACAGGTTTGAAAAAGTGGCCTGCAACTACACAATATTCATTGTTTCAGAAAGGAGATTTAACGATGCAAAATCTTTGGCAAGAAAACAGTTGTTTTTAGGGATCAAATAGAGAGAGAAATAGTGCTGGGGACCTAGACTCCATTTAGGACATAATACTTGTCTTGTCTCTACACATGAAAATATTTTAAATTACTAGCTGAGAGATCAGGGGTCCTGAACCATGGTATGTTCATTATTGTTGATTGCATGTACTGTGCCATATCACTTAAAAAATTAAAAACATTAATGCCACTGAAATTTCAAACTGGGTGCACGTACCACTGTGCATAACAACTGACAAGCTATTATCTACGTTGATTAAAACTCTTAGTGCTAGTGTTTTAGCTTCTCCAAAAGCAAGGAATAAACAATTTGAATGTAGGCTTTATCAGTATTTGTACTTGTAATAAAACCAGGAATATTCATAGAATCGTAGAATCATAGAATTTTTTTTTGAGTTGGAAGGGACTCTTACAGACCATTGAGTCCAGTTCCCCAGTAATGAACAGGGACACCCACAGAGGTCAGAGACCTCAGAGGCCTGTCCAGCCTGACCATGAATATCTCCCCACTGCCATAATGTTGTCTTGCCCCAGACCTATACAAGACTACAAAGTGAGTCACCAGCTCTGGATTCCTACTTAGGAGGGGTTTGCCATCAAGATAGACAGCAAGTCTCCATGTAACCCTCTCCTCTAGGCATCAGCCCTGGGAAACATGCTGCCAAATATTCTTCAGAAAAGCATCTTAGAGAGGTTTCTGTGAGCAGATGGGGGACATTTGATGAAGCAAACGGATGCTGGGTAAGCAGTAATTCTCACTCAACAACCAGCCTGGGGGCTCCGTTCTTTCTTCATTTCCATTCTTTCTGATGGAAATGTCCTTGAAACTTAATTGAGTTTGCATGGAATTTTACACTTTTTGGATTTCTAATCTTTCTCATCATTAATCCTTAAATATGTGTTCCACAATACCACTAACCAATTATAGAAAAATAATTTAAAATAATCATGTATCAAACTTTTTTAAAATTCTATTTGGAAGGTAGGAGACCTAATTACAGGCATGGGACTTTAATGTATGTGCTGAAAACTGAAACTCAATATCTACTTTTTCATTGCTCTTCAGCAACCTGAGCAAATAGATTACCTCCTGTGATAGGTTTCTGACAGTCCCTCCTGGTTTGACAGTTATTTTAGAGAGAGTCACTTTTGTATATAATGAAAGGAAAAGTTGCCAAGCATACGTACATATTTTATGTTTCTTAAAACTTAAAAGCTAGAGGAAAGACTCCATTTTTAGTCATGCCATTTTAAATTCAGAGTATTTGTACTGTCCGCCAGGTTTACATCAATGACAGAGAATGGCATCTAGCCCAAGGGCTGAGTTACATTTCTTGCACAGGAAGGGCAGCTTTTATAATTGAGTGTATCAGTTACTGCTTTGAACTTTTTTTGTGTTACTACATTCATGTGAAAATATGATGTGCATTTTCGCATCTTCTATGTATGCCAAAAGAATTAAAGGAATTTCTATCGAAGTGTTTCCTTGAAATTGCAACATAAAAAATATATAAATATTAAAAACAATAAAACAAAACAAGACATTTTCTCCCAGAAATACCAGGACTCTTAGAAATACCTCACGTTTCATCTCAAGAATACTGCTTTCCACTCCTCAAGATCACACTGACTCCCATCACAATGGCCTTTTCTCCCACGTACACCAGCTTTCTCCCAAATACACGACATTTTCTCCCACATACACCCGTTTTCTCCCAAAGATGGGACATATTCTCCCAGAAATGCCAGCTTATTCTTTAAAAAACGGCCTTTTTTTCCCAAAATACCAGCTTTCTCACAAACACCTGTCATTTTCCAACCAAGTCTGCTACTATCTCCCAGAAACAGGCTGTTTCCGAGAAATACCTGACGTTTGCTCTCCCAAATACTACTTGACACTCCTCCAGAGGACATTGTCTCCCCTATTTACCACGTTTTCTCCCCAAGAGACCACTTGGCACACCAAAAAGACCACCGTTGCTCTCCAGTACAAGATCTTCTTTCCCACCGGTTCCCACTTTTCTCCTCCCAGAAATGCCACTTTTCCCTTGGAAATTTCACCTTCTCTTCCAAAAAGAGGAGAGGACGTTACAGAAAGTCGAGAGATGTGGATTCTTTCCTGCGGAGAAAAAAACCCTGTTTTCAGGCAATGCATTATGCTGAGTTCGCACGACTGTAACGTCCTCTCTGAAAGCACAACGTGTGTCACTCCTGGAACTTCTAGCTGCCTTCTTAGATGGGCTTTTCCCTTCTGCTCTGTTCGTCACATAATGCTGAAGTGTAGCATCGGAAAAACAGAGAAAAACGAAATGTCGCTAGGAATAAAAGGAAAGGCATAAGAATGAGAGAGAAGCGTAGTGCAGAATGCATGGACACAAGGAGAAGACAGAACAGCTCCTTTGCGATGTGCGCAGAAGAAGCCGCTCGTCCGAGAAAAGCACCCAACTGAAGTCGCTCTTTCTCGGCATGCGAGAGAGACGAGACCGCTGCTGAAGGCACAAAGCGGCATTCGGGGAGAACCGCGATTTCTCGGCCAGCAACTGCAAACTCTCCGAAGCGTTTAACAGAGAGTGGCGCTGTCCACCCACGAGAGCGAAATAGCGAAATTGCTATGCCGAGAACATGCGATTTCAGAATACTGCATTGCCTGAACACAGGGGGTTTTTTCTCCGCAGGAAAGAATCTACAGCTCTCGACTTTCTGTAACGTCCTCTCTGAAAGCACAACGTGTGTCGCTCCTGGAACTTCTAGCTGCCTTCTTAGAGGGGCTTTTCCCTTCTACTCTGTTCGTCACAGAATGCTGAAGTGTAGCATCGGATAAACACACAAAAACAAAATGTCGCTAGGGATAAAAGGAAAGGCATAAGAATGAGAGAGAAGCGTAGTGCAGAATGCATGGACACAAGGAGAAGACAGAACAGCTCCTTTGCGATGTGCGCAGAAGAAGCCGCTCGTCCGAGAAAAGCACCCGACTGAAGTCGCTCTTTCTCGGCATGCGAGAGAGACGAGACCGCTGCTGAAGGCACAAAGCGGCATTCGGGGAGAACCGCGATTTCTCGGCCAGCAACTGCAAACTCTCCGAAGCGGTTAACAGAGTGGCGCTGTCCACCCACGAGAGCGAAATAGCGAAATTGCTATGCCGAGAACGTGCGATTTCAGAATACTGCATTGCCTGAACACAGGGGGTTTTTTCTCCGCAGGAAAGAATCCACAGCTCTTGACTTTCTGTAACGTCCTCTCTGAAAGCACAAGGTGTGTCGCTCCTGGAACTTCTAGCTGCCTTCTTAGAGGGGCTTTTCCCTTCTACTCTGTTCGTCACAGAATGCTGAAGTGTAGCATCGGATAAACACACAAAAACGAAATGTCGCTAGGAATAAAAGGAAAGGCATAAGAATGAGAGAGAAGCGTAGTGCAGAATGCATGGACACAAGGAGAAGACAGAACCGCTCCTTTGCGATGTGCGCAGAAGAAGCCGCTCGTCCGAGAAAAGCATCCGGCTGAAGTCGCTCTTTCTCGGCATGCGAGAGAGACGAGACCGCTGCTGAAGGCACAAAGCGGCATTCGGGGAGAACCGCGATTTCTCGGCCAGCAACTGCAAACTCTCCGAAGCGGTTAACAGAGTGGCGCTGTCCACCCACGAGAGCGAAATAGCGAAATTGCTATGCCGAGAACGTGCGATTTCAGAATACTGCATTGCCTGAACACACGGGGTTTTTTCTCCGCAGGAAAGAATCCACAGCTCTCGACTTTCTGTAACGTCCTCTCTGAAAGCACAACGTGTGTCGCTCCTGGAACTTCTAGCTGCCTTCTTAGAGGGGCTTTTCCCTTCTACTCTGTTCGTCACAGAATGCTGAAGAGTAGCATCGGAAAAACAGAGAAAAACGAAATGTCCCTAGGAATCAAGGGTTAAGAATGAGAGAGAAGCGTAGTGCAGAATGCATGGACACAAGGAGAAGACAGAACCGCTCCTTTGCGATGTGCGCAGAAGAAGCCGCTCGTCCGAGAAAAGCATCCGGCTGAAGTCGCTCTTTCTCGGCATGCGAGAGAAACGAGACCGCTGCTGAAGGCACAAAGCGGCATTCGGGGAGAAAAGCGATTTAACGGGCAGCAACTGCAAACTCTCCGAAGCGGCTCACCGCGAGTGCCGCTTTAGACGTGAGTGAGCGAAATAACGGAACTGAGATTCCGAGAACATGTGAATTCTGCATACTGCATTGCCTGAAAACAGGGGTTTTTTTCTCCGCAGGAAAGAATCCACATCTCTCGACTTTCTGTAACGTCCTCTCTGAAAGCACAACGTGTGTCGCTCCTGGAACTTCTAGCTGCCTTCTTAGATGGGCTTTTCCCTTCTACTCTGTTCGTCACAGAATGCTGAAGTGTAGCATCGGAAAAACCGAGAAAAACGAAATGTCGCTAGGAATAAAAGGAAAGGCATAAGAATGAGAGAGAAGCGTAGTGCAGAATGCATGGACACAAGGAGAAGACAGAACAGCTCCTTTGGGATGTGCGCAGAAGAAGCCGCTCGTCCGAGAAAAGCACCCGACTGAAGTCGCTCTTTCTCGGCATGCGAGAGAGACGAGACCGCTGCTGAAGGCACAAAGCGGCATTCGGGGAGAACCGCGATTTCTCGGCCAGCAACTGCAAACTCTCCGAAGCGGTTAACAGAGTGGCGCTGTCCACCCACGAGAGCGAAATAGCGAAATTGCGAGAGAGAGACGAGACGTCAGTTATGTCTCCAAAACCGGCTGTTTCTTGGAGATAGTAGCAGACTTGCTTGGAAAATGACAGGTGTTAGTGAGAAAGCTGGTATTTTGGGGAAAAAAGGCCGTTTTTTAAAGAATAAGCTGGCATTTCTGGGAGAATATGTCCCATCTTTGGGAGTAAACGGGTGTATGTGGGAGAAAATGTCGTGTATTTGGGAGAAAGCTGGTGTATGTGGGAGAAAAAGCCATTTTTATGGGAGTCAGTGTGATCTTGAGGAGTGGAAAGCAGTATTCTTGAGATGAAACGTGAGGTATTTCTAAGAGTCCTGGTATTTCTGGGAGAAAATGTCTTGTTTTGGAGAGCCAAAGTCCCATTTTGGGGGCAGAAGCTGGTATTTCTGTGACACTGCCATCGTGATGGGGGTAAGTGTGATCTTGAGGAGTGTAAAGCAGCATTTTGGTTAGAAAATGGGAGCTCTTCCTGAGAGCAGTGCTATTTCTGGGAGACAAGGAGCTCTACTGGGCATAAAAATGGTGTATCTGCGATAAAATGCCACATTTCTGAAAGAAACTGTCCTCTTGCGGAGTGTAATGCTGTATGTTCCGGAGGAAATGGGAAATATTCAGCAGAGTCCTGGTATTTCTGGGAGAAGAGGTCTGATGTGGGGGGGGGGAAGGTGATGTATGTGTGAGAAAGCTGGTGTTTCTGGGAGAAAATGCCAGGTATTGGTGAGGAAACAGATGCTAGAGAGGGAAAAGGCCATCCCTTTGGGAGAGAAGTGGTATTTCTGGGAGAAAATGCCCCAAATCGGGGAGTAAGTGTCATCCTGAGGCGTGTCATGGAGTAGATTTGGGAGGAAATGGAGGTGTTTCAAAGAGTAGCGGCACTTCTGGGAGAAAATGTCCTCAGTGGGAAAGACAATGTCCTCTTGAGGGAAGAAAACAGGTCTTTCTTACAGCAAATGTCATCCAATTGGGAGAAAACCTGCTCTCTTGGGGAGAAAAGTGGTCTTTCTGAGAGAAGGTGTCCTCTTCTTGGCTGCAAGTGTCCCATTTGGCATTGTCATGGAGGCTTTTTGGGGAGAAAGCGTGTGGCAGTTGTAAGAGAAGGGGTATTTCTGGGAGCAAATCTCCTCTTTTTGGAAGAGAAGGTGAAATTTCCAAGGGAAAAGTGGCATTTCTGGGAGGAAATGACATAGCTGGGGGAGAAAAGTGGGAACCGGTGGGAAAGAAGATCTTGTACTGGAGAGCAACGGTGGTCTTTTTGGTGTGCCAAGTGGTCTCTTGGGGAGACAACGTGGTAAATAGGGGAGACAATGTCCTCTGGAGGAGTGTCAAGTAGTATTTGGGAGAGCAAACGTCAGGTATTTCTCGGAAACCGGCTGTTTCTGGGAGATAGTAGCAGACTTGGTTGGAAAATGACAGGTGTTTGTGAGAAAGCTGGTATTTTGGGAAAAAAAGGCCGTTTTTTAAAGAATAAGCTGGCATTTCTGGGAGAATATGTGCCATCTTTGGGAGAAAACGGGTGTATGTGGGAGAAAATGTCGTGTATTTGGGAGAAAGCTGGTGTATGTGGGAGAAAAGGCCATTGTGATGGGAGTCAGTGTGATCTTGAGGAGTGGAAAGCAGTATTCTTGAGATGAAACGTGAGGTATTTCTAAGAGTCCTGGTATTTCTGGGAGAAAATGTCTTGTTTTGTTTTATTGTTTTTAATATTTATATATTTTTCTTGTTGCAATTTCAAGGAAACACTTCGATAGAAATTCCTTTAATTCTTTTGGCATACATAGAAGATGCGAAAATGCACATCATATTTTCACATGAATGTAGTAACACAAAAAAAGTTCAAAGCAGTAACTGATACACTCAATTATAAAAGCTGCCCTTCCTGTGCAAGAAATGTAACTCAGCCCTTGGGCTAGATGCCATTCTCTGTCATTGATGTAAACCTGGCGGACAGTACAAATACTCTGAATTTAAAATGGCATGACTAAAAATGGAGTCTTTCCTCTAGCTTTTAAGTTTTAAGAAACATAAAATATGTACGTATGCTTGGCAACTTTTCCTTTCATTATATACAAAAGTGACTCTCTCTAAAATAACTGTCAAACCAGGAGGGACTGTCAGAAACCTATCACAGGAGGTAATCTATTTGCTCAGGTTGCTGAAGAGCAATGAAAAAGTAGATATTGAGTTTCAGTTTTCAGCACATACATTAAAGTCCCATGCCTGTAATTAGGTCTCCTACCTTCCAAATAGAATTTTAAAAAAGTTTGATACATGATTATTTTAAATTATTTTTCTATAATTGGTTAGTGGTATTGTGGAACACATATTTAAGGATTAATGATGAGAAAGATTAGAAATCCAAAAAGTGTAAAATTCCATGCAAACTCAATTAAGTTTCAAGGACATTTCCATCAGAAAGAATGGAAATGAAGAAAGAACGGAGCCCCCAGGCTGGTTGTTGAGTGAGAATTACTGCTTACCCAGCATCCGTTTGCTTCATCAAATGTCCCCCATCTGCTCACAGAAACCTCTCTAAGATGCTTTTCTGAAGAATATTTGGCAGCATGTTTCCCAGGGCTGATGCCTAGAGGAGAGGGTTACATGGAGACTTGCTGTCTATCTTGATGGCAAACCCCTCCTAAGTAGGAATCCAGAGCTGGTGACTCACTTTGTAGTCTTGTATAGGTCTGGGGCAAGACAACATTATGGCAGTGGGGAGATATTCATGGTCAGGCTGGACAGGCCTCTGAGGTCTCTGACCTCTGTGGGTGTCCCTGTTCATTACTGGGGAACTGGACTCAATGGTCTGTAAGAGTCCCTTCCAACTCAAAAAAAAATTCTATGATTCTACGATTCTATGAATATTCCTGGTTTTATTACAAGTACAAATACTGATAAAGCCTACATTCAAATTGTTTATTCCTTGCTTTTGGAGAAGCTAAAACACTAGCACTAAGAGTTTTAATCAACGTAGATAATAGCTTGTCAGTTGTTATGCACAGTGGTACGTGCACCCAGTTTGAAATTTCAGTGGCATTAATGTTTTTAATTTTTTAAGTGATATGGCACAGTACATGCAATCAACAATAATGAACATACCATGGTTCAGGACCCCTGATCTCTCAGCTAGTAATTTAAAATATTTTCATGTGTAGAGACAAGACAAGTATTATGTCCTAAATGGAGTCTAGGTCCCCAGCACTATTTCTCTCTCTATTTGATCCCTAAAAACAACTGTTTTCTTGCCAAAGATTTTGCATCGTTAAATCTCCTTTCTGAAACAATGAATATTGTGTAGTTGCAGGCCACTTTTTCAAACCTGTGGACATTCCCTTTGCTTCTACTTCTTTAAGCAACCTGCAGTTGCAATACACTTTTGCAGTACAGTCTTGAACCTCTTTATTCCTTGTTTTTCAGTCACCATGGGCTGTGTCTGTGCTGTCTTTGTAACCAGGACCAGGGAATGACCTCTTTTCTCCCAGTCAGTTTTCTCAACACATCTACTGGTGTGGATGAAGCAAGCAAAGGCAACAAGAAAAGCAAATACAATTATACTAGCAAGCAGGAGTATCATTTATTATAGATGATAATCACATGTTGGTTTGTCACTAGGTGTGTTTAATCAACGACTTTCTTTTTGAAATAAGAGTGAAGATAAAAGAAAAGTTCAAATAGGATTCCTACATGTCTCGTTTTCATTAAAGATTAGATCTGCTACAACACGATGAACTGAGGATAATATAATGTAACGTCCAAACACTTTTTTTCAAGTAATGTTAACACTGAATGAAAGGTATACAGGCTTCAATGAAATTAGGAAGTTGAGGCCTAGTTGAATGCTATTTGTTGTTGAATGGTATTTGTGACAGTGTTGAAAGAAATGGCTGATGTTACTGTAAAGTTACTGTCTGTCATCTATGAAAAACGGTGTTCTGCACAGGTCTGTGAGTGTTAGAAATGGGCTTTCTTGAAGAGCTGTCTTTATGGAAAAGGAGGCATTGCTTGCAAACTGGTAAATTGGGAAAAAAAAAAAAAAAGTAACATTTCTGATTTCCAATTTAGTTATTAGAAAATCCCCATCATCTCTCTTTATATTATATGAATACTCCATGGTGTCCTTGGGATGACAAGATGCCTGTACTGCTATTTAGATATGCACAAATACAACAAATCCATGGGCAGATCTTTCCCCTACTGCATTTTTTTAATGTATTTCTTTATTGCTAAACTAAAAGGAAAATAATAGTAGAAAAAATTCAATCACCTTAATCAGCACATGCAAGTCTTAAAAATCTTTTTCTTGCTCTGTAATACTGAAAAGACCTGATGGGAAATGTTACCTTCCAAATTTTGCTCTGTGTATATGCATTTCCTATTTAAACCCTCACTCAGCAAGAGAAGGAAAAACACTTCTCAGTTTCAGTGTAAGTGCCCCATGGAATTTTCTACAGGAAAAACATCACTTTAGATCTGTCAGACAATAACATTTTATTACCTCAAGGATGTTATCTGAACCTGAGGTCTAATATCTAAATGAACTGCAGTTCAGATTATTTGAGATTTAGCAGAAAGACAGAGGGATGGAAAGTTTCATAGAAAGATTCTATGGGGAGAAGTCTCATTCATTTATTGTGGATAAATATGATGAAAAGGTATTCATATACCAAGTTTTAATAACTGTATGGTTAACAGGAGGAACAGTAGACAGCTTTGAGCAGTAGCTGACATACAGAACAGGAGAGTTGGAAGAGTAATATTTCCAAGAAGATTAATTTAATTTAAAGGCAGAATGTTTTTTGGCTATTGGAAAGTTCTCTGTTGTGTTGAGCAAAAGGATATATATACTGGCTGAAAATAAACCTGTAAAAGTGAGGTAATGCATTTACTAAAACAACAATAATTGCTATATCAGGATGGATCATATATTAAAGGCAATAAAACTCTGATTAATAGCTGTCAGGTTATTTCTTTATTTTCTCAAATATTTATTTGAGCGCAACATACTATAAATACTTTAAAGAAAATGTTTACCTTATATTTGTGCATGATTGCACTCAGTAATACATGGAAGAGCAGCCACTGAAGTGGGAGGATCATAAGCCCAATGTATGTGAAGAGAGAGAGCAATAAATTTGATTCTTCTCAGCATTTTTCTGTTACAGGTTTTGAGAAACTTGTTAGATTTTAGTACCTGCAAATGTAAATGAAACCAACCTAAAATACCATACATAACCTTATTACTTTAAATAACATAGAAAATATGGATTGGAAGACTCGTGTGCATGTTCTTTTTTTCTGTCTTAGACCTGAATAAAGCTGTAAAGAAGAAATTAATGCTCTAGTAAGTCACTGTCAACTCTTGCAAGTCCATTTGGGAGAGAATTTGACACTCCATTTTTTTTTTTCTTGTTGTCCTTCTATCTCCTACTCTCCTTTCTGTGTATGTTTATTATTTGCCTCATTTCTGTGAAAACAAATCAGGCTCCATTAATAAAAGCAAAAACTGTTTAAGGCCATCCATCTTACTCTTTCTCCTCAAAGGTTTGCTGCCACTTGTTCTATCACAGAGGACTGCAAAACCTCTTTGCTCCACATTGTTACCCTCGAAAGATAAAATGGATAAATTGCTTAAGAAGATGTTGAAAGACTCTTAATGGTGCATTTATGATCATAACATACGTATTTGTGAGACCTAAGTATTTTTATTCATTCTGATTTTGTTCAATGTAAAATCAAGATTAACTTCTTAGATTTTCTGGTCATCCTCGTTGTATAAATTCAATTTTTTACTCCTTTTCCTTGTACAACTTCTGAAATCTGACAGTAAGAACATTTTTATTTTTGTCTCAAACCTCTTTTTTATTCTTTGTCCATCTATTTTTTTTTTCCCCCTATGATGCTTCTTATAACTTTACCAATTACTTTGTGTTCCATTTCATTACGTTATTTATTTTTGCTTTTTCTTTAGGGCAGGATATCTCTACTGCTATGCATCTGCACAGTTCCTACAATGGAGCTTTGATCCTGGTTGGATTGCTTAAGTGCCATTAACATAAACGTGGTTAACAAAAATAGTAGTTTCAGCTTAGTATTTTTCATGCTAAATCAGGTTCAAAACTAGAAGAATAAAATTTTTTTTAAGAAACATAAACATCCATGTTGATTTCATAAGTGAAACTGATTCTGTTTTTGAAGAGCGGAAGAAATTTAAATAATTCATCTGAAAGCAAAGTTCACTTCTGTTTTTATATTCTCAGAAGTGAATCATCAGATTAAACTAGCATGCCACAGTTTAGTGGTAAACCTCTAACACTACCAAATCTACATATGTAGATTTTGCTTTAATGTCACAGGCAACAGAATGTAATCAACTAACAAACAAAACAAGCAAACAGAAAATTCACATCCAAATAAACCAGAAAGAGGAGTTTATAGACACTCTACAGAACTGTTAGCTGTGCTATGCTTTTCAAAAGCTGGAATTTGTCCTACAGACATCTCAGAAGTTGCACATCTGTCCAAGAAGAATCATTGCACTTTATTTCTACTGTACATGTTTATCTTATATCTTATTCTTCATTACTGTTATGTACTATGCAAAATACATAAAGAAAAAAAGCAGTAATCAAACTATACGTACTGTGAGCAGGGCTTTGTGAAGGCTGCAGTACTGTACAGAAGAAAGCCTTGAACAGATCTATCTCAAATTCAGGGTCATAATACATTTATTTCCTACCCACATTGCTCATGTAATCCACCAACTATTTTAGGAACGCCTAGATTCTTAAAAATACAGAAATTAAAGTGATTTCCTGATCAACCCTTACAGAAAGACACAAGTTTAAACATGAAAGCAACTATGAATGCTTTGGAGAGAAAAAAATAGAATGTAATGTTAATAATCCCTGTAATGTTAATAAGCTAAATAACAGTTTCAAAGTTTAGTATCTTGATGCTTTACGGAGCTCCCATAAAATGGCTCTGAGCCTTCCCTTTCTAATGATTTTGCACACCCACGCAACTTGCTCTGTGGGGATGGAAGATAACAGGATTTAGATCCTTGACACACTGCAATTGATTTAACAATAAATATTGTCCATCCTAGTTTTGGGTTACTATAAGATGAAAGCAAAAATGTATATACTGATCTACTGGTTTTCTTTTAAAAAACATTCATCTGATGCTGAAGGCTAATTCTGTAAAGCTGAAACTTAAATCCCAGCAGAAACAGGTTCCCAGATATTAGAAACAAACAAACAAAAAAATCATAAAAGTATGTATAATGAAATCTTTAGGCATGTGACAAACTTTGTTTTATATATTATATGATTTCAGAACATCTGTCACACACACTCACAAACTTTCCTTAGAAGGAGAAGCAGAAGTTTAGATGATGATAAAGTTATGTTCTTACCACATTAGAAGGTTCCAATTTCTTCCTTCTAGCAAGGTCAGTGATATTATTGCCATTGTAGTTGATGCTCTCCATACAGCCTTTGAAATTTTTTTCTGCTGTTAGAACTTGGCTTCCCAGAAAAAGGCATGCCTCCAAAGGTTATCTTTGAATGTATCAGAAAATGAAAGACAGTTACTGGAGGACAAGGGCTTAGAATTTTTGCTTACTAGAAAAAGAAAGTATCAAACAAGTACTGGAAAAGTAGGAAAAAGTCTATGATGAAGTCATGACTGCAAATATTTTTGGTGGTAAATTGTATCTGTTATTAGGTTTTCCCAAATACAGAGAAAATATGTATCACAGTTACATATAGACTGTAACGAAGAGAAGGTCTCTAAAAGGAATGCAGTTTTAAATGCTTGGCAGAGCAAAATGTCAGTATTGTTAAGAAACAAGAATTTGTTGGCCAAAGAATGTGCTGTCTGTCTGATCTTGGAGAAGAAAAGTCTGCCTTTCTTTACAAACCTGAATGCAGAAAGTTTGAGAAGTAAAGGTGCCCAGTAAAACCTATTTCAATATGTAGACTGAAACAAACATTAAAATAAAAAAAAAAAATCTACTAAATCAAAAGGGAAGAAGGAAAGTGTTGCTTTATGTAGAACATCCATCAGTTTGGTAGAGTGTCAGAAGTGAGAAGTGGTTGGTGGCAAGTAAGGAAAATAATTCTTCTCTATTATGATGCTAAAACTAACTAAAAATTGATGATAAGAAAAGAGAAGCAACTGGCACCTATAGAGAGCTTCCCTGTTATAATATTAGCCTAGAACATGGCTTTGAGAGCACAGGGTTGTCAGCAAAAATGAGTCTGAGGGCAGGAGGGAAAACGTGAAAGAGCAAAAATGTTACAGCATTTACAAAAATACATTGTTGGGGAAAAATAATTCCCTCCTCCCCCTTCACCCCCCTTCCATATTATAGTATGTATATAGTTATCTTAATCAAAAAAGTAACCAAGGAACAAAGGCTATAAAATACAGGTGTTGTGCTGTTTCCTGTTCAATCATCCCTTCCCTAGGGAACAATCTAAATACTAAATACTATTACTAAAATTCTGAAAAATGAAAGTAGTATTTCTGACCCTTATTACTACTTGGGAGAAAAAGGAGATATCATATGAAGGACGTGGAATGGGAAACTCGAAGTTACTGTAGACAAATTGTTGGATAGCAAAAAATACAGTGAGTTGTGGCCAGTTTACCAGGCAAAACGTTTACATATTAAATTGCATGGACAAGACAGTGTTATACTACTTTGCATGCCCAGAATGGGAAAAAGCAGATTTCAATTCAAAACTTAAATATCAATAATAAATGGAGACAATTGTGAATTAATTTCTTTTTTATTTAGTTTAAAAACAAAAACAACAGCACAAAAATGTTTCTAAAAATCTGTTTTTACTCATGACTGGAAAATCCAAATGTGATTTCCATGCATCTCGTGGGCCTGAGATAAAGACAATTTAAAAGGAAAGAAAGAAAAAATAAAGGGGGGGGGGGGGGATGCTATGATGGTAACGTTTAATATTCGTGTGGGGGGTGAAAGGTGTACTTGAGTTGCCTAAGCACAAGCTTCTACTGCTATTGGTGATACCTGGGGTAGTGTGCCTTAGTAACCTCTGCTTTCTGCTTGAGGAGGTATGCATCTCTATGAATTCTTTGCCATTTCTGCCAACACCATGGGAGTGCTGCAGATATCTAGGGGATATATGTATATAAGCTGCTCATTCAGTTTACGTGTTTGTCTTTTTCTTGGATGAGAAATAGTTGCTGTTTATTATTTCCTTAAATGCAACACAAGCATTTACTCATAATATCCAATCTGAGAACACCGTTCTTGTAACTGCTTATGAAAATCATAGATACAGAAATCAAAAGAAACTGTTTCAATCTGCTTGCATTTAAGGAAATAGGAAGTCTCTTTCCACCCTTGCGCATATTTAAGACTGTTTTCTGACAAACTGCTAGCTAAAGGCTTCAGTCTTTCTTTTTGTGCTTACTCCCTCAATGGAATAGCTGAGCTTTTGTAACTGTCCCTACTTTGAAGTTTTCTAGTGGATCCAGGTTGGTTTAAGTATCCTCTATTCCTCACTTCTTTCTTTTCTACCATTTTCTTCAAAAAGGAGCATGTTAAGAACATAAATTTCTATTCTGTTAAGAGTCTTCTCCTGCAGTTAGCTGGTTAGTAAATAATACTTTGCTTTCAGAAGATAGGAAATGGATTTGTGGTCATTCTAGATGTTTCTTATCAGGTAAACTCTCATATGTATGTGCTGGAGAAATTCTAATCAGTTCTTCAGTAAAGGTATTATGAAAGCTCAGACAGACTGTTCTGTCATTATTTACCAAGAGATCTGTCTCTTCCTAAAAATAAACAAGACTTTTTGAATTAGGATGTAATTTCCTTTTAAACTGAAAAATTGGAGAAAGACATTTTCTCAAGGGGGAACTGCAGTGGTTGGAAAGAATCTCTGCAAGTCATTGAGTCTAACAAAGCTGGTTCCCTACAGTAAGTTACAGGAAAACGTCCAGATGAGTTTTGAATATCTCCAGAGGAGACTCCACCACCTCTCTGGGCAGTCTGTTCCTGGGCACTGTCACCCTCACAGTAAAGAAGTTCTTCCTTGTGTTCAAATGGAACGTCATTTATTCCAGTTTGTGTCCCCTGCTCCTTGTTCTGTCATTGGGCTCCACAGGCAAGAGCCTGGCCCCATCTGCTTGACTCCCACCCTTTTGCTATTTATAAGCATTGATAAATACATGCCATAATTATTATAAACGTGGTTAACAAAAATAGTAGTTTCAGCTTAGTATTTTTCATGCTAAATCAGGTTCAAAACTAGAAGAATAAAAGTTTTTTTGTAAGAAACATAAACATCCATGTTGATTTCATAAGTGAAACTGATTCTGTTTTTGAAGAGCGGAAGAAATTTAAATAATTCATCTGAAAGCAAAGTTCACTTCTGTTTTTATATTCTCAGAAGTGAATCATCAGATTAAACTAGCATGCCACAGTTTAGTGGTAAACCTCTAACACTACCAAATATGTAGATTTTGCTTTAATGTCACAGGCAACAGAATGTAATCAACTAACAAACAAAACAAGCAAACAGAAAATTCACATCCAAATAAACCAGAAAGAGGAGTTTATAGACACTCTACAGAACTGTTAGCTGTGCTATGCTTTTCAAAAGCTGGAATTTGTCCTACAGACATCTCAGAAGTTGCACATCTGTCCAAGAAGAATCATTGCACTTTATTTCTACTGTACATGTTTATCTTATATCTTATTCTTCATTACTGTTATGTACTATGCAAAATACATAAAGAAAAAAAGCAGTAATCAAACTATACGTACTGTGAGCAGGGCTTTGTGAAGGCTGCAGTACTGTACAGAAGAAAGCCTTGAACAGATCTATCTCAAATTCTTGAAATATAAAAAATAAAAAAAACATTTATTTCCTACCCACATTGCTCATGTAATCCACCAACTATTTTAGGAACGCCTAGATTCTTAAAAATACAGAAATTAAAGTGATTTCCTGATCAACCCTTACAGAAAGACACAAGTTTAAACATGAAAGCAACTATGAATGCTTTGGAGAGAAAAAAATAGAATGTAATATTAATAATCCCTGTAATGTTAATAAGCTAAATAACAGTTTCAAAGTTTAGTATCTTGATGCTTTACGGAGCTCCCATAAAATGGCTCTGAGCCTTCCCTTTCTAATGATTTTGCACACCCACGCAACTTGCTCTGTGGGGATGGAAGATAACAGGATTTAGATCCTTGACACACTGCAATTGATTTAACAATAAATATTGTCCATCCTAGTTTTGGGTTACTATAAGATGAAAGCAAAAATGTATATACTGATCTACTGGTTTTCTTTTAAAAAACATTCATCTGATGCTGAAGGCTAATTCTGTAAAGCTGAAACTTAAATCCCAGCAGAAACAGGTTCCCAGATATTAAAAACAAACAAACAAAAAAATCATAAAAGTATGTATAATGAAATCTTTAGGCATGTGACAAACTTTGTTTTATATATTATATGATTTCAGAACATCTGTCACACACACTCACAAACTTTCCTTAGAAGGAGAAGCAGAAGTTTAGATGATGATAAAGTTATGTTCTTACCACATTAGAAGGTTCCAATTTCTTCCTTCTAGCAAGGTCAGTGATATTATTGCCATTGTAGTTGATGCTCTCCATACAGCCTTTGAAATTTTTTTCTGCTGTTAGAACTTGGCTTCCCAGAAAAAGGCATGCCTCCAAAGGTTATCTTTGAATGTATCAGAAAATGAAAGACAGTTACTGGAGGACAAGGGCTTAGAATTTTTGCTTACTAGAAAAAGAAAGTATCAAACAAGTACTGGAAAAGTAGGAAAAAGTCTATGATGAAGTCATGACTGCAAATATTTTTGGTTGTAAATTGTATCTGTTATTAGGTTTTCCCAAATACAGAGAAAATATGTATCACAGTTACATATAGACTGTAACGAAGAGAAGGTCTCTAAAAGGAATGCAGTTTTAAATGCTTGGCAGAGCAAAATGTCAGTATTGTTAAGAAACAAGAATTTGTTGGCCAAAGAATGTGCTGTCTGTCTGATCTTGGAGAAGAAAAGTCTGCCTTTCTTTACAAACCTGAATGCAGAAAGTTTGAGAAGTAAAGGTGCCCAGTAAAACCTATTTCAATATGTAGACTGAAACAAACATTAAAATAAAAAAAAAAAAAATCTACTAAATCAAAAGGGAAGAAGGAAAGTGTTGCTTTATGTAGAACATCCATCAGTTTGGTAGAGTGTCAGAAGTGAGAAGTGGTTGGTGGCAAGTAAGGAAAATAATTCTTCTCTATTATGATGCTAAAACTAACTAAAAATTGATGATAAGAAAAGAGAAGCAACTGGCACCTATAGAGAGCTTCCCTGTTATAATATTAGCCTAGAACATGGCTTTGAGAGCACAGGGTTGTCAGCAAAAATGAGTCTGAGGGCAGGAGGGAAAACGTGAAAGAGCAAAAATGTTACAGCATTTACAAAAATACATTGTTGGGGAAAAATAATTCCCTCCTCCCCCTTCACCCCCCTTCCATATTATAGTATGTATATAGTTATCTTAATCAAAAAAGTAACCAAGGAACAAAGGCTATAAAATACAGGTGTTGTGCTGTTTCCTGTTCCCTAGGGAACAATCTAAATACTAAATACTATTACTAAAATTCTGAAAAATGAAAGTAGTATTTCTGACCCTTATTACTACTTGGGAGAAAAAGGAGATATCATATGAAGGACGTGGAATGGGAAACTCGAAGTTACTGTAGACAAATTGTTGGATAGCAAAAAATACAGTGAGTTGTGGCCAGTTTACCAGGCAAAACGTTTACATATTAAATTGCATGGACAAGACAGTGTTATACTACTTTGCATGCCCAGAATGGGAAAAAGCAGATTTCAATTCAAAACTTAAATATCAATAATAAATGGAGACAATTGTGAATTAATTTCTTTTTTATTTAGTTTAAAAACAAAAACAACAGCACAAAAATGTTTCTAAAAATCTGTTTTTACTCATGACTGGAAAATCCAAATGTGATTTCCATGCATCTCGTGGGCCTGAGATAAAGACAATTTAAAAGGAAAGAAAGAAAAAATAAAGGGGGGGGGGGGGATGCTATGATGGTAACGTTTAATATTCGTGTGGGGGGTGAAAGGTGTACTTGAGTTGCCTAAGCACAAGCTTCTACTGCTATTGGTGATACCTGGGGTAGTGTGCCTTAGTAACCTCTGCTTTCTGCTTGAGGAGGTATGCATCTCTATGAATTCTCTGCCATTTCTGCCAACACCATGGGAGTGCTGCAGATATCTAGGGGATATATGTATATAAGCTGCTCATTCAGTTTACGTGTTTGTCTTTTTCTTGGATGAGAAATAGTTGCTGTTTATTATTTCCTTAAATGCAACACAAGCATTTACTCATAATATCCAATCTGAGAACACCGTTCTTGTAACTGCTTATGAAAATCATAGATACAGAAATCAAAAGAAACTGTTTCAATCTGCTTGCATTTAAGGAAATAGGAAGTCTCTTTCCACCCTTGCGCATATTTAAGACTGTTTTCTGACAAACTGCTAGCTAAAGGCTTCAGTCTTTCTTTTTGTGCTTACTCCCTCAATGGAATAGCTGAGCTTTTGTAACTGTCCCTACTTTGAAGTTTTCTAGTGGATCCAGGTTGGTTTAAGTATCCTCTATTCCTCACTTCTTTCTTTTCTACCATTTTCTTCAAAAAGGAGCATGTTAAGAACATAAATTTCTATTCTGTTAAGAGTCTTCTCCTGCAGTTAGCTGGTTAGTAAATAATACTTTGCTTTCAGAAGATAGGAAATGGATTTGTGGTCATTCTAGATGTTTCTTATCAGGTAAACTCTCATATGTATGTGCTGGAGAAATTCTAATCAGTTCTTCAGTAAAGGTATTATGAAAGCTCAGACAGACTGTTCTGTCATTATTTACCAAGAGATCTGTCTCTTCCTAAAAATAAACAAGACTTTTTGAATTAGGATGTAATTTCCTTTTAAACTGAAAAATTGGAGAAAGACATTTTCTCAAGGGGGAACTGCAGTGGTTGGAAAGAATCTCTGCAAGTCATTGAGTCTAACAAAGCTGGTTCCCTACAGTAAGTTACAGGAAAACGTCCAGATGAGTTTTGAATATCTCCAGAGGAGACTCCACCACCTCTCTGGGCAGTCTGTTCCTGGGCACTGTCACCCTCACAGTAAAGAAGTTCTTCCTTGTGTTCAAATGGAACGTCATTTATTCCAGTTTGTGTCCCCTGCTCCTTGTTCTGTCATTGGGCTCCACAGGCAAGAGCCTGGCCCCATCTGCTTGACTCCCACCCTTTTGCTATTTATAAGCATTGATAAATACATGCCATAATTATTATAAACGTGGTTAACAAAAATAGTAGTTTCAGCTTAGTATTTTTCATGCTAAATCAGGTTCAAAACTAGAAGAATAAAAGTTTTTTTGTAAGAAACATAAACATCCATGTTGATTTCATAAGTGAAACTGATTCTGTTTTTGAAGAGCGGAAGAAATTTAAATAATTCATCTGAAAGCAAAGTTCACTTCTGTTTTTATATTCTCAGAAGTGAATCATCAGATTAAACTAGCATGCCACAGTTTAGTGGTAAACCTCTAACACTACCAAATATGTAGATTTTGCTTTAATGTCACAGGCAACAGAATGTAATCAACTAACAAACAAAACAAGCAAACAGAAAATTCACATCCAAATAAACCAGAAAGAGGAGTTTATAGACACTCTACAGAACTGTTAGCTGTGCTATGCTTTTCAAAAGCTGGAATTTGTCCTACAGACATCTCAGAAGTTGCACATCTGTCCAAGAAGAATCATTGCACTTTATTTCTACTGTACATGTTTATCTTATATCTTATTCTTCATTACTGTTATGTACTATGCAAAATACATAAAGAAAAAAAGCAGTAATCAAACTATACGTACTGTGAGCAGGGCTTTGTGAAGGCTGCAGTACTGTACAGAAGAAAGCCTTGAACAGATCTATCTCAAATTCAGGGTCATAATACATTTATTTCCTACCCACATTGCTCATGTAATCCACCAACTATTTTAGGAACGCCTAGATTCTTAAAAATACAGAAATTAAAGTGATTTCCTGATCAACCCTTACAGAAAGACACAAGTTTAAACATGAAAGCAACTATGAATGCTTTGGAGAGAAAAAAATAGAATGTAATGTTAATAATCCCTGTAATGTTAATAAGCTAAATAACAGTTTCAAAGTTTAGTATCTTGATGCTTTACGGAGCTCCCATAAAATGGCTCTGAGCCTTCCCTTTCTAATGATTTTGCACACCCACGCAACTTGCTCTGTGGGGATGGAAGATAACAGGATTTAGATCCTTGACACACTGCAATTGATTTAACAATAAATATTGTCCATCCTAGTTTTGGGTTACTATAAGATGAAAGCAAAAATGTATATACTGATCTACTGGTTTTCTTTTAAAAAACATTCATCTGATGCTGAAGGCTAATTCTGTAAAGCTGAAACTTAAATCCCAGCAGAAACAGGTTCCCAGATATTAGAAACAAACAAACAAAAAAATCATAAAAGTATGTATAATGAAATCTTTAGGCATGTGACAAACTTTGTTTTATATATTATATGATTTCAGAACATCTGTCACACACACTCACAAACTTTCCTTAGAAGGAGAAGCAGAAGTTTAGATGATGATAAAGTTATGTTCTTACCACATTAGAAGGTTCCAATTTCTTCCTTCTAGCAAGGTCAGTGATATTATTGCCATTGTAGTTGATGCTCTCCATACAGCCTTTGAAATTTTTTTCTGCTGTTACAACTTGGCTTCCCAGAAAAAGGCATGCCTCCAAAGGTTATCTTTGAATGTATCAGAAAATGAAAGACAGTTACTGGAGGACAAGGGCTTAGAATTTTTGCTTACTAGAAAAAGAAAGTATCAAACAAGTACTGGAAAAGTAGGAAAAAGTCTATGATGAAGTCATGACTGCAAATATTTTTGGTGGTAAATTGTATCTGTTATTAGGTTTTCCCAAATACAGAGAAAATATGTATCACAGTTACATATAGACTGTAACGAAGAGAAGGTCTCTAAAAGGAATGCAGTTTTAAATGCTTGGCAGAGCAAAATGTCAGTATTGTTAAGAAACAAGAATTTGTTGGCCAAAGAATGTGCTGTCTGTCTGATCTTGGAGAAGAAAAGTCTGCCTTTCTTTACAAACCTGAATGCAGAAAGTTTGAGAAGTAAAGGTGCCCAGTAAAACCTATTTCAATATGTAGACTGAAACAAACATTAAAATAAAAAAAAAAAATCTACTAAATCAAAAGGGAAGAAGGAAAGTGTTGCTTTATGTAGAACATCCATCAGTTTGGTAGAGTGTCAGAAGTGAGAAGTGGTTGGTGGCAAGTAAGGAAAATAATTCTTCTCTATTATGATGCTAAAACTAACTAAAAATTGATGATAAGAAAAGAGAAGCAACTGGCACCTATAGAGAGCTTCCCTGTTATAATATTAGCCTAGAACATGGCTTTGAGAGCACAGGGTTGTCAGCAAAAATGAGTCTGAGGGCAGGAGGGAAAACGTGAAAGAGCAAAAATGTTACAGCATTTACAAAAATACATTGTTGGGGAAAAATAATTCCCTCCTCCCCCTTCACCCCCCTTCCATATTATAGTATGTATATAGTTATCTTAATCAAAAAAGTAACCAAGGAACAAAGGCTATAAAATACAGGTGTTGTGCTGTTTCCTGTTCAATCATCCCTTCCCTAGGGAACAATCTAAATACTAAATACTATTACTAAAATTCTGAAAAATGAAAGTAGTATTTCTGACCCTTATTACTACTTGGGAGAAAAAGGAGATATCATATGAAGGACGTGGAATGGGAAACTCGAAGTTACTGTAGACAAATTGTTGGATAGCAAAAAATACAGTGAGTTGTGGCCAGTTTACCAGGCAAAACGTTTACTCTTTACATATTAAATTGCATGGACAAGACAGTGTTATACTACTTTGCATGCCCAGAATGGGAAAAAGCAGATTTCAATTCAAAACTTAAATATCAATAATAAATGGAGACAATTGTGAATTAATTTCTTTTTTATTTAGTTTAAAAACAAAAACAACAGCACAAAAATGTTTCTAAAAATCTGTTTTTACTCATGACTGGAAAATCCAAATGTGATTTCCATGCATCTCGTGGGCCTGAGATAAAGACAATTTAAAAGGAAAGAAAGAAAAAATAAAGGGGGGGGGGGGGATGCTATGATGGTAACGTTTAATATTCGTGTGGGGGGTGAAAGGTGTACTTGAGTTGCCTAAGCACAAGCTTCTACTGCTATTGGTGATACCTGGGGTAGTGTGCCTTAGTAACCTCTGCTTTCTGCTTGAGGAGGTATGCATCTCTATGAATTCTCTGCCATTTCTGCCAACACCATGGGAGTGCTGCAGATATCTAGGGGATATATGTATATAAGCTGCTCATTCAGTTTACGTGTTTGTCTTTTTCTTGGATGAGAAATAGTTGCTGTTTATTATTTCCTTAAATGCAACACAAGCATTTACTCATAATATCCAATCTGAGAACACCGTTCTTGTAACTGCTTATGAAAATCATAGATACAGAAATCAAAAGAAACTGTTTCAATCTGCTTGCATTTAAGGAAATAGGAAGTCTCTTTCCACCCTTGCGCATATTTAAGACTGTTTTCTGACAAACTGCTAGCTAAAGGCTTCAGTCTTTCTTTTTGTGCTTACTCCCTCAATGGAATAGCTGAGCTTTTGTAACTGTCCCTACTTTGAAGTTTTCTAGTGGATCCAGGTTGGTTTAAGTATCCTCTATTCCTCACTTCTTTCTTTTCTACCATTTTCTTCAAAAAGGAGCATGTTAAGAACATAAATTTCTATTCTGTTAAGAGTCTTCTCCTGCAGTTAGCTGGTTAGTAAATAATACTTTGCTTTCAGAAGATAGGAAATGGATTTGTGGTCATTCTAGATGTTTCTTATCAGGTAAACTCTCATATGTATGTGCTGGAGAAATTCTAATCAGTTCTTCAGTAAAGGTATTATGAAAGCTCAGACAGACTGTTCTGTCATTATTTACCAAGAGATCTGTCTCTTCCTAAAAATAAACAAGACTTTTTGAATTAGGATGTAATTTCCTTTTAAACTGAAAAATTGGAGAAAGACATTTTCTCAAGGGGGAACTGCAGTGGTTGGAAAGAATCTCTGCAAGTCATTGAGTCTAACAAAGCTGGTTCCCTACAGTAAGTTACAGGAAAACGTCCAGATGAGTTTTGAATATCTCCAGAGGAGACTCCACCACCTCTCTGGGCAGTCTGTTCCTGGGCACTGTCACCCTCACAGTAAAGAAGTTCTTCCTTGTGTTCAAATGGAACGTCATTTATTCCAGTTTGTGTCCCCTGCTCCTTGTTCTGTCATTGGGCTCCACAGGCAAGAGCCTGGCCCCATCTGCTTGACTCCCACCCTTTTGCTATTTATAAGCATTGATAAATACATGCCATAATTATTATAAACGTGGTTAACAAAAATAGTAGTTTCAGCTTAGTATTTTTCATGCTAAATCAGGTTCAAAACTAGAAGAATAAAAGTTTTTTTGTAAGAAACATAAACATCCATGTTGATTTCATAAGTGAAACTGATTCTGTTTTTGAAGAGCGGAAGAAATTTAAATAATTCATCTGAAAGCAAAGTTCACTTCTGTTTTTATATTCTCAGAAGTGAATCATCAGATTAAACTAGCATGCCACAGTTTAGTGGTAAACCTCTAACACTACCAAATATGTAGATTTTGCTTTAATGTCACAGGCAACAGAATGTAATCAACTAACAAACAAAACAAGCAAACAGAAAATTCACATCCAAATAAACCAGAAAGAGGAGTTTATAGACACTCTACAGAACTGTTAGCTGTGCTATGCTTTTCAAAAGCTGGAATTTGTCCTACAGACATCTCAGAAGTTGCACATCTGTCCAAGAAGAATCATTGCACTTTATTTCTACTGTACATGTTTATCTTATATCTTATTCTTCATTACTGTTATGTACTATGCAAAATACATAAAGAAAAAAAGCAGTAATCAAACTATACGTACTGTGAGCAGGGCTTTGTGAAGGCTGCAGTACTGTACAGAAGAAAGCCTTGAACAGATCTATCTCAAATTCAGGGTCATAATACATTTATTTCCTACCCACATTGCTCATGTAATCCACCAACTATTTTAGGAACGCCTAGATTCTTAAAAATACAGAAATTAAAGTGATTTCCTGATCAACCCTTACAGAAAGACACAAGTTTAAACATGAAAGCAACTATGAATGCTTTGGAGAGAAAAAAATAGAATGTAATGTTAATAATCCCTGTAATGTTAATAAGCTAAATAACAGTTTCAAAGTTTAGTATCTTGATGCTTTACGGAGCTCCCATAAAATGGCTCTGAGCCTTCCCTTTCTAATGATTTTGCACACCCACGCAACTTGCTCTGTGGGGATGGAAGATAACAGGATTTAGATCCTTGACACACTGCAATTGATTTAACAATAAATATTGTCCATCCTAGTTTTGGGTTACTATAAGATGAAAGCAAAAATGTATATACTGATCTACTGGTTTTCTTTTAAAAAACATTCATCTGATGCTGAAGGCTAATTCTGTAAAGCTGAAACTTAAATCCCAGCAGAAACAGGTTCCCAGATATTAGAAACAAACAAACAAAAAAATCATAAAAGTATGTATAATGAAATCTTTAGGCATGTGACAAACTTTGTTTTATATATTATATGATTTCAGAACATCTGTCACACACACTCACAAACTTTCCTTAGAAGGAGAAGCAGAAGTTTAGATGATGATAAAGTTATGTTCTTACCACATTAGAAGGTTCCAATTTCTTCCTTCTAGCAAGGTCAGTGATATTATTGCCATTGTAGTTGATGCTCTCCATACAGCCTTTGAAATTTTTTTCTGCTGTTAGAACTTGGCTTCCCAGAAAAAGGCATGCCTCCAAAGGTTATCTTTGAATGTATCAGAAAATGAAAGACAGTTACTGGAGGACAAGGGCTTAGAATTTTTGCTTACTAGAAAAAGAAAGTATCAAACAAGTACTGGAAAAGTAGGAAAAAGTCTATGATGAAGTCATGACTGCAAATATTTTTGGTGGTAAATTGTATCTGTTATTAGGTTTTCCCAAATACAGAGAAAATATGTATCACAGTTACATATAGACTGTAACGAAGAGAAGGTCTCTAAAAGGAATGCAGTTTTAAATGCTTGGCAGAGCAAAATGTCAGTATTGTTAAGAAACAAGAATTTGTTGGCCAAAGAATGTGCTGTCTGTCTGATCTTGGAGAAGAAAAGTCTGCCTTTCTTTACAAACCTGAATGCAGAAAGTTTGAGAAGTAAAGGTGCCCAGTAAAACCTATTTCAATATGTAGACTGAAACAAACATTAAAATAAAAAAAAAAAATCTACTAAATCAAAAGGGAAGAAGGAAAGTGTTGCTTTATGTAGAACATCCATCAGTTTGGTAGAGTGTCAGAAGTGAGAAGTGGTTGGTGGCAAGTAAGGAAAATAATTCTTCTCTGTTATGATGCTAAAACTAACTAAAAATTGATGATAAGAAAAGAGAAGCAACTGGCACCTATAGAGAGCTTCCCTGTTATAATATTAGCCTAGAACATGGCTTTGAGAGCACAGGGTTGTCAGCAAAAATGAGTCTGAGGGCAGGAGGGAAAACGTGAAAGAGCAAAAATGTTACAGCATTTACAAAAATACATTGTTGGGGAAAAATAATTCCCTCCTCCCCCTTCACCCCCCTTCCATATTATAGTATGTATATAGTTATCTTAATCAAAAAAGTAACCAAGGAACAAAGGCTATAAAATACAGGTGTTGTGCTGTTTCCTGTTCAATCATCCCTTCCCTAGGGAACAATCTAAATACTAAATACTATTACTAAAATTCTGAAAAATGAAAGTAGTATTTCTGACCCTTATTACTACTTGGGAGAAAAAGGAGATATCATATGAAGGACGTGGAATGGGAAACTCGAAGTTACTGTAGACAAATTGTTGGATAGCAAAAAATACAGTGAGTTGTGGCCAGTTTACCAGGCAAAACGTTTACTCTTTACATATTAAATTGCATGGACAAGACAGTGTTATACTACTTTGCATGCCCAGAATGGGAAAAAGCAGATTTCAATTCAAAACTTAAATATCAATAATAAATGGAGACAATTGTGAATTAATTTCTTTTTTATTTAGTTTAAAAACAAAAACAACAGCACAAAAATGTTTCTAAAAATCTGTTTTTACTCATGACTGGAAAATCCAAATGTGATTTCCATGCATCTCGTGGGCCTGAGATAAAGACAATTTAAAAGGAAAGAAAGAAAAAATAAAGGGGGGGGGGGGGGATGCTATGATGGTAACGTTTAATATTCGTGTGGGGGGTGAAAGGTGTACTTGAGTTGCCTAAGCACAAGCTTCTACTGCTATTGGTGATACCTGGGGTAGTGTGCCTTAGTAACCTCTGCTTTCTGCTTGAGGAGGTATGCATCTCTATGAATTCTCTGCCATTTCTGCCAACACCATGGGAGTGCTGCAGATATCTAGGGGATATATGTATATAAGCTGCTCATTCAGTTTACGTGTTTGTCTTTTTCTTGGATGAGAAATAGTTGCTGTTTATTATTTCCTTAAATGCAACACAAGCATTTACTCATAATATCCAATCTGAGAACACCGTTCTTGTAACTGCTTATGAAAATCATAGATACAGAAATCAAAAGAAACTGTTTCAATCTGCTTGCATTTAAGGAAATAGGAAGTCTCTTTCCACCCTTGCGCATATTTAAGACTGTTTTCTGACAAACTGCTAGCTAAAGGCTTCAGTCTTTCTTTTTGTGCTTACTCCCTCAATGGAATAGCTGAGCTTTTGTAACTGTCCCTACTTTGAAGTTTTCTAGTGGATCCAGGTTGGTTTAAGTATCCTCTATTCCTCACTTCTTTCTTTTCTACCATTTTCTTCAAAAAGGAGCATGTTAAGAACATAAATTTCTATTCTGTTAAGAGTCTTCTCCTGCAGTTAGCTGGTTAGTAAATAATACTTTGCTTTCAGAAGATAGGAAATGGATTTGTGGTCATTCTAGATGTTTCTTATCAGGTAAACTCTCATATGTATGTGCTGGAGAAATTCTAATCAGTTCTTCAGTAAAGGTATTATGAAAGCTCAGACAGACTGTTCTGTCATTATTTACCAAGAGATCTGTCTCTTCCTAAAAATAAACAAGACTTTTTGAATTAGGATGTAATTTCCTTTTAAACTGAAAAATTGGAGAAAGACATTTTCTCAAGGGGGAACTGCAGTGGTTGGAAAGAATCTCTGCAAGTCATTGAGTCTAACAAAGCTGGTTCCCTACAGTAAGTTACAGGAAAACGTCCAGATGAGTTTTGAATATCTCCAGAGGAGACTCCACCACCTCTCTGGGCAGTCTGTTCCTGGGCACTGTCACCCTCACAGTAAAGAAGTTCTTCCTTGTGTTCAAATGGAACGTCATTTATTCCAGTTTGTGTCCCCTGCTCCTTGTTCTGTCATTGGGCTCCACAGGCAAGAGCCTGGCCCCATCTGCTTGACTCCCACCCTTTTGCTATTTATAAGCATTGATAAATACATGCCATAATTATTATAAACGTGGTTAACAAAAATAGTAGTTTCAGCTTAGTATTTTTCATGCTAAATCAGGTTCAAAACTAGAAGAATAAAAGTTTTTTTGTAAGAAACATAAACATCCATGTTGATTTCATAAGTGAAACTGATTCTGTTTTTGAAGAGCGGAAGAAATTTAAATAATTCATCTGAAAGCAAAGTTCACTTCTGTTTTTATATTCTCAGAAGTGAATCATCAGATTAAACTAGCATGCCACAGTTTAGTGGTAAACCTCTAACACTACCAAATATGTAGATTTTGCTTTAATGTCACAGGCAACAGAATGTAATCAACTAACAAACAAAACAAGCAAACAGAAAATTCACATCCAAATAAACCAGAAAGAGGAGTTTATAGACACTCTACAGAACTGTTAGCTGTGCTATGCTTTTCAAAAGCTGGAATTTGTCCTACAGACATCTCAGAAGTTGCACATCTGTCCAAGAAGAATCATTGCACTTTATTTCTACTGTACATGTTTATCTTATATCTTATTCTTCATTACTGTTATGTACTATGCAAAATACATAAAGAAAAAAAGCAGTAATCAAACTATACGTACTGTGAGCAGGGCTTTGTGAAGGCTGCAGTACTGTACAGAAGAAAGCCTTGAACAGATCTATCTCAAATTCAGGGTCATAATACATTTATTTCCTACCCACATTGCTCATGTAATCCACCAACTATTTTAGGAACGCCTAGATTCTTAAAAATACAGAAATTAAAGTGATTTCCTGATCAACCCTTACAGAAAGACACAAGTTTAAACATGAAAGCAACTATGAATGCTTTGGAGAGAAAAAAATAGAATGTAATGTTAATAATCCCTGTAATGTTAATAAGCTAAATAACAGTTTCAAAGTTTAGTATCTTGATGCTTTACGGAGCTCCCATAAAATGGCTCTGAGCCTTCCCTTTCTAATGATTTTGCACACCCACGCAACTTGCTCTGTGGGGATGGAAGATAACAGGATTTAGATCCTTGACACACTGCAATTGATTTAACAATAAATATTGTCCATCCTAGTTTTGGGTTACTATAAGATGAAAGCAAAAATGTATATACTGATCTACTGGTTTTCTTTTAAAAAACATTCATCTGATGCTGAAGGCTAATTCTGTAAAGCTGAAACTTAAATCCCAGCAGAAACAGGTTCCCAGATATTAGAAACAAACAAACAAAAAAATCATAAAAGTATGTATAATGAAATCTTTAGGCATGTGACAAACTTTGTTTTATATATTATATGATTTCAGAACATCTGTCACACACACTCACAAACTTTCCTTAGAAGGAGAAGCAGAAGTTTAGATGATGATAAAGTTATGTTCTTACCACATTAGAAGGTTCCAATTTCTTCCTTCTAGCAAGGTCAGTGATATTATTGCCATTGTAGTTGATGCTCTCCATACAGCCTTTGAAATTTTTTTCTGCTGTTAGAACTTGGCTTCCCAGAAAAAGGCATGCCTCCAAAGGTTATCTTTGAATGTATCAGAAAATGAAAGACAGTTACTGGAGGACAAGGGCTTAGAATTTTTGCTTACTAGAAAAAGAAAGTATCAAACAAGTACTGGAAAAGTAGGAAAAAGTCTATGATGAAGTCATGACTGCAAATATTTTTGGTGGTAAATTGTATCTGTTATTAGGTTTTCCCAAATACAGAGAAAATATGTATCACAGTTACATATAGACTGTAACGAAGAGAAGGTCTCTAAAAGGAATGCAGTTTTAAATGCTTGGCAGAGCAAAATGTCAGTATTGTTAAGAAACAAGAATTTGTTGGCCAAAGAATGTGCTGTCTGTCTGATCTTGGAGAAGAAAAGTCTGCCTTTCTTTACAAACCTGAATGCAGAAAGTTTGAGAAGTAAAGGTGCCCAGTAAAACCTATTTCAATATGTAGACTGAAACAAACATTAAAATAAAAAAAAAAAATCTACTAAATCAAAAGGGAAGAAGGAAAGTGTTGCTTTATGTAGAACATCCATCAGTTTGGTAGAGTGTCAGAAGTGAGAAGTGGTTGGTGGCAAGTAAGGAAAATAATTCTTCTCTGTTATGATGCTAAAACTAACTAAAAATTGATGATAAGAAAAGAGAAGCAACTGGCACCTATAGAGAGCTTCCCTGTTATAATATTAGCCTAGAACATGGCTTTGAGAGCACAGGGTTGTCAGCAAAAATGAGTCTGAGGGCAGGAGGGAAAACGTGAAAGAGCAAAAATGTTACAGCATTTACAAAAATACATTGTTGGGGAAAAATAATTCCCTCCTCCCCCTTCACCCCCCTTCCATATTATAGTATGTATATAGTTATCTTAATCAAAAAAGTAACCAAGGAACAAAGGCTATAAAATACAGGTGTTGTGCTGTTTCCTGTTCAATCATCCCTTCCCTAGGGAACAATCTAAATACTAAATACTATTACTAAAATTCTGAAAAATGAAAGTAGTATTTCTGACCCTTATTACTACTTGGGAGAAAAAGGAGATATCATATGAAGGACGTGGAATGGGAAACTCGAAGTTACTGTAGACAAATTGTTGGATAGCAAAAAATACAGTGAGTTGTGGCCAGTTTACCAGGCAAAACGTTTACATATTAAATTGCATGGACAAGACAGTGTTATACTACTTTGCATGCCCAGAATGGGAAAAAGCAGATTTCAATTCAAAACTTAAATATCAATAATAAATGGAGACAATTGTGAATTAATTTCTTTTTTATTTAGTTTAAAAACAAAAACAACAGCACAAAAATGTTTCTAAAAATCTGTTTTTACTCATGACTGGAAAATCCAAATGTGATTTCCATGCATCTCGTGGGCCTGAGATAAAGACAATTTAAAAGGAAAGAAAGAAAAAATAAAGGGGGGGGGGGGGGATGCTATGATGGTAACGTTTAATATTCGTGTGGGGGGTGAAAGGTGTACTTGAGTTGCCTAAGCACAAGCTTCTACTGCTATTGGTGATACCTGGGGTAGTGTGCCTTAGTAACCTCTGCTTTCTGCTTGAGGAGGTATGCATCTCTATGAATTCTCTGCCATTTCTGCCAACACCATGGGAGTGCTGCAGATATCTAGGGGATATATGTATATAAGCTGCTCATTCAGTTTACGTGTTTGTCTTTTTCTTGGATGAGAAATAGTTGCTGTTTATTATTTCCTTAAATGCAACACAAGCATTTACTCATAATATCCAATCTGAGAACACCGTTCTTGTAACTGCTTATGAAAATCATAGATACAGAAATCAAAAGAAACTGTTTCAATCTGCTTGCATTTAAGGAAATAGGAAGTCTCTTTCCACCCTTGCGCATATTTAAGACTGTTTTCTGACAAACTGCTAGCTAAAGGCTTCAGTCTTTCTTTTTGTGCTTACTCCCTCAATGGAATAGCTGAGCTTTTGTAACTGTCCCTACTTTGAAGTTTTCTAGTGGATCCAGGTTGGTTTAAGTATCCTCTATTCCTCACTTCTTTCTTTTCTACCATTTTCTTCAAAAAGGAGCATGTTAAGAACATAAATTTCTATTCTGTTAAGAGTCTTCTCCTGCAGTTAGCTGGTTAGTAAATAATACTTTGCTTTCAGAAGATAGGAAATGGATTTGTGGTCATTCTAGATGTTTCTTATCAGGTAAACTCTCATATGTATGTGCTGGAGAAATTCTAATCAGTTCTTCAGTAAAGGTATTATGAAAGCTCAGACAGACTGTTCTGTCATTATTTACCAAGAGATCTGTCTCTTCCTAAAAATAAACAAGACTTTTTGAATTAGGATGTAATTTCCTTTTAAACTGAAAAATTGGAGAAAGACATTTTCTCAAGGGGGAACTGCAGTGGTTGGAAAGAATCTCTGCAAGTCATTGAGTCTAACAAAGCTGGTTCCCTACAGTAAGTTACAGGAAAACGTCCAGATGAGTTTTGAATATCTCCAGAGGAGACTCCACCACCTCTCTGGGCAGTCTGTTCCTGGGCACTGTCACCCTCACAGTAAAGAAGTTCTTCCTTGTGTTCAAATGGAACGTCATTTATTCCAGTTTGTGTCCCCTGCTCCTTGTTCTGTCATTGGGCTCCACAGGCAAGAGCCTGGCCCCATCTGCTTGACTCCCACCCTTTTGCTATTTATAAGCATTGATAAATACATGCCATAATTATTATAAACGTGGTTAACAAAAATAGTAGTTTCAGCTTAGTATTTTTCATGCTAAATCAGGTTCAAAACTAGAAGAATAAAAGTTTTTTTGTAAGAAACATAAACATCCATGTTGATTTCATAAGTGAAACTGATTCTGTTTTTGAAGAGCGGAAGAAATTTAAATAATTCATCTGAAAGCAAAGTTCACTTCTGTTTTTATATTCTCAGAAGTGAATCATCAGATTAAACTAGCATGCCACAGTTTAGTGGTAAACCTCTAACATTACCAAATCTACATATGTAGATTTTGCTTTAATGTCACAGGCAACAGAATGTAATCAACTAACAAACAAAACAAGCAAACAGAAAATTCACATCCAAATAAACCAGAAAGAGGAGTTTATAGACACTCTACAGAACTGTTAGCTGTGCTATGCTTTTCAGAAGCTGGAATTTGTCCTACAGACATCTCAGAAGTTGCACATCTGTCCAAGAAGAATCATTGCACTTTATTTCTACTGTACATGTTTATCTTATATCTTATTCTTCATTACTGTTATGTACTATGCAAAATACATAAAGAAAAAAAGCAGTAATCAAACTATACGTACTGTGAGCAGGGCTTTGTGAAGGCTGCAGTACTGTACAGAAGAAAGCCTTGAACAGATCTATCTCAAATTCAGGGTCATAATACATTTATTTCCTACCCACATTGCTCATGTAATCCACCAACTATTTTAGGAACGCCTAGATTCTTAAAAATACAGAAATTAAAGTGATTTCCTGATCAACCCTTACAGAAAGACACAAGTTTAAACATGAAAGCAACTATGAATGCTTTGGAGAGAAAAAAATAGAATGTAATGTTAATAATCCCTGTAATGTTAATAAGCTAAATAACAGTTTCAAAGTTTAGTATCTTGATGCTTTACGGAGCTCCCATAAAATGGCTCTGAGCCTTCCCTTTCTAATGATTTTGCACACCCACGCAACTTGCTCTGTGGGGATGGAAGATAACAGGATTTAGATCCTTGACACACTGCAATTGATTTAACAATAAATATTGTCCATCCTAGTTTTGGGTTACTATAAGATGAAAGCAAAAATGTATATACTGATCTACTGGTTTTCTTTTAAAAAACATTCATCTGATGCTGAAGGCTAATTCTGTAAAGCTGAAACTTAAATCCCAGCAGAAACAGGTTCCCAGATATTAGAAACAAACAAACAAAAAAATCATAAAAGTATGTATAATGAAATCTTTAGGCATGTGACAAACTTTGTTTTATATATTATATGATTTCAGAACATCTGTCACACACACTCACAAACTTTCCTTAGAAGGAGAAGCAGAAGTTTAGATGATGATAAAGTTATGTTCTTACCACATTAGAAGGTTCCAATTTCTTCCTTCTAGCAAGGTCAGTGATATTATTGCCATTGTAGTTGATGCTCTCCATACAGCCTTTGAAATTTTTTTCTGCTGTTAGAACTTGGCTTCCCAGAAAAAGGCATGCCTCCAAAGGTTATCTTTGAATGTATCAGAAAATGAAAGACAGTTACTGGAGGACAAGGGCTTAGAATTTTTGCTTACTAGAAAAAGAAAGTATCAAACAAGTACTGGAAAAGTAGGAAAAAGTCTATGATGAAGTCATGACTGCAAATATTTTTGGTGGTAAATTGTATCTGTTATTAGGTTTTCCCAAATACAGAGAAAATATGTATCACAGTTACATATAGACTGTAACGAAGAGAAGGTCTCTAAAAGGAATGCAGTTTTAAATGCTTGGCAGAGCAAAATGTCAGTATTGTTAAGAAACAAGAATTTGTTGGCCAAAGAATGTGCTGTCTGTCTGATCTTGGAGAAGAAAAGTCTGCCTTTCTTTACAAACCTGAATGCAGAAAGTTTGAGAAGTAAAGGTGCCCAGTAAAACCTATTTCAATATGTAGACTGAAACAAACATTAAAATAAAAAAAAAAAATCTACTAAATCAAAAGGGAAGAAGGAAAGTGTTGCTTTATGTAGAACATCCATCAGTTTGGTAGAGTGTCAGAAGTGAGAAGTGGTTGGTGGCAAGTAAGGAAAATAATTCTTCTCTATTATGATGCTAAAACTAACTAAAAATTGATGATAAGAAAAGAGAAGCAACTGGCACCTATAGAGAGCTTCCCTGTTATAATATTAGCCTAGAACATGGCTTTGAGAGCACAGGGTTGTCAGCAAAAATGAGTCTGAGGGCAGGAGGGAAAACGTGAAAGAGCAAAAATGTTACAGCATTTACAAAAATACATTGTTGGGGAAAAATAATTCCCTCCTCCCCCTTCACCCCCCTTCCATATTATAGTATGTATATAGTTATCTTAATCAAAAAAGTAACCAAGGAACAAAGGCTATAAAATACAGGTGTTGTGCTGTTTCCTGTTCAATCATCCCTTCCCTAGGGAACAATCTAAATACTAAATACTATTACTAAAATTCTGAAAAATGAAAGTAGTATTTCTGACCCTTATTACTACTTGGGAGAAAAAGGAGATATCATATGAAGGACGTGGAATGGGAAACTCGAAGTTACTGTAGACAAATTGTTGGATAGCAAAAAATACAGTGAGTTGTGGCCAGTTTACCAGGCAAAACGTTTACATATTAAATTGCATGGACAAGACAGTGTTATACTACTTTGCATGCCCAGAATGGGAAAAAGCAGATTTCAATTCAAAACTTAAATATCAATAATAAATGGAGACAATTGTGAATTAATTTCTTTTTTATTTAGTTTAAAAACAAAAACAACAGCACAAAAATGTTTCTAAAAATCTGTTTTTACTCATGACTGGAAAATCCAAATGTGATTTCCATGCATCTCGTGGGCCTGAGATAAAGACAATTTAAAAGGAAAGAAAGAAAAAATAAAGGGGGGGGGGGGATGCTATGATGGTAACGTTTAATATTCGTGTGGGGGGTGAAAGGTGTACTTGAGTTGCCTAAGCACAAGCTTCTACTGCTATTGGTGATACCTGGGGTAGTGTGCCTTAGTAACCTCTGCTTTCTGCTTGAGGAGGTATGCATCTCTATGAATTCTCTGCCATTTCTGCCAACACCATGGGAGTGCTGCAGATATCTAGGGGATATATGTATATAAGCTGCTCATTCAGTTTACGTGTTTGTCTTTTTCTTGGATGAGAAATAGTTGCTGTTTATTATTTCCTTAAATGCAACACAAGCATTTACTCATAATATCCAATCTGAGAACACCGTTCTTGTAACTGCTTATGAAAATCATAGATACAGAAATCAAAAGAAACTGTTTCAATCTGCTTGCATTTAAGGAAATAGGAAGTCTCTTTCCACCCTTGCGCATATTTAAGACTGTTTTCTGACAAACTGCTAGCTAAAGGCTTCAGTCTTTCTTTTTGTGCTTACTCCCTCAATGGAATAGCTGAGCTTTTGTAACTGTCCCTACTTTGAAGTTTTCTAGTGGATCCAGGTTGGTTTAAGTATCCTCTATTCCTCACTTCTTTCTTTTCTACCATTTTCTTCAAAAAGGAGCATGTTAAGAACATAAATTTCTATTCTGTTAAGAGTCTTCTCCTGCAGTTAGCTGGTTAGTAAATAATACTTTGCTTTCAGAAGATAGGAAATGGATTTGTGGTCATTCTAGATGTTTCTTATCAGGTAAACTCTCATATGTATGTGCTGGAGAAATTCTAATCAGTTCTTCAGTAAAGGTATTATGAAAGCTCAGACAGACTGTTCTGTCATTATTTACCAAGAGATCTGTCTCTTCCTAAAAATAAACAAGACTTTTTGAATTAGGATGTAATTTCCTTTTAAACTGAAAAATTGGAGAAAGACATTTTCTCAAGGGGGAACTGCAGTGGTTGGAAAGAATCTCTGCAAGTCATTGAGTCTAACAAAGCTGGTTCCCTACAGTAAGTTACAGGAAAACGTCCAGATGAGTTTTGAATATCTCCAGAGGAGACTCCACCACCTCTCTGGGCAGTCTGTTCCTGGGCACTGTCACCCTCACAGTAAAGAAGTTCTTCCTTGTGTTCAAATGGAACGTCATTTATTCCAGTTTGTGTCCCCTGCTCCTTGTTCTGTCATTGGGCTCCACAGGCAAGAGCCTGGCCCCATCTGCTTGACTCCCACCCTTTTGCTATTTATAAGCATTGATAAATACATGCCATAATTATTATAAACGTGGTTAACAAAAATAGTAGTTTCAGCTTAGTATTTTTCATGCTAAATCAGGTTCAAAACTAGAAGAATAAAAGTTTTTTTGTAAGAAACATAAACATCCATGTTGATTTCATAAGTGAAACTGATTCTGTTTTTGAAGAGCGGAAGAAATTTAAATAATTCATCTGAAAGCAAAGTTCACTTCTGTTTTTATATTCTCAGAAGTGAATCTTCAGATTAAACTAGCATGCCACAGTTTAGTGGTAAACCTCTAACACTACCAAATATGTAGATTTTGCTTTAATGTCACAGGCAACAGAATGTAATCAACTAACAAACAAAACAAGCAAACAGAAAATTCACATCCAAATAAACCAGAAAGAGGAGTTTATAGACACTCTACAGAACTGTTAGCTGTGCTATGCTTTTCAAAAGCTGGAATTTGTCCTACAGACATCTCAGAAGTTGCACATCTGTCCAAGAAGAATCATTGCACTTTATTTCTACTGTACATGTTTATCTTATATCTTATTCTTCATTACTGTTATGTACTATGCAAAATACATAAAGAAAAAAAGCAGTAATCAAACTATACGTACTGTGAGCAGGGCTTTGTGAAGGCTGCAGTACTGTACAGAAGAAAGCCTTGAACAGATCTATCTCAAATTCAGGGTCATAATACATTTATTTCCTACCCACATTGCTCATGTAATCCACCAACTATTTTAGGAACGCCTAGATTCTTAAAAATACAGAAATTAAAGTGATTTCCTGATCAACCCTTACAGAAAGACACAAGTTTAAACATGAAAGCAACTATGAATGCTTTGGAGAGAAAAAAATAGAATGTAATGTTAATAATCCCTGTAATGTTAATAAGCTAAATAACAGTTTCAAAGTTTAGTATCTTGATGCTTTACGGAGCTCCCATAAAATGGCTCTGAGCCTTCCCTTTCTAATGATTTTGCACACCCACGCAACTTGCTCTGTGGGGATGGAAGATAACAGGATTTAGATCCTTGACACACTGCAATTGATTTAACAATAAATATTGTCCATCCTAGTTTTGGGTTACTATAAGATGAAAGCAAAAATGTATATACTGATCTACTGGTTTTCTTTTAAAAAACATTCATCTGATGCTGAAGGCTAATTCTGTAAAGCTGAAACTTAAATCCCAGCAGAAACAGGTTCCCAGATATTAGAAACAAACAAACAAAAAAATCATAAAAGTATGTATAATGAAATCTTTAGGCATGTGACAAACTTTGTTTTATATATTATATGATTTCAGAACATCTGTCACACACACTCACAAACTTTCCTTAGAAGAAGAAGCAGAAGTTTAGATGATGATAAAGTTATGTTCTTACCACATTAGAAGGTTCCAATTTCTTCCTTCTAGCAAGGTCAGTGATATTATTGCCATTGTAGTTGATGCTCTCCATACAGCCTTTGAAATTTTTTTCTGCTGTTAGAACTTGGCTTCCCAGAAAAAGGCATGCCTCCAAAGGTTATCTTTGAATGTATCAGAAAATGAAAGACAGTTACTGGAGGACAAGGGCTTAGAATTTTTGCTTACTAGAAAAAGAAAGTATCAAACAAGTACTGGAAAAGTAGGAAAAAGTCTATGATGAAGTCATGACTGCAAATATTTTTGGTGGTAAATTGTATCTGTTATTAGGTTTTCCCAAATACAGAGAAAATATGTATCACAGTTACATATAGACTGTAACGAAGAGAAGGTCTCTAAAAGGAATGCAGTTTTAAATGCTTGGCAGAGCAAAATGTCAGTATTGTTAAGAAACAAGAATTTGTTGGCCAAAGAATGTGCTGTCTGTCTGATCTTGGAGAAGAAAAGTCTGCCTTTCTTTACAAACCTGAATGCAGAAAGTTTGAGAAGTAAAGGTGCCCAGTAAAACCTATTTCAATATGTAGACTGAAACAAACATTAAAATAAAAAAAAAAAATCTACTAAATCAAAAGGGAAGAAGGAAAGTGTTGCTTTATGTAGAACATCCATCAGTTTGGTAGAGTGTCAGAAGTGAGAAGTGGTTGGTGGCAAGTAAGGAAAATAATTCTTCTCTATTATGATGCTAAAACTAACTAAAAATTGATGATAAGAAAAGAGAAGCAACTGGCACCTATAGAGAGCTTCCCTGTTATAATATTAGCCTAGAACATGGCTTTGAGAGCACAGGGTTGTCAGCAAAAATGAGTCTGAGGGCAGGAGGGAAAACGTGAAAGAGCAAAAATGTTACAGCATTTACAAAAATACATTGTTGGGGAAAAATAATTCCCTCCTCCCCCTTCACCCCCCTTCCATATTATAGTATGTATATAGTTATCTTAATCAAAAAAGTAACCAAGGAACAAAGGCTATAAAATACAGGTGTTGTGCTGTTTCCTGTTCAATCATCCCTTCCCTAGGGAACAATCTAAATACTAAATACTATTACTAAAATTCTGAAAAATGAAAGTAGTATTTCTGACCCTTATTACTACTTGGGAGAAAAAGGAGATATCATATGAAGGACGTGGAATGGGAAACTCGAAGTTACTGTAGACAAATTGTTGGATAGCAAAAAATACAGTGAGTTGTGGCCAGTTTACCAGGCAAAACGTTTACATATTAAATTGCATGGACAAGACAGTGTTATACTACTTTGCATGCCCAGAATGGGAAAAAGCAGATTTCAATTCAAAACTTAAATATCAATAATAAATGGAGACAATTGTGAATTAATTTCTTTTTTATTTAGTTTAAAAACAAAAACAACAGCACAAAAATGTTTCTAAAAATCTGTTTTTACTCATGACTGGAAAATCCAAATGTGATTTCCATGCATCTCGTGGGCCTGAGATAAAGACAATTTAAAAGGAAAGAAAGAAAAAATAAAGGGGGGGGGGGGGGATGCTATGATGGTAATGTTTAATATTCGTGTGGGGGGTGAAAGGTGTACTTGAGTTGCCTAAGCACAAGCTTCTACTGCTATTGGTGATACCTGGGGTAGTGTGCCTTAGTAACCTCTGCTTTCTGCTTGAGGAGGTATGCATCTCTATGAATTCTCTGCCATTTCTGCCAACACCATGGGAGTGCTGCAGATATCTAGGGGATATATGTATATAAGCTGCTCATTCAGTTTACGTGTTTGTCTTTTTCTTGGATGAGAAATAGTTGCTGTTTATTATTTCCTTAAATGCAACACAAGCATTTACTCATAATATCCAATCTGAGAACACCGTTCTTGTAACTGCTTATGAAAATCATAGATACAGAAATCAAAAGAAACTGTTTCAATCTGCTTGCATTTAAGGAAATAGGAAGTCTCTTTCCACCCTTGCGCATATTTAAGACTGTTTTCTGACAAACTGCTAGCTAAAGGCTTCAGTCTTTCTTTTTGTGCTTACTCCCTCAATGGAATAGCTGAGCTTTTGTAACTGTCCCTACTTTGAAGTTTTCTAGTGGATCCAGGTTGGTTTAAGTATCCTCTATTCCTCACTTCTTTCTTTTCTACCATTTTCTTCAAAAAGGAGCATGTTAAGAACATAAATTTCTATTCTGTTAAGAGTCTTCTCCTGCAGTTAGCTGGTTAGTAAATAATACTTTGCTTTCAGAAGATAGGAAATGGATTTGTGGTCATTCTAGATGTTTCTTATCAGGTAAACTCTCATATGTATGTGCTGGAGAAATTCTAATCAGTTCTTCAGTAAAGGTATTATGAAAGCTCAGACAGACTGTTCTGTCATTATTTACCAAGAGATCTGTCTCTTCCTAAAAATAAACAAGACTTTTTGAATTAGGATGTAATTTCCTTTTAAACTGAAAAATTGGAGAAAGACATTTTCTCAAGGGGGAACTGCAGTGGTTGGAAAGAATCTCTGCAAGTCATTGAGTCTAACAAAGCTGGTTCCCTACAGTAAGTTACAGGAAAACGTCCAGATGAGTTTTGAATATCTCCAGAGGAGACTCCACCACCTCTCTGGGCAGTCTGTTCCTGGGCACTGTCACCCTCACAGTAAAGAAGTTCTTCCTTGTGTTCAAATGGAACGTCATTTATTCCAGTTTGTGTCCCCTGCTCCTTGTTCTGTCATTGGGCTCTACAGACAAGAGCCTGGCCCCATCTGCTTGACTCCCACCCTTTTGCTATTTATAAGCATTGATAAATACATGCCATAATTATTATAAACGTGGTTAACAAAAATAGTAGTTTCAGCTTAGTATTTTTCATGCTAAATCAGGTTCAAAACTAGAAGAATAAAAGTTTTTTTGTAAGAAACATAAACATCCATGTTGATTTCATAAGTGAAACTGATTCTGTTTTTGAAGAGCGGAAGAAATTTAAATAATTCATCTGAAAGCAAAGTTCACTTCTGTTTTTATATTCTCAGAAGTGAATCATCAGATTAAACTAGCATGCCACAGTTTAGTGGTAAACCTCTAACACTACCAAATATGTAGATTTTGCTTTAATGTCACAGGCAACAGAATGTAATCAACTAACAAACAAAACAAGCAAACAGAAAATTCACATCCAAATAAACCAGAAAGAGGAGTTTATAGACACTCTACAGAACTGTTAGCTGTGCTATGCTTTTCAAAAGCTGGAATTTGTCCTACAGACATCTCAGAAGTTGCACATCTGTCCAAGAAGAATCATTGCACTTTATTTCTACTGTACATGTTTATCTTATATCTTATTCTTCATTACTGTTATGTACTATGCAAAATACATAAAGAAAAAAAGCAGTAATCAAACTATACGTACTGTGAGCAGGGCTTTGTGAAGGCTGCAGTACTGTACAGAAGAAAGCCTTGAACAGATCTATCTCAAATTCAGGGTCATAATACATTTATTTCCTACCCACATTGCTCATGTAATCCACCAACTATTTTAGGAACGCCTAGATTCTTAAAAATACAGAAATTAAAGTGATTTCCTGATCAACCCTTACAGAAAGACACAAGTTTAAACATGAAAGCAACTATGAATGCTTTGGAGAGAAAAAAATAGAATGCAATGTTAATAATCCCTGTAATGTTAATAAGCTAAATAACAGTTTCAAAGTTTAGTATCTTGATGCTTTACGGAGCTCCCATAAAATGGCTCTGAGCCTTCCCTTTCTAATGATTTTGCACACCCACGCAACTTGCTCTGTGGGGATGGAAGATAACAGGATTTAGATCCTTGACACACTGCAATTGATTTAACAATAAATATTGTCCATCCTAGTTTTGGGTTACTATAAGATGAAAGCAAAAATGTATATACTGATCTACTGGTTTTCTTTTAAAAAACATTCATCTGATGCTGAAGGCTAATTCTGTAAAGCTGAAACTTAAATCCCAGCAGAAACAGGTTCCCAGATATTAGAAACAAACAAACAAAAAAATCATAAAAGTATGTATAATGAAATCTTTAGGCATGTGACAAACTTTGTTTTATATATTATATGATTTCAGAACATCTGTCACACACACTCACAAACTTTCCTTAGAAGGAGAAGCAGAAGTTTAGATGATGATAAAGTTATGTTCTTACCACATTAGAAGGTTCCAATTTCTTCCTTCTAGCAAGGTCAGTGATATTATTGCCATTGTAGTTGATGCTCTCCATACAGCCTTTGAAATTTTTTTCTGCTGTTAGAACTTGGCTTCCCAGAAAAAGGCATGCCTCCAAAGGTTATCTTTGAATGTATCAGAAAATGAAAGACAGTTACTGGAGGACAAGGGCTTAGAATTTTTGCTTACTAGAAAAAGAAAGTATCAAACAAGTACTGGAAAAGTAGGAAAAAGTCTATGATGAAGTCATGACTGCAAATATTTTTGGTGGTAAATTGTATCTGTTATTAGGTTTTCCCAAATACAGAGAAAATATGTATCACAGTTACATATAGACTGTAACGAAGAGAAGGTCTCTAAAAGGAATGCAGTTTTAAATGCTTGGCAGAGCAAAATGTCAGTATTGTTAAGAAACAAGAATTTGTTGGCCAAAGAATGTGCTGTCTGTCTGATCTTGGAGAAGAAAAGTCTGCCTTTCTTTACAAACCTGAATGCAGAAAGTTTGAGAAGTAAAGGTGCCCAGTAAAACCTATTTCAATATGTAGACTGAAACAAACATTAAAATAAAAAAAAAAAATCTACTAAATCAAAAGGGAAGAAGGAAAGTGTTGCTTTATGTAGAACATCCATCAGTTTGGTAGAGTGTCAGAAGTGAGAAGTGGTTGGTGGCAAGTAAGGAAAATAATTCTTCTCTATTATGATGCTAAAACTAACTAAAAATTGATGATAAGAAAAGAGAAGCAACTGGCACCTATAGAGAGCTTCCCTGTTATAATATTAGCCTAGAACATGGCTTTGAGAGCACAGGGTTGTCAGCAAAAATGAGTCTGAGGGCAGGAGGGAAAACGTGAAAGAGCAAAAATGTTACAGCATTTACAAAAATACATTGTTGGGGAAAAATAATTCCCTCCTCCCCCTTCACCCCCCTTCCATATTATAGTATGTATATAGTTATCTTAATCAAAAAAGTAACCAAGGAACAAAGGCTATAAAATACAGGTGTTGTGCTGTTTCCTGTTCAATCATCCCTTCCCTAGGGAACAATCTAAATACTAAATACTATTACTAAAATTCTGAAAAATGAAAGTAGTATTTCTGACCCTTATTACTACTTGGGAGAAAAAGGAGATATCATATGAAGGACGTGGAATGGGAAACTCGAAGTTACTGTAGACAAATTGTTGGATAGCAAAAAATACAGTGAGTTGTGGCCAGTTTACCAGGCAAAACGTTTACATATTAAATTGCATGGACAAGACAGTGTTATACTACTTTGCATGCCCAGAATGGGAAAAAGCAGATTTCAATTCAAAACTTAAATATCAATAATAAATGGAGACAATTGTGAATTAATTTCTTTTTTATTTAGTTTAAAAACAAAAACAACAGCACAAAAATGTTTCTAAAAATCTGTTTTTACTCATGACTGGAAAATCCAAATGTGATTTCCATGCATCTCGTGGGCCTGAGATAAAGACAATTTAAAAGGAAAGAAAGAAAAAATAAAGGGGGGGGGGGGGGATGCTATGATGGTAATGTTTAATATTCGTGTGGGGGGTGAAAGGTGTACTTGAGTTGCCTAAGCACAAGCTTCTACTGCTATTGGTGATACCTGGGGTAGTGTGCCTTAGTAACCTCTGCTTTCTGCTTGAGGAGGTATGCATCTCTATGAATTCTTTGCCATTTCTGCCAACACCATGGGAGTGCTGCAGATATCTAGGGGATATATGTATATAAGCTGCTCATTCAGTTTACGTGTTTGTCTTTTTCTTGGATGAGAAATAGTTGCTGTTTATTATTTCCTTAAATGCAACACAAGCATTTACTCATAATATCCAATCTGAGAACACCGTTCTTGTAACTGCTTATGAAAATCATAGATACAGAAATCAAAAGAAACTGTTTCAATCTGCTTGCATTTAAGGAAATAGGAAGTCTCTTTCCACCCTTGCGCATATTTAAGACTGTTTTCTGACAAACTGCTAGCTAAAGGCTTCAGTCTTTCTTTTTGTGCTTACTCCCTCAATGGAATAGCTGAGCTTTTGTAACTGTCCCTACTTTGAAGTTTTCTAGTGGATCCAGGTTGGTTTAAGTATCCTCTATTCCTCACTTCTTTCTTTTCTACCATTTTCTTCAAAAAGGAGCATGTTAAGAACATAAATTTCTATTCTGTTAAGAGTCTTCTCCTGCAGTTAGCTGGTTAGTAAATAATACTTTGCTTTCAGAAGATAGGAAATGGATTTGTGGTCATTCTAGATGTTTCTTATCAGGTAAACTCTCATATGTATGTGCTGGAGAAATTCTAATCAGTTCTTCAGTAAAGGTATTATGAAAGCTCAGACAGACTGTTCTGTCATTATTTACCAAGAGATCTGTCTCTTCCTAAAAATAAACAAGACTTTTTGAATTAGGATGTAATTTCCTTTTAAACTGAAAAATTGGAGAAAGACATTTTCTCAAGGGGGAACTGCAGTGGTTGGAAAGAATCTCTGCAAGTCATTGAGTCTAACAAAGCTGGTTCCCTACAGTAAGTTACAGGAAAACGTCCAGATGAGTTTTGAATATCTCCAGAGGAGACTCCACCACCTCTCTGGGCAGTCTGTTCCTGGGCACTGTCACCCTCACAGTAAAGAAGTTCTTCCTTGTGTTCAAATGGAACGTCATTTATTCCAGTTTGTGTCCCCTGCTCCTTGTTCTGTCATTGGGCTCCACAGACAAGAGCCTGGCCCCATCTGCTTGACTCCCACCCTTTTGGTATTTATAAGCATTGATAAATACATGCCATAATTATTATAAACGTGGTTAACAAAAATAGTAGTTTCAGCTTAGTATTTTTCATGCTAAATCAGGTTCAAAACTAGAAGAATAAAAGTTTTTTTGTAAGAAACATAAACATCCATGTTGATTTCATAAGTGAAACTGATTCTGTTTTTGAAGAGCGGAAGAAATTTAAATAATTCATCTGAAAGCAAAGTTCACTTCTGTTTTTATATTCTCAGAAGTGAATCATCAGATTAAACTAGCATGCCACAGTTTAGTGGTAAACCTCTAACACTACCAAATATGTAGATTTTGCTTTAATGTCACAGGCAACAGAATGTAATCAACTAACAAACAAAACAAGCAAACAGAAAATTCACATCCAAATAAACCAGAAAGAGGAGTTTATAGACACTCTACAGAACTGTTAGCTGTGCTATGCTTTTCAAAAGCTGGAATTTGTCCTACAGACATCTCAGAAGTTGCACATCTGTCCAAGAAGAATCATTGCACTTTATTTCTACTGTACATGTTTATCTTATATCTTATTCTTCATTACTGTTATGTACTATGCAAAATACATAAAGAAAAAAAGCAGTAATCAAACTATACGTACTGTGAGCAGGGCTTTGTGAAGGCTGCAGTACTGTACAGAAGAAAGCCTTGAACAGATCTATCTCAAATTCAGGGTCATAATACATTTATTTCCTACCCACATTGCTCATGTAATCCACCAACTATTTTAGGAACGCCTAGATTCTTAAAAATACAGAAATTAAAGTGATTTCCTGATCAACCCTTACAGAAAGACACAAGTTTAAACATGAAAGCAACTATGAATGCTTTGGAGAGAAAAAAATAGAATGTAATGTTAATAATCCCTGTAATGTTAATAAGCTAAATAACAGTTTCAAAGTTTAGTATCTTGATGCTTTACGGAGCTCCCATAAAATGGCTCTGAGCCTTCCCTTTCTAATGATTTTGCACACCCACGCAACTTGCTCTGTGGGGATGGAAGATAACAGGATTTAGATCCTTGACACACTGCAATTGATTTAACAATAAATATTGTCCATCCTAGTTTTGGGTTACTATAAGATGAAAGCAAAAATGTATATACTGATCTACTGGTTTTCTTTTAAAAAACATTCATCTGATGCTGAAGGCTAATTCTGTAAAGCTGAAACTTAAATCCCAGCAGAAACAGGTTCCCAGATATTAGAAACAAACAAACAAAAAAATCATAAAAGTATGTATAATGAAATCTTTAGGCATGTGACAAACTTTGTTTTATATATTATATGATTTCAGAACATCTGTCACACACACTCACAAACTTTCCTTAGAAGGAGAAGCAGAAGTTTAGATGATGATAAAGTTATGTTCTTACCACATTAGAAGGTTCCAATTTCTTCCTTCTAGCAAGGTCAGTGATATTATTGCCATTGTAGTTGATGCTCTCCATACAGCCTTTGAAATTTTTTTCTGCTGTTAGAACTTGGCTTCCCAGAAAAAGGCATGCCTCCAAAGGTTATCTTTGAATGTATCAGAAAATGAAAGACAGTTACTGGAGGACAAGGGCTTAGAATTTTTGCTTACTAGAAAAAGAAAGTATCAAACAAGTACTGGAAAAGTAGGAAAAAGTCTATGATGAAGTCATGACTGCAAATATTTTTGGTGGTAAATTGTATCTGTTATTAGGTTTTCCCAAATACAGAGAAAATATGTATCACAGTTACATATAGACTGTAACGAAGAGAAGGTCTCTAAAAGGAATGCAGTTTTAAATGCTTGGCAGAGCAAAATGTCAGTATTGTTAAGAAACAAGAATTTGTTGGCCAAAGAATGTGCTGTCTGTCTGATCTTGGAGAAGAAAAGTCTGCCTTTCTTTACAAACCTGAATGCAGAAAGTTTGAGAAGTAAAGGTGCCCAGTAAAACCTATTTCAATATGTAGACTGAAACAAACATTAAAATAAAAAAAAAAAATCTACTAAATCAAAAGGGAAGAAGGAAAGTGTTGCTTTATGTAGAACATCCATCAGTTTGGTAGAGTGTCAGAAGTGAGAAGTGGTTGGTGGCAAGTAAGGAAAATAATTCTTCTCTATTATGATGCTAAAACTAACTAAAAATTGATGATAAGAAAAGAGAAGCAACTGGCACCTATAGAGAGCTTCCCTGTTATAATATTAGCCTAGAACATGGCTTTGAGAGCACAGGGTTGTCAGCAAAAATGAGTCTGAGGGCAGGAGGGAAAACGTGAAAGAGCAAAAATGTTACAGCATTTACAAAAATACATTGTTGGGGAAAAATAATTCCCTCCTCCCCCTTCACCCCCCTTCCATATTATAGTATGTATATAGTTATCTTAATCAAAAAAGTAACCAAGGAACAAAGGCTATAAAATACAGGTGTTGTGCTGTTTCCTGTTCAATCATCCCTTCCCTAGGGAACAATCTAAATACTAAATACTATTACTAAAATTCTGAAAAATGAAAGTAGTATTTCTGACCCTTATTACTACTTGGGAGAAAAAGGAGATATCATATGAAGGACGTGGAATGGGAAACTCGAAGTTACTGTAGACAAATTGTTGGATAGCAAAAAATACAGTGAGTTGTGGCCAGTTTACCAGGCAAAACGTTTACATATTAAATTGCATGGACAAGACAGTGTTATACTACTTTGCATGCCCAGAATGGGAAAAAGCAGATTTCAATTCAAAACTTAAATATCAATAATAAATGGAGACAATTGTGAATTAATTTCTTTTTTATTTAGTTTAAAAACAAAAACAACAGCACAAAAATGTTTCTAAAAATCTGTTTTTACTCATGACTGGAAAATCCAAATGTGATTTCCATGCATCTCGTGGGCCTGAGATAAAGACAATTTAAAAGGAAAGAAAGAAAAAATAAAGGGGGGGGGGGGGGGATGCTATGATGGTAATGTTTAATATTCGTGTGGGGGGTGAAAGGTGTACTTGAGTTGCCTAAGCACAAGCTTCTACTGCTATTGGTGATACCTGGGGTAGTGTGCCTTAGTAACCTCTGCTTTCTGCTTGAGGAGGTATGCATCTCTATGAATTCTCTGCCATTTCTGCCAACACCATGGGAGTGCTGCAGATATCTAGGGGATATATGTATATAAGCTGCTCATTCAGTTTACGTGTTTGTCTTTTTCTTGGATGAGAAATAGTTGCTGTTTATTATTTCCTTAAATGCAACACAAGCATTTACTCATAATATCCAATCTGAGAACACCGTTCTTGTAACTGCTTATGAAAATCATAGATACAGAAATCAAAAGAAACTGTTTCAATCTGCTTGCATTTAAGGAAATAGGAAGTCTCTTTCCACCCTTGCGCATATTTAAGACTGTTTTCTGACAAACTGCTAGCTAAAGGCTTCAGTCTTTCTTTTTGTGCTTACTCCCTCAATGGAATAGCTGAGCTTTTGTAACTGTCCCTACTTTGAAGTTTTCTAGTGGATCCAGGTTGGTTTAAGTATCCTCTATTCCTCACTTCTTTCTTTTCTACCATTTTCTTCAAAAAGGAGCATGTTAAGAACATAAATTTCTATTCTGTTAAGAGTCTTCTCCTGCAGTTAGCTGGTTAGTAAATAATACTTTGCTTTCAGAAGATAGGAAATGGATTTGTGGTCATTCTAGATGTTTCTTATCAGGTAAACTCTCATATGTATGTGCTGGAGAAATTCTAATCAGTTCTTCAGTAAAGGTATTATGAAAGCTCAGACAGACTGTTCTGTCATTATTTACCAAGAGATCTGTCTCTTCCTAAAAATAAACAAGACTTTTTGAATTAGGATGTAATTTCCTTTTAAACTGAAAAATTGGAGAAAGACATTTTCTCAAGGGGGAACTGCAGTGGTTGGAAAGAATCTCTGCAAGTCATTGAGTCTAACAAAGCTGGTTCCCTACAGTAAGTTACAGGAAAACGTCCAGATGAGTTTTGAATATCTCCAGAGGAGACTCCACCACCTCTCTGGGCAGTCTGTTCCTGGGCACTGTCACCCTCACAGTAAAGAAGTTCTTCCTTGTGTTCAAATGGAACGTCATTTATTCCAGTTTGTGTCCCCTGCTCCTTGTTCTGTCATTGGGCTCCACAGGCAAGAGCCTGGCCCCATCTGCTTGACTCCCACCCTTTTGCTATTTATAAGCATTGATAAATACATGCCATAATTATTATAAACGTGGTTAACAAAAATAGTAGTTTCAGCTTAGTATTTTTCATGCTAAATCAGGTTCAAAACTAGAAGAATAAAAGTTTTTTTGTAAGAAACATAAACATCCATGTTGATTTCATAAGTGAAACTGATTCTGTTTTTGAAGAGCGGAAGAAATTTAAATAATTCATCTGAAAGCAAAGTTCACTTCTGTTTTTATATTCTCAGAAGTGAATCATCAGATTAAACTAGCATGCCACAGTTTAGTGGTAAACCTCTAACATTACCAAATCTACATATGTAGATTTTGCTTTAATGTCACAGGCAACAGAATGTAATCAACTAACAAACAAAACAAGCAAACAGAAAATTCACATCCAAATAAACCAGAAAGAGGAGTTTATAGACACTCTACAGAACTGTTAGCTGTGCTATGCTTTTCAGAAGCTGGAATTTGTCCTACAGACATCTCAGAAGTTGCACATCTGTCCAAGAAGAATCATTGCACTTTATTTCTACTGTACATGTTTATCTTATATCTTATTCTTCATTACTGTTATGTACTATGCAAAATACATAAAGAAAAAAAGCAGTAATCAAACTATACGTACTGTGAGCAGGGCTTTGTGAAGGCTGCAGTACTGTACAGAAGAAAGCCTTGAACAGATCTATCTCAAATTCAGGGTCATAATACATTTATTTCCTACCCACATTGCTCATGTAATCCACCAACTATTTTAGGAACGCCTAGATTCTTAAAAATACAGAAATTAAAGTGATTTCCTGATCAACCCTTACAGAAAGACACAAGTTTAAACATGAAAGCAACTATGAATGCTTTGGAGAGAAAAAAATAGAATGTAATGTTAATAATCCCTGTAATGTTAATAAGCTAAATAACAGTTTCAAAGTTTAGTATCTTGATGCTTTACGGAGCTCCCATAAAATGGCTCTGAGCCTTCCCTTTCTAATGATTTTGCACACCCACGCAACTTGCTCTGTGGGGATGGAAGATAACAGGATTTAGATCCTTGACACACTGCAATTGATTTAACAATAAATATTGTCCATCCTAGTTTTGGGTTACTATAAGATGAAAGCAAAAATGTATATACTGATCTACTGGTTTTCTTTTAAAAAACATTCATCTGATGCTGAAGGCTAATTCTGTAAAGCTGAAACTTAAATCCCAGCAGAAACAGGTTCCCAGATATTAGAAACAAACAAACAAAAAAATCATAAAAGTATGTATAATGAAATCTTTAGGCATGTGACAAACTTTGTTTTATATATTATATGATTTCAGAACATCTGTCACACACACTCACAAACTTTCCTTAGAAGGAGAAGCAGAAGTTTAGATGATGATAAAGTTATGTTCTTACCACATTAGAAGGTTCCAATTTCTTCCTTCTAGCAAGGTCAGTGATATTATTGCCATTGTAGTTGATGCTCTCCATACAGCCTTTGAAATTTTTTTCTGCTGTTAGAACTTGGCTTCCCAGAAAAAGGCATGCCTCCAAAGGTTATCTTTGAATGTATCAGAAAATGAAAGACAGTTACTGGAGGACAAGGGCTTAGAATTTTTGCTTACTAGAAAAAGAAAGTATCAAACAAGTACTGGAAAAGTAGGAAAAAGTCTATGATGAAGTCATGACTGCAAATATTTTTGGTGGTAAATTGTATCTGTTATTAGGTTTTCCCAAATACAGAGAAAATATGTATCACAGTTACATATAGACTGTAACGAAGAGAAGGTCTCTAAAAGGAATGCAGTTTTAAATGCTTGGCAGAGCAAAATGTCAGTATTGTTAAGAAACAAGAATTTGTTGGCCAAAGAATGTGCTGTCTGTCTGATCTTGGAGAAGAAAAGTCTGCCTTTCTTTACAAACCTGAATGCAGAAAGTTTGAGAAGTAAAGGTGCCCAGTAAAACCTATTTCAATATGTAGACTGAAACAAACATTAAAATAAAAAAAAAAAATCTACTAAATCAAAAGGGAAGAAGGAAAGTGTTGCTTTATGTAGAACATCCATCAGTTTGGTAGAGTGTCAGAAGTGAGAAGTGGTTGGTGGCAAGTAAGGAAAATAATTCTTCTCTATTATGATGCTAAAACTAACTAAAAATTGATGATAAGAAAAGAGAAGCAACTGGCACCTATAGAGAGCTTCCCTGTTATAATATTAGCCTAGAACATGGCTTTGAGAGCACAGGGTTGTCAGCAAAAATGAGTCTGAGGGCAGGAGGGAAAACGTGAAAGAGCAAAAATGTTACAGCATTTACAAAAATACATTGTTGGGGAAAAATAATTCCCTCCTCCCCCTTCACCCCCCTTCCATATTATAGTATGTATATAGTTATCTTAATCAAAAAAGTAACCAAGGAACAAAGGCTATAAAAAGAGGTGTTGTGCTGTTTCCTGTTCAATCATCCCTTCCCTAGGGAACAATCTAAATACTAAATACTATTACTAAAATTCTGAAAAATGAAAGTAGTATTTCTGACCCTTATTACTACTTGGGAGAAAAAGGAGATATCATATGAAGGACGTGGAATGGGAAACTCGAAGTTACTGTAGACAAATTGTTGGATAGCAAAAAATACAGTGAGTTGTGGCCAGTTTACCAGGCAAAACGTTTACATATTAAATTGCATGGACAAGACAGTGTTATACTACTTTGCATGCCCAGAATGGGAAAAAGCAGATTTCAATTCAAAACTTAAATATCAATAATAAATGGAGACAATTGTGAATTAATTTCTTTTTTATTTAGTTTAAAAACAAAAACAACAGCACAAAAATGTTTCTAAAAATCTGTTTTTACTCATGACTGGAAAATCCAAATGTGATTTCCATGCATCTCGTGGGCCTGAGATAAAGACAATTTAAAAGGAAAGAAAGAAAAAATAAAGGGGGGGGGGGGGGGGATGCTATGATGGTAATGTTTAATATTCGTGTGGGGGGTGAAAGGTGTACTTGAGTTGCCTAAGCACAAGCTTCTACTGCTATTGGTGATACCTGGGGTAGTGTGCCTTAGTAACCTCTGCTTTCTGCTTGAGGAGGTATGCATCTCTATGAATTCTTTGCCATTTCTGCCAACACCATGGGAGTGCTGCAGATATCTGGGAGATATATGTATATAAGCTGCTCATTCAGTTTACGTGTTTGTCTTTTTCTTGGATGAGAAATAGTTGCTGTTTATTATTTCCTTAAATGCAACACAAGCATTTACTCATAATATCCAATCTGAGAACACCGTTCTTGTAACTGCTTATGAAAATCATAGATACAGAAATCAAAAGAAACTGTTTCAATCTGCTTGCATTTAAGGAAATAGGAAGTCTCTTTCCACCCTTGCGCATATTTAAGACTGTTTTCTGACAAACTGCTAGCTAAAGGCTTCAGTCTTTCTTTTTGTGCTTACTCCCTCAATGGAATAGCTGAGCTTTTGTAACTGTCCCTACTTTGAAGTTTTCTAGTGGATCCAGGTTGGTTTAAGTATCCTCTATTCCTCACTTCTTTCTTTTCTACCATTTTCTTCAAAAAGGAGCATGTTAAGAACATAAATTTCTATTCTGTTAAGAGTCTTCTCCTGCAGTTAGCTGGTTAGTAAATAATACTTTGCTTTCAGAAGATAGGAAATGGATTTGTGGTCATTCTAGATGTTTCTTATCAGGTAAACTCTCATATGTATGTGCTGGAGAAATTCTAATCAGTTCTTCAGTAAAGGTATTATGAAAGCTCAGACAGACTGTTCTGTCATTATTTACCAAGAGATCTGTCTCTTCCTAAAAATAAACAAGACTTTTTGAATTAGGATGTAATTTCCTTTTAAACTGAAAAATTGGAGAAAGACATTTTCTCAAGGGGGAACTGCAGTGGTTGGAAAGAATCTCTGCAAGTCATTGAGTCTAACAAAGCTGGTTCCCTACAGTAAGTTACAGGAAAACGTCCAGATGAGTTTTGAATATCTCCAGAGGAGACTCCACCACCTCTCTGGGCAGTCTGTTCCTGGGCACTGTCACCCTCACAGTAAAGAAGTTCTTCCTTGTGTTCAAATGGAACGTCATTTATTCCAGTTTGTGTCCCCTGCTCCTTGTTCTGTCATTGGGCTCCACAGGCAAGAGCCTGGCCCCATCTGCTTGACTCCCACCCTTTTGCTATTTATAAGCATTGATAAATACATGCCATAATTATTATAAACGTGGTTAACAAAAATAGTAGTTTCAGCTTAGTATTTTTCATGCTAAATCAGGTTCAAAACTAGAAGAATAAAAGTTTTTTTGTAAGAAACATAAACATCCATGTTGATTTCATAAGTGAAACTGATTCTGTTTTTGAAGAGCGGAAGAAATTTAAATAATTCATCTGAAAGCAAAGTTCACTTCTGTTTTTATATTCTCAGAAGTGAATCATCAGATTAAACTAGCATGCCACAGTTTAGTGGTAAACCTCTAACATTACCAAATCTACATATGTAGATTTTGCTTTAATGTCACAGGCAACAGAATGTAATCAACTAACAAACAAAACAAGCAAACAGAAAATTCACATCCAAATAAACCAGAAAGAGGAGTTTATAGACACTCTACAGAACTGTTAGCTGTGCTATGCTTTTCAAAAGCTGGAATTTGTCCTACAGACATCTCAGAAGTTGCACATCTGTCCAAGAAGAATCATTGCACTTTATTTCTACTGTACATGTTTATCTTATATCTTATTCTTCATTACTGTTATGTACTATGCAAAATACATAAAGAAAAAAAGCAGTAATCAAACTATACGTACTGTGAGCAGGGCTTTGTGAAGGCTGCAGTACTGTACAGAAGAAAGCCTTGAACAGATCTATCTCAAATTCAGGGTCATAATACATTTATTTCCTACCCACATTGCTCATGTAATCCACCAACTATTTTAGGAACGCCTAGATTCTTAAAAATACAGAAATTAAAGTGATTTCCTGATCAACCCTTACAGAAAGACACAAGTTTAAACATGAAAGCAACTATGAATGCTTTGGAGAGAAAAAAATAGAATGTAATGTTAATAATCCCTGTAATGTTAATAAGCTAAATAACAGTTTCAAAGTTTAGTATCTTGATGCTTTACGGAGCTCCCATAAAATGGCTCTGAGCCTTCCCTTTCTAATGATTTTGCACACCCACGCAACTTGCTCTGTGGGGATGGAAGATAACAGGATTTAGATCCTTGACACACTGCAATTGATTTAACAATAAATATTGTCCATCCTAGTTTTGGGTTACTATAAGATGAAAGCAAAAATGTATATACTGATCTACTGGTTTTCTTTTAAAAAACATTCATCTGATGCTGAAGGCTAATTCTGTAAAGCTGAAACTTAAATCCCAGCAGAAACAGGTTCCCAGATATTAAAAACAAACAAACAAAAAAATCATAAAAGTATGTATAATGAAATCTTTAGGCATGTGACAAACTTTGTTTTATATATTATATGATTTCAGAACATCTGTCACACACACTCACAAACTTTCCTTAGAAGGAGAAGCAGAAGTTTAGATGATGATAAAGTTATGTTCTTACCACATTAGAAGGTTCCAATTTCTTCCTTCTAGCAAGGTCAGTGATATTATTGCCATTGTAGTTGATGCTCTCCATACAGCCTTTGAAATTTTTTTCTGCTGTTAGAACTTGGCTTCCCAGAAAAAGGCATGCCTCCAAAGGTTATCTTTGAATGTATCAGAAAATGAAAGACAGTTACTGGAGGACAAGGGCTTAGAATTTTTGCTTACTAGAAAAAGAAAGTATCAAACAAGTACTGGAAAAGTAGGAAAAAGTCTATGATGAAGTCATGACTGCAAATATTTTTGGTGGTAAATTGTATCTGTTATTAGGTTTTCCCAAATACAGAGAAAATATGTATCACAGTTACATATAGACTGTAACGAAGAGAAGGTCTCTAAAAGGAATGCAGTTTTAAATGCTTGGCAGAGCAAAATGTCAGCATTGTTAAGAAACAAGAATTTGTTGGCCAAAGAATGTGCTGTCTGTCTGATCTTGGAGAAGAAAAGTCTGCCTTTCTTTACAAACCTGAATGCAGAAAGTTTGAGAAGTAAAGGTGCCCAGTAAAACCTATTTCAATATGTAGACTGAAACAAACATTAAAATAAAAAAAAAAAATCTACTAAATCAAAAGGGAAGAAGGAAAGTGTTGCTTTATGTAGAACATCCATCAGTTTGGTAGAGTGTCAGAAGTGAGAAGTGGTTGGTGGCAAGTAAGGAAAATAATTCTTCTCTATTATGATGCTAAAACTAACTAAAAATTGATGATAAGAAAAGAGAAGCAACTGGCACCTATAGAGAGCTTCCCTGTTATAATATTAGCCTAGAACATGGCTTTGAGAGCACAGGGTTGTCAGCAAAAATGAGTCTGAGGGCAGGAGGGAAAACGTGAAAGAGCAAAAATGTTACAGCATTTACAAAAATACATTGTTGGGGAAAAATAATTCCCTCCTCCCCCTTCACCCCCCTTCCATATTATAGTATGTATATAGTTATCTTAATCAAAAAAGTAACCAAGGAACAAAGGCTATAAAATACAGGTGTTGTGCTGTTTCCTGTTCAATCATCCCTTCCCTAGGGAACAATCTAAATACTAAATACTATTACTAAAATTCTGAAAAATGAAAGTAGTATTTCTGACCCTTATTACTACTTGGGAGAAAAAGGAGATATCATATGAAGGACGTGGAATGGGAAACTCGAAGTTACTGTAGACAAATTGTTGGATAGCAAAAAATACAGTGAGTTGTGGCCAGTTTACCAGGCAAAACGTTTACATATTAAATTGCATGGACAAGACAGTGTTATACTACTTTGCATGCCCAGAATGGGAAAAAGCAGATTTCAATTCAAAACTTAAATATCAATAATAAATGGAGACAATTGTGAATTAATTTCTTTTTTATTTAGTTTAAAAACAAAAACAACAGCACAAAAATGTTTCTAAAAATCTGTTTTTACTCATGACTGGAAAATCCAAATGTGATTTCCATGCATCTCGTGGGCCTGAGATAAAGACAATTTAAAAGGAAAGAAAGAAAAAATAAAGGGGGGGGGGGGGATGCTATGATGGTAATGTTTAATATTCGTGTGGGGGGTGAAAGGTGTACTTGAGTTGCCTAAGCACAAGCTTCTACTGCTATTGGTGATACCTGGGGTAGTGTGCCTTAGTAACCTCTGCTTTCTGCTTGAGGAGGTATGCATCTCTATGAATTCTCTGCCATTTCTGCCAACACCATGGGAGTGCTGCAGATATCTAGGGGATATATGTATATAAGCTGCTCATTCAGTTTACGTGTTTGTCTTTTTCTTGGATGAGAAATAGTTGCTGTTTATTATTTCCTTAAATGCAACACAAGCATTTACTCATAATATCCAATCTGAAAACACCGTTCTTGTAACTGCTTATGAAAATCATAGATACAGAAATCAAAAGAAACTGTTTCAATCTGCTTGCATTTAAGGAAATAGGAAGTCTCTTTCCACCCTTGCGCATATTTAAGACTGTTTTCTGACAAACTGCTAGCTAAAGGCTTCAGTCTTTCTTTTTGTGCTTACTCCCTCAATGGAATAGCTGAGCTTTTGTAACTGTCCCTACTTTGAAGTTTTCTAGTGGATCCAGGTTGGTTTAAGTATCCTCTATTCCTCACTTCTTTCTTTTCTACCATTTTCTTCAAAAAGGAGCATGTTAAGAACATAAATTTCTATTCTGTTAAGAGTCTTCTCCTGCAGTTAGCTGGTTAGTAAATAATACTTTGCTTTCAGAAGATAGGAAATGGATTTGTGGTCATTCTAGATGTTTCTTATCAGGTAAACTCTCATATGTATGTGCTGGAGAAATTCTAATCAGTTCTTCAGTAAAGGTATTATGAAAGCTCAGACAGACTGTTCTGTCATTATTTACCAAGAGATCTGTCTCTTCCTAAAAATAAACAAGACTTTTTGAATTAGGATGTAATTTCCTTTTAAACTGAAAAATTGGAGAAAGACATTTTCTCAAGGGGGAACTGCAGTGGTTGGAAAGAATCTCTGCAAGTCATTGAGTCTAACAAAGCTGGTTCCCTACAGTAAGTTACAGGAAAACGTCCAGATGAGTTTTGAATATCTCCAGAGGAGACTCCACCACCTCTCTGGGCAGTCTGTTCCTGGGCACTGTCACCCTCACAGTAAAGAAGTTCTTCCTTGTGTTCAAATGGAACGTCATTTATTCCAGTTTGTGTCCCCTGCTCCTTGTTCTGTCATTGGGCTCCACAGGCAAGAGCCTGGCCCCATCTGCTTGACTCCCACCCTTTTGCTATTTATAAGCATTGATAAATACATGCCATAATTATTATAAACGTGGTTAACAAAAATAGTAGTTTCAGCTTAGTATTTTTCATGCTAAATCAGGTTCAAAACTAGAAGAATAAAAGTTTTTTTGTAAGAAACATAAACATCCATGTTGATTTCATAAGTGAAACTGATTCTGTTTTTGAAGAGCGGAAGAAATTTAAATAATTCATCTGAAAGCAAAGTTCACTTCTGTTTTTATATTCTCAGAAGTGAATCATCAGATTAAACTAGCATGCCACAGTTTAGTGGTAAACCTCTAACACTACCAAATATGTAGATTTTGCTTTAATGTCACAGGCAACAGAATGTAATCAACTAACAAACAAAACAAGCAAACAGAAAATTCACATCCAAATAAACCAGAAAGAGGAGTTTATAGACACTCTACAGAACTGTTAGCTGTGCTATGCTTTTCAAAAGCTGGAATTTGTCCTACAGACATCTCAGAAGTTGCACATCTGTCCAAGAAGAATCATTGCACTTTATTTCTACTGTACATGTTTATCTTATATCTTATTCTTCATTACTGTTATGTACTATGCAAAATACATAAAGAAAAAAAGCAGTAATCAAACTATACGTACTGTGAGCAGGGCTTTGTGAAGGCTGCAGTACTGTACAGAAGAAAGCCTTGAACAGATCTATCTCAAATTCAGGGTCATAATACATTTATTTCCTACCCACATTGCTCATGTAATCCACCAACTATTTTAGGAACGCCTAGATTCTTAAAAATACAGAAATTAAAGTGATTTCCTGATCAACCCTTACAGAAAGACACAAGTTTAAACATGAAAGCAACTATGAATGCTTTGGAGAGAAAAAAATAGAATGTAATGTTAATAATCCCTGTAATGTTAATAAGCTAAATAACAGTTTCAAAGTTTAGTATCTTGATGCTTTACGGAGCTCCCATAAAATGGCTCTGAGCCTTCCCTTTCTAATGATTTTGCACACCCACGCAACTTGCTCTGTGGGGATGGAAGATAACAGGATTTAGATCCTTGACACACTGCAATTGATTTAACAATAAATATTGTCCATCCTAGTTTTGGGTTACTATAAGATGAAAGCAAAAATGTATATACTGATCTACTGGTTTTCTTTTAAAAAACATTCATCTGATGCTGAAGGCTAATTCTGTAAAGCTGAAACTTAAATCCCAGCAGAAACAGGTTCCCAGATATTAGAAACAAACAAACAAAAAAATCATAAAAGTATGTATAATGAAATCTTTAGGCATGTGACAAACTTTGTTTTATATATTATATGATTTCAGAACATCTGTCACACACACTCACAAACTTTCCTTAGAAGGAGAAGCAGAAGTTTAGATGATGATAAAGTTATGTTCTTACCACATTAGAAGGTTCCAATTTCTTCCTTCTAGCAAGGTCAGTGATATTATTGCCATTGTAGTTGATGCTCTCCATACAGCCTTTGAAATTTTTTTCTGCTGTTAGAACTTGGCTTCCCAGAAAAAGGCATGCCTCCAAAGGTTATCTTTGAATGTATCAGAAAATGAAAGACAGTTACTGGAGGACAAGGGCTTAGAATTTTTGCTTACTAGAAAAAGAAAGTATCAAACAAGTACTGGAAAAGTAGGAAAAAGTCTATGATGAAGTCATGACTGCAAATATTTTTGGTGGTAAATTGTCTCTGTTATTAGGTTTTCCCAAATACAGAGAAAATATGTATCACAGTTACATATAGACTGTAACGAAGAGAAGGTCTCTAAAAGGAATGCAGTTTTAAATGCTTGGCAGAGCAAAATGTCAGTATTGTTAAGAAACAAGAATTTGTTGGCCAAAGAATGTGCTGTCTGTCTGATCTTGGAGAAGAAAAGTCTGCCTTTCTTTACAAACCTGAATGCAGAAAGTTTGAGAAGTAAAGGTGCCCAGTAAAACCTATTTCAATATGTAGACTGAAACAAACATTAAAATAAAAAAAAAAATCTACTAAATCAAAAGGGAAGAAGGAAAGTGTTGCTTTATGTAGAACATCCATCAGTTTGGTAGAGTGTCAGAAGTGAGAAGTGGTTGGTGGCAAGTAAGGAAAATAATTCTTCTCTATTATGATGCTAAAACTAACTAAAAATTGATGATAAGAAAAGAGAAGCAACTGGCACCTATAGAGAGCTTCCCTGTTATAATATTAGCCTAGAACATGGCTTTGAGAGCACAGGGTTGTCAGCAAAAATGAGTCTGAGGGCAGGAGGGAAAACGTGAAAGAGCAAAAATGTTACAGCATTTACAAAAATACATTGTTGGGGAAAAATAATTCCCTCCTCCCCCTTCACCCCCCTTCCATATTATAGTATGTATATAGTTATCTTAATCAAAAAAGTAACCAAGGAACAAAGGCTATAAAAAGAGGTGTTGTGCTGTTTCCTGTTCAATCATCCCTTCCCTAGGGAACAATCTAAATACTAAATACTATTACTAAAATTCTGAAAAATGAAAGTAGTATTTCTGACCCTTATTACTACTTGGGAGAAAAAGGAGATAGCATATGAAGGACGTGGAATGGGAAACTCGAAGTTACTGTAGACAAATTGTTGGATAGCAAAAAATACAGTGAGTTGTGGCCAGTTTACCAGGCAAAACGTTTACATATTAAATTGCATGGACAAGACAGTGTTATACTACTTTGCATGCCCAGAATGGGAAAAAGCAGATTTCAATTCAAAACTTAAATATCAATAATAAATGGAGACAATTGTGAATTAATTTCTTTTTTATTTAGTTTAAAAACAAAAACAACAGCACAAAAATGTTTCTAAAAATCTGTTTTTACTCATGACTGGAAAATCCAAATGTGATTTCCATGCATCTCGTGGGCCTGAGATAAAGACAATTTAAAAGGAAAGAAAGAAAAAATAAAGGGGGGGGGGGGGGATGCTATGATGGTAATGTTTAATATTCGTGTGGGGGGTGAAAGGTGTACTTGAGTTGCCTAAGCACAAGCTTCTACTGCTATTGGTGATACCTGGGGTAGTGTGCCTTAGTAACCTCTGCTTTCTGCTTGAGGAGGTATGCATCTCTATGAATTCTCTGCCATTTCTGCCAACACCATGGGAGTGCTGCAGATATCTAGGGGATATATGTATATAAGCTGCTCATTCAGTTTACGTGTTTGTCTTTTTCTTGGATGAGAAATAGTTGCTGTTTATTATTTCCTTAAATGCAACACAAGCATTTACTCATAATATCCAATCTGAGAACACCGTTCTTGTAACTGCTTATGAAAATCATAGATACAGAAATCAAAAGAAACTGTTTCAATCTGCTTGCATTTAAGGAAATAGGAAGTCTCTTTCCACCCTTGCGCATATTTAAGACTGTTTTCTGACAAACTGCTAGCTAAAGGCTTCAGTCTTTCTTTTTGTGCTTACTCCCTCAATGGAATAGCTGAGCTTTTGTAACTGTCCCTACTTTGAAGTTTTCTAGTGGATCCAGGTTGGTTTAAGTATCCTCTATTCCTCACTTCTTTCTTTTCTACCATTTTCTTCAAAAAGGAGCATGTTAAGAACATAAATTTCTATTCTGTTAAGAGTCTTCTCCTGCAGTTAGCTGGTTAGTAAATAATACTTTGCTTTCAGAAGATAGGAAATGGATTTGTGGTCATTCTAGATGTTTCTTATCAGGTAAACTCTCATATGTATGTGCTGGAGAAATTCTAATCAGTTCTTCAGTAAAGGTATTATGAAAGCTCAGACAGACTGTTCTGTCATTATTTACCAAGAGATCTGTCTCTTCCTAAAAATAAACAAGACTTTTTGAATTAGGATGTAATTTCCTTTTAAACTGAAAAATTGGAGAAAGACATTTTCTCAAGGGGGAACTGCAGTGGTTGGAAAGAATCTCTGCAAGTCATTGAGTCTAACAAAGCTGGTTCCCTACAGTAAGTTACAGGAAAACGTCCAGATGAGTTTTGAATATCTCCAGAGGAGACTCCACCACCTCTCTGGGCAGTCTGTTCCTGGGCACTGTCACCCTCACAGTAAAGAAGTTCTTCCTTGTGTTCAAATGGAACGTCATTTATTCCAGTTTGTGTCCCCTGCTCCTTGTTCTGTCATTGGGCTCCACAGGCAAGAGCCTGGCCCCATCTGCTTGACTCCCACCCTTTTGCTATTTATAAGCATTGATAAATACATGCCATAATTATTATAAACGTGGTTAACAAAAATAGTAGTTTCAGCTTAGTATTTTTCATGCTAAATCAGGTTCAAAACTAGAAGAATAAAAGTTTTTTTGTAAGAAACATAAACATCCATGTTGATTTCATAAGTGAAACTGATTCTGTTTTTGAAGAGCGGAAGAAATTTAAATAATTCATCTGAAAGCAAAGTTCACTTCTGTTTTTATATTCTCAGAAGTGAATCATCAGATTAAACTAGCATGCCACAGTTTAGTGGTAAACCTCTAACACTACCAAATATGTAGATTTTGCTTTAATGTCACAGGCAACAGAATGTAATCAACTAACAAACAAAACAAGCAAACAGAAAATTCACATCCAAATAAACCAGAAAGAGGAGTTTATAGACACTCTACAGAACTGTTAGCTGTGCTATGCTTTTCAAAAGCTGGAATTTGTCCTACAGACATCTCAGAAGTTGCACATCTGTCCAAGAAGAATCATTGCACTTTATTTCTACTGTACATGTTTATCTTATATCTTATTCTTCATTACTGTTATGTACTATGCAAAATACATAAAGAAAAAAAGCAGTAATCAAACTATACGTACTGTGAGCAGGGCTTTGTGAAGGCTGCAGTACTGTACAGAAGAAAGCCTTGAACAGATCTATCTCAAATTCAGGGTCATAATACATTTATTTCCTACCCACATTGCTCATGTAATCCACCAACTATTTTAGGAACGCCTAGATTCTTAAAAATACAGAAATTAAAGTGATTTCCTGATCAACCCTTACAGAAAGACACAAGTTTAAACATGAAAGCAACTATGAATGCTTTGGAGAGAAAAAAATAGAATGTAATGTTAATAATCCCTGTAATGTTAATAAGCTAAATAACAGTTTCAAAGTTTAGTATCTTGATGCTTTACGGAGCTCCCATAAAATGGCTCTGAGCCTTCCCTTTCTAATGATTTTGCACACCCACGCAACTTGCTCTGTGGGGATGGAAGATAACAGGATTTAGATCCTTGACACACTGCAATTGATTTAACAATAAATATTGTCCATCCTAGTTTTGGGTTACTATAAGATGAAAGCAAAAATGTATATACTGATCTACTGGTTTTCTTTTAAAAAACATTCATCTGATGCTGAAGGCTAATTCTGTAAAGCTGAAACTTAAATCCCAGCAGAAACAGGTTCCCAGATATTAGAAACAAACAAACAAAAAAATCATAAAAGTATGTATAATGAAATCTTTAGGCATGTGACAAACTTTGTTTTATATATTATATGATTTCAGAACATCTGTCACACACACTCACAAACTTTCCTTAGAAGGAGAAGCAGAAGTTTAGATGATGATAAAGTTATGTTCTTACCACATTAGAAGGTTCCAATTTCTTCCTTCTAGCAAGGTCAGTGATATTATTGCCATTGTAGTTGATGCTCTCCATACAGCCTTTGAAATTTTTTTCTGCTGTTAGAACTTGGCTTCCCAGAAAAAGGCATGCCTCCAAAGGTTATCTTTGAATGTATCAGAAAATGAAAGACAGTTACTGGAGGACAAGGGCTTAGAATTTTTGCTTACTAGAAAAAGAAAGTATCAAACAAGTACTGGAAAAGTAGGAAAAAGTCTATGATGAAGTCATGACTGCAAATATTTTTGGTGGTAAATTGTATCTGTTATTAGGTTTTCCCAAATACAGAGAAAATATGTATCACAGTTACATATAGACTGTAACGAAGAGAAGGTCTCTAAAAGGAATGCAGTTTTAAATGCTTGGCAGAGCAAAATGTCAGTATTGTTAAGAAACAAGAATTTGTTGGCCAAAGAATGTGCTGTCTGTCTGATCTTGGAGAAGAAAAGTCTGCCTTTCTTTACAAACCTGAATGCAGAAAGTTTGAGAAGTAAAGGTGCCCAGTAAAACCTATTTCAATATGTAGACTGAAACAAACATTAAAATAAAAAAAAAAATCTACTAAATCAAAAGGGAAGAAGGAAAGTGTTGCTTTATGTAGAACATCCATCAGTTTGGTAGAGTGTCAGAAGTGAGAAGTGGTTGGTGGCAAGTAAGGAAAATAATTCTTCTCTATTATGATGCTAAAACTAACTAAAAATTGATGATAAGAAAAGAGAAGCAACTGGCACCTATAGAGAGCTTCCCTGTTATAATATTAGCCTAGAACATGGCTTTGAGAGCACAGGGTTGTCAGCAAAAATGAGTCTGAGGGCAGGAGGGAAAACGTGAAAGAGCAAAAATGTTACAGCATTTACAAAAATACATTGTTGGGGAAAAATAATTCCCTCCTCCCCCTTCACCCCCCTTCCATATTATAGTATGTATATAGTTATCTTAATCAAAAAAGTAACCAAGGAACAAAGGCTATAAAAAGAGGTGTTGTGCTGTTTCCTGTTCAATCATCCCTTCCCTAGGGAACAATCTAAATACTAAATACTATTACTAAAATTCTGAAAAATGAAAGTAGTATTTCTGACCCTTATTACTACTTGGGAGAAAAAGGAGATAGCATATGAAGGACGTGGAATGGGAAACTCGAAGTTACTGTAGACAAATTGTTGGATAGCAAAAAATACAGTGAGTTGTGGCCAGTTTACCAGGCAAAACGTTTACATATTAAATTGCATGGACAAGACAGTGTTATACTACTTTGCATGCCCAGAATGGGAAAAAGCAGATTTCAATTCAAAACTTAAATATCAATAATAAATGGAGACAATTGTGAATTAATTTCTTTTTTATTTAGTTTAAAAACAAAAACAACAGCACAAAAATGTTTCTAAAAATCTGTTTTTACTCATGACTGGAAAATCCAAATGTGATTTCCATGCATCTCGTGGGCCTGAGATAAAGACAATTTAAAAGGAAAGAAAGAAAAAATAAAGGGGGGGGGGGGATGCTATGATGGTAATGTTTAATATTCGTGTGGGGGGTGAAAGGTGTACTTGAGTTGCCTAAGCACAAGCTTCTACTGCTATTGGTGATACCTGGGGTAGTGTGCCTTAGTAACCTCTGCTTTCTGCTTGAGGAGGTATGCATCTCTATGAATTCTCTGCCATTTCTGCCAACACCATGGGAGTGCTGCAGATATCTGGGAGATATATGTATATAAGCTGCTCATTCAGTTTACGTGTTTGTCTTTTTCTTGGATGAGAAATAGTTGCTGTTTATTATTTCCTTAAATGCAACACAAGCATTTACTCATAATATCCAATCTGAGAACACCGTTCTTGTAACTGCTTATGAAAATCATAGATACAGAAATCAAAAGAAACTGTTTCAATCTGCTTGCATTTAAGGAAATAGGAAGTCTCTTTCCACCCTTGCGCATATTTAAGACTGTTTTCTGACAAACTGCTAGCTAAAGGCTTCAGTCTTTCTTTTTGTGCTTACTCCCTCAATGGAATAGCTGAGCTTTTGTAACTGTCCCTACTTTGAAGTTTTCTAGTGGATCCAGGTTGGTTTAAGTATCCTCTATTCCTCACTTCTTTCTTTTCTACCATTTTCTTCAAAAAGGAGCATGTTAAGAACATAAATTTCTATTCTGTTAAGAGTCTTCTCCTGCAGTTAGCTGGTTAGTAAATAATACTTTGCTTTCAGAAGATAGGAAATGGATTTGTGGTCATTCTAGATGTTTCTTATCAGGTAAACTCTCATATGTATGTGCTGGAGAAATTCTAATCAGTTCTTCAGTAAAGGTATTATGAAAGCTCAGACAGACTGTTCTGTCATTATTTACCAAGAGATCTGTCTCTTCCTAAAAATAAACAAGACTTTTTGAATTAGGATGTAATTTCCTTTTAAACTGAAAAATTGGAGAAAGACATTTTCTCAAGGGGGAACTGCAGTGGTTGGAAAGAATCTCTGCAAGTCATTGAGTCTAACAAAGCTGGTTCCCTACAGTAAGTTACAGGAAAACGTCCAGATGAGTTTTGAATATCTCCAGAGGAGACTCCACCACCTCTCTGGGCAGTCTGTTCCTGGGCACTGTCACCCTCACAGTAAAGAAGTTCTTCCTTGTGTTCAAATGGAACGTCATTTATTCCAGTTTGTGTCCCCTGCTCCTTGTTCTGTCATTGGGCTCCACAGGCAAGAGCCTGGCCCCATCTGCTTGACTCCCACCCTTTTGCTATTTATAAGCATTGATAAATACATGCCATAATTATTATAAACGTGGTTAACAAAAATAGTAGTTTCAGCTTAGTATTTTTCATGCTAAATCAGGTTCAAAACTAGAAGAATAAAAGTTTTTTTGTAAGAAACATAAACATCCATGTTGATTTCATAAGTGAAACTGATTCTGTTTTTGAAGAGCGGAAGAAATTTAAATAATTCATCTGAAAGCAAAGTTCACTTCTGTTTTTATATTCTCAGAAGTGAATCATCAGATTAAACTAGCATGCCACAGTTTAGTGGTAAACCTCTAACACTACCAAATATGTAGATTTTGCTTTAATGTCACAGGCAACAGAATGTAATCAACTAACAAACAAAACAAGCAAACAGAAAATTCACATCCAAATAAACCAGAAAGAGGAGTTTATAGACACTCTACAGAACTGTTAGCTGTGCTATGCTTTTCAAAAGCTGGAATTTGTCCTACAGACATCTCAGAAGTTGCACATCTGTCCAAGAAGAATCATTGCACTTTATTTCTACTGTACATGTTTATCTTATATCTTATTCTTCATTACTGTTATGTACTATGCAAAATACATAAAGAAAAAAAGCAGTAATCAAACTATACGTACTGTGAGCAGGGCTTTGTGAAGGCTGCAGTACTGTACAGAAGAAAGCCTTGAACAGATCTATCTCAAATTCAGGGTCATAATACATTTATTTCCTACCCACATTGCTCATGTAATCCACCAACTATTTTAGGAACGCCTAGATTCTTAAAAATACAGAAATTAAAGTGATTTCCTGATCAACCCTTACAGAAAGACACAAGTTTAAACATGAAAGCAACTATGAATGCTTTGGAGAGAAAAAAATAGAATGTAATGTTAATAATCCCTGTAATGTTAATAAGCTAAATAACAGTTTCAAAGTTTAGTATCTTGATGCTTTATGGAGCTCCCATAAAATGGCTTTGAGCCTTCCCTTTCTAATGATTTTGCACACCCACGCAACTTGCTCTGTGGGGATGGAAGATAACAGGATTTAGATCCTTGACACACTGCAATTGATTTAACAATAAATATTGTCCATCCTAGTTTTGGGTTACTATAAGATGAAAGCAAAAATGTATATACTGATCTACTGGTTTTCTTTTAAAAAACATTCATCTGATGCTGAAGGCTAATTCTGTAAAGCTGAAACTTAAATCCCAGCAGAAACAGGTTCCCAGATATTAAAAACAAACAAACAAAAAAATCATAAAAGTATGTATAATGAAATCTTTAGGCATGTGACAAACTTTGTTTTATATATTATATGATTTCAGAACATCTGTCACACACACTCACAAACTTTCCTTAGAAGGAGAAGCAGAAGTTTAGATGATGATAAAGTTATGTTCTTACCACATTAGAAGGTTCCAATTTCTTCCTTCTAGCAAGGTCAGTGATATTATTGCCATTGTAGTTGATGCTCTCCATACAGCCTTTGAAATTTTTTTCTGCTGTTAGAACTTGGCTTCCCAGAAAAAGGCATGCCTCCAAAGGTTATCTTTGAATGTATCAGAAAATGAAAGACAGTTACTGGAGGACAAGGGCTTAGAATTTTTGCTTACTAGAAAAAGAAAGTATCAAACAAGTACTGGAAAAGTAGGAAAAAGTCTATGATGAAGTCATGACTGCAAATATTTTTGGTGGTAAATTGTCTCTGTTATTAGGTTTTCCCAAATACAGAGAAAATATGTATCACAGTTACATATAGACTGTAACGAAGAGAAGGTCTCTAAAAGGAATGCAGTTTTAAATGCTTGGCAGAGCAAAATGTCAGTATTGTTAAGAAACAAGAATTTGTTGGCCAAAGAATGTGCTGTCTGTCTGATCTTGGAGAAGAAAAGTCTGCCTTTCTTTACAAACCTGAATGCAGAAAGTTTGAGAAGTAAAGGTGCCCAGTAAAACCTATTTCAATATGTAGACTGAAACAAACATTAAAATAAAAAAAAAAAATCTACTAAATCAAAAGGGAAGAAGGAAAGTGTTGCTTTATGTAGAACATCCATCAGTTTGGTAGAGTGTCAGAAGTGAGAAGTGGTTGGTGGCAAGTAAGGAAAATAATTCTTCTCTATTATGATGCTAAAACTAACTAAAAATTGATGATAAGAAAAGAGAAGCAACTGGCACCTATAGAGAGCTTCCCTGTTATAATATTAGCCTAGAACATGGCTTTGAGAGCACAGGGTTGTCAGCAAAAATGAGTCTGAGGGCAGGAGGGAAAACGTGAAAGAGCAAAAATGTTACAGCATTTACAAAAATACATTGTTGGGGAAAAATAATTCCCTCCTCCCCCTTCACCCCCCTTCCATATTATAGTATGTATATAGTTATCTTAATCAAAAAAGTAACCAAGGAACAAAGGCTATAAAATACAGGTGTTGTGCTGTTTCCTGTTCAATCATCCCTTCCCTAGGGAACAATCTAAATACTAAATACTATTACTAAAATTCTGAAAAATGAAAGTAGTATTTCTGACCCTTATTACTACTTGGGAGAAAAAGGAGATATCATATGAAGGACGTGGAATGGGAAACTCGAAGTTACTGTAGACAAATTGTTGGATAGCAAAAAATACAGTGAGTTGTGGCCAGTTTACCAGGCAAAACGTTTACTCTTTACATATTAAATTGCATGGACAAGACAGTGTTATACTACTTTGCATGCCCAGAATGGGAAAAAGCAGATTTCAATTCAAAACTTAAATATCAATAATAAATGGAGACAATTGTGAATTAATTTCTTTTTTATTTAGTTTAAAAACAAAAACAACAGCACAAAAATGTTTCTAAAAATCTGTTTTTACTCATGACTGGAAAATCCAAATGTGATTTCCATGCATCTCGTGGGCCTGAGATAAAGACAATTTAAAAGGAAAGAAAGAAAAAATAAAGGGGGGGGGGGGGGGATGCTATGATGGTAACGTTTAATATTCGTGTGGGGGGTGAAAGGTGTACTTGAGTTGCCTAAGCACAAGCTTCTACTGCTATTGGTGATACCTGGGGTAGTGTGCCTTAGTAACCTCTGCTTTCTGCTTGAGGAGGTATGCATCTCTATGAATTCTCTGCCATTTCTGCCAACACCATGGGAGTGCTGCAGATATCTAGGGGATATATGTATATAAGCTGCTCATTCAGTTTACGTGTTTGTCTTTTTCTTGGATGAGAAATAGTTGCTGTTTATTATTTCCTTAAATGCAACACAAGCATTTACTCATAATATCCAATCTGAGAACACCGTTCTTGTAACTGCTTATGAAAATCATAGATACAGAAATCAAAAGAAACTGTTTCAATCTGCTTGCATTTAAGGAAATAGGAAGTCTCTTTCCACCCTTGCGCATATTTAAGACTGTTTTCTGACAAACTGCTAGCTAAAGGCTTCAGTCTTTCTTTTTGTGCTTACTCCCTCAATGGAATAGCTGAGCTTTTGTAACTGTCCCTACTTTGAAGTTTTCTAGTGGATCCAGGTTGGTTTAAGTATCCTCTATTCCTCACTTCTTTCTTTTCTACCATTTTCTTCAAAAAGGAGCATGTTAAGAACATAAATTTCTATTCTGTTAAGAGTCTTCTCCTGCAGTTAGCTGGTTAGTAAATAATACTTTGCTTTCAGAAGATAGGAAATGGATTTGTGGTCATTCTAGATGTTTCTTATCAGGTAAACTCTCATATGTATGTGCTGGAGAAATTCTAATCAGTTCTTCAGTAAAGGTATTATGAAAGCTCAGACAGACTGTTCTGTCATTATTTACCAAGAGATCTGTCTCTTCCTAAAAATAAACAAGACTTTTTGAATTAGGATGTAATTTCCTTTTAAACTGAAAAATTGGAGAAAGACATTTTCTCAAGGGGGAACTGCAGTGGTTGGAAAGAATCTCTGCAAGTCATTGAGTCTAACAAAGCTGGTTCCCTACAGTAAGTTACAGGAAAACGTCCAGATGAGTTTTGAATATCTCCAGAGGAGACTCCACCACCTCTCTGGGCAGTCTGTTCCTGGGCACTGTCACCCTCACAGTAAAGAAGTTCTTCCTTGTGTTCAAATGGAACGTCATTTATTCCAGTTTGTGTCCCCTGCTCCTTGTTCTGTCATTGGGCTCCACAGGCAAGAGCCTGGCCCCATCTGCTTGACTCCCACCCTTTTGCTATTTATAAGCATTGATAAATACATGCCATAATTATTATAAACGTGGTTAACAAAAATAGTAGTTTCAGCTTAGTATTTTTCATGCTAAATCAGGTTCAAAACTAGAAGAATAAAAGTTTTTTTGTAAGAAACATAAACATCCATGTTGATTTCATAAGTGAAACTGATTCTGTTTTTGAAGAGCGGAAGAAATTTAAATAATTCATCTGAAAGCAAAGTTCACTTCTGTTTTTATATTCTCAGAAGTGAATCATCAGATTAAACTAGCATGCCACAGTTTAGTGGTAAACCTCTAACACTACCAAATATGTAGATTTTGCTTTAATGTCACAGGCAACAGAATGTAATCAACTAACAAACAAAACAAGCAAACAGAAAATTCACATCCAAATAAACCAGAAAGAGGAGTTTATAGACACTCTACAGAACTGTTAGCTGTGCTATGCTTTTCAAAAGCTGGAATTTGTCCTACAGACATCTCAGAAGTTGCACATCTGTCCAAGAAGAATCATTGCACTTTATTTCTACTGTACATGTTTATCTTATATCTTATTCTTCATTACTGTTATGTACTATGCAAAATACATAAAGAAAAAAAGCAGTAATCAAACTATACGTACTGTGAGCAGGGCTTTGTGAAGGCTGCAGTACTGTACAGAAGAAAGCCTTGAACAGATCTATCTCAAATTCAGGGTCATAATACATTTATTTCCTACCCACATTGCTCATGTAATCCACCAACTATTTTAGGAACGCCTAGATTCTTAAAAATACAGAAATTAAAGTGATTTCCTGATGAACCCTTACAGAAAGACACAAGTTTAAACATGAAAGCAACTATGAATGCTTTGGAGAGAAAAAAATAGAATGTAATGTTAATAATCCCTGTAATGTTAATAAGCTAAATAACAGTTTCAAAGTTTAGTATCTTGATGCTTTACGGAGCTCCCATAAAATGGCTCTGAGCCTTCCCTTTCTAATGATTTTGCACACCCACGCAACTTGCTCTGTGGGGATGGAAGATAACAGGATTTAGATCCTTGACACACTGCAATTGATTTAACAATAAATATTGTCCATCCTAGTTTTGGGTTACTATAAGATGAAAGCAAAAATGTATATACTGATCTACTGGTTTTCTTTTAAAAAACATTCATCTGATGCTGAAGGCTAATTCTGTAAAGCTGAAACTTAAATCCCAGCAGAAACAGGTTCCCAGATATTAAAAACAAACAAACAAAAAAATCATAAAAGTATGTATAATGAAATCTTTAGGCATGTGACAAACTTTGTTTTATATATTATATGATTTCAGAACATCTGTCACACACACTCACAAACTTTCCTTAGAAGGAGAAGCAGAAGTTTAGATGATGATAAAGTTATGTTCTTACCACATTAGAAGGTTCCAATTTCTTCCTTCTAGCAAGGTCAGTGATATTATTGCCATTGTAGTTGATGCTCTCCATACAGCCTTTGAAATTTTTTTCTGCTGTTAGAACTTGGCTTCCCAGAAAAAGGCATGCCTCCAAAGGTTATCTTTGAATGTATCAGAAAATGAAAGACAGTTACTGGAGGACAAGGGCTTAGAATTTTTGCTTACTAGAAAAAGAAAGTATCAAACAAGTACTGGAAAAGTAGGAAAAAGTCTATGATGAAGTCATGACTGCAAATATTTTTGGTGGTAAATTGTATCTGTTATTAGGTTTTCCCAAATACAGAGAAAATATGTATCACAGTTACATATAGACTGTAACGAAGAGAAGGTCTCTAAAAGGAATGCAGTTTTAAATGCTTGGCAGAGCAAAATGTCAGTATTGTTAAGAAACAAGAATTTGTTGGCCAAAGAATGTGCTGTCTGTCTGATCTTGGAGAAGAAAAGTCTGCCTTTCTTTACAAACCTGAATGCAGAAAGTTTGAGAAGTAAAGGTGCCCAGTAAAACCTATTTCAATATGTAGACTGAAACAAACATTAAAATAAAAAAAAAAAATCTACTAAATCAAAAGGGAAGAAGGAAAGTGTTGCTTTATGTAGAACATCCATCAGTTTGGTAGAGTGTCAGAAGTGAGAAGTGGTTGGTGGCAAGTAAGGAAAATAATTCTTCTCTATTATGATGCTAAAACTAACTAAAAATTGATGATAAGAAAAGAGAAGCAACTGGCACCTATAGAGAGCTTCCCTGTTATAATATTAGCCTAGAACATGGCTTTGAGAGCACAGGGTTGTCAGCAAAAATGAGTCTGAGGGCAGGAGGGAAAACGTGAAAGAGCAAAAATGTTACAGCATTTACAAAAATACATTGTTGGGGAAAAATAATTCCCTCCTCCCCCTTCACCCCCCTTCCATATTATAGTATGTATATAGTTATCTTAATCAAAAAAGTAACCAAGGAACAAAGGCTATAAAATACAGGTGTTGTGCTGTTTCCTGTTCAATCATCCCTTCCCTAGGGAACAATCTAAATACTAAATACTATTACTAAAATTCTGAAAAATGAAAGTAGTATTTCTGACCCTTATTACTACTTGGGAGAAAAAGGAGATATCATATGAAGGACGTGGAATGGGAAACTCGAAGTTACTGTAGACAAATTGTTGGATAGCAAAAAATACAGTGAGTTGTGGCCAGTTTACCAGGCAAAATGTTTACATATTAAATTGCATGGACAAGACAGTGTTATACTACTTTGCATGCCCAGAATGGGAAAAAGCAGATTTCAATTCAAAACTTAAATATCAATAATAAATGGAGACAATTGTGAATTAATTTCTTTTTTATTTAGTTTAAAAACAAAAACAACAGCACAAAAATGTTTCTAAAAATCTGTTTTTACTCATGACTGGAAAATCCAAATGTGATTTCCATGCATCTCGTGGGCCTGAGATAAAGACAATTTAAAAGGAAAGAAAGAAAAAATAAAGGGGGGGGGGGGGATGCTATGATGGTAATGTTTAATATTCGTGTGGGGGGTGAAAGGTGTACTTGAGTTGCCTAAGCACAAGCTTCTACTGCTATTGGTGATACCTGGGGTAGTGTGCCTTAGTAACCTCTGCTTTCTGCTTGAGGAGGTATGCATCTCTATGAATTCTCTGCCATTTCTGCCAACACCATGGGAGTGCTGCAGATATCTGGGAGATATATGTATATAAGCTGCTCATTCAGTTTACGTGTTTGTCTTTTTCTTGGATGAGAAATAGTTGCTGTTTATTATTTCCTTAAATGCAACACAAGCATTTACTCATAATATCCAATCTGAGAACACCGTTCTTGTAACTGCTTATGAAAATCATAGATACAGAAATCAAAAGAAACTGTTTCAATCTGCTTGCATTTAAGGAAATAGGAAGTCTCTTTCCACCCTTGCGCATATTTAAGACTGTTTTCTGACAAACTGCTAGCTAAAGGCTTCAGTCTTTCTTTTTGTGCTTACTCCCTCAATGGAATAGCTGAGCTTTTGTAACTGTCCCTACTTTGAAGTTTTCTAGTGGATCCAGGTTGGTTTAAGTATCCTCTATTCCTCACTTCTTTCTTTTCTACCATTTTCTTCAAAAAGGAGCATGTTAAGAACATAAATTTCTATTCTGTTAAGAGTCTTCTCCTGCAGTTAGCTGGTTAGTAAATAATACTTTGCTTTCAGAAGATAGGAAATGGATTTGTGGTCATTCTAGATGTTTCTTATCAGGTAAACTCTCATATGTATGTGCTGGAGAAATTCTAATCAGTTCTTCAGTAAAGGTATTATGAAAGCTCAGACAGACTGTTCTGTCATTATTTACCAAGAGATCTGTCTCTTCCTAAAAATAAACAAGACTTTTTGAATTAGGATGTAATTTCCTTTTAAACTGAAAAATTGGAGAAAGACATTTTCTCAAGGGGGAACTGCAGTGGTTGGAAAGAATCTCTGCAAGTCATTGAGTCTAACAAAGCTGGTTCCCTACAGTAAGTTACAGGAAAACGTCCAGATGAGTTTTGAATATCTCCAGAGGAGACTCCACCACCTCTCTGGGCAGTCTGTTCCTGGGCACTGTCACCCTCACAGTAAAGAAGTTCTTCCTTGTGTTCAAATGGAACGTCATTTATTCCAGTTTGTGTCCCCTGCTCCTTGTTCTGTCATTGGGCTCCACAGGCAAGAGCCTGGCCCCATCTGCTTGACTCCCACCCTTTTGCTATTTATAAGCATTGATAAATACATGCCATAATTATTATAAACGTGGTTAACAAAAATAGTAGTTTCAGCTTAGTATTTTTCATGCTAAATCAGGTTCAAAACTAGAAGAATAAAAGTTTTTTTGTAAGAAACATAAACATCCATGTTGATTTCATAAGTGAAACTGATTCTGTTTTTGAAGAGCGGAAGAAATTTAAATAATTCATCTGAAAGCAAAGTTCACTTCTGTTTTTATATTCTCAGAAGTGAATCATCAGATTAAACTAGCATGCCACAGTTTAGTGGTAAACCTCTAACATTACCAAATCTACATATGTAGATTTTGCTTTAATGTCACAGGCAACAGAATGTAATCAACTAACAAACAAAACAAGCAAACAGAAAATTCACATCCAAATAAACCAGAAAGAGGAGTTTATAGACACTCTACAGAACTGTTAGCTGTGCTATGCTTTTCAAAAGCTGGAATTTGTCCTACAGACATCTCAGAAGTTGCACATCTGTCCAAGAAGAATCATTGCACTTTATTTCTACTGTACATGTTTATCTTATATCTTATTCTTCATTACTGTTATGTACTATGCAAAATACATAAAGAAAAAAAGCAGTAATCAAACTATACGTACTGTGAGCAGGGCTTTGTGAAGGCTGCAGTACTGTACAGAAGAAAGCCTTGAACAGATCTATCTCAAATTCAGGGTCATAATACATTTATTTCCTACCCACATTGCTCATGTAATCCACCAACTATTTTAGGAACGCCTAGATTCTTAAAAATACAGAAATTAAAGTGATTTCCTGATGAACCCTTACAGAAAGACACAAGTTTAAACATGAAAGCAACTATGAATGCTTTGGAGAGAAAAAAATAGAATGTAATGTTAATAATCCCTGTAATGTTAATAAGCTAAATAACAGTTTCAAAGTTTAGTATCTTGATGCTTTACGGAGCTCCCATAAAATGGCTCTGAGCCTTCCCTTTCTAATGATTTTGCACACCCACGCAACTTGCTCTGTGGGGATGGAAGATAACAGGATTTAGATCCTTGACACACTGCAATTGATTTAACAATAAATATTGTCCATCCTAGTTTTGGGTTACTATAAGATGAAAGCAAAAATGTATATACTGATCTACTGGTTTTCTTTTAAAAAACATTCATCTGATGCTGAAGGCTAATTCTGTAAAGCTGAAACTTAAATCCCAGCAGAAACAGGTTCCCAGATATTAAAAACAAACAAACAAAAAAATCATAAAAGTATGTATAATGAAATCTTTAGGCATGTGACAAACTTTGTTTTATATATTATATGATTTCAGAACATCTGTCACACACACTCACAAACTTTCCTTAGAAGGAGAAGCAGAAGTTTAGATGATGATAAAGTTATGTTCTTACCACATTAGAAGGTTCCAATTTCTTCCTTCTAGCAAGGTCAGTGATATTATTGCCATTGTAGTTGATGCTCTCCATACAGCCTTTGAAATTTTTTTCTGCTGTTAGAACTTGGCTTCCCAGAAAAAGGCATGCCTCCAAAGGTTATCTTTGAATGTATCAGAAAATGAAAGACAGTTACTGGAGGACAAGGGCTTAGAATTTTTGCTTACTAGAAAAAGAAAGTATCAAACAAGTACTGGAAAAGTAGGAAAAAGTCTATGATGAAGTCATGACTGCAAATATTTTTGGTGGTAAATTGTATCTGTTATTAGGTTTTCCCAAATACAGAGAAAATATGTATCACAGTTACATATAGACTGTAACGAAGAGAAGGTCTCTAAAAGGAATGCAGTTTTAAATGCTTGGCAGAGCAAAATGTCAGTATTGTTAAGAAACAAGAATTTGTTGGCCAAAGAATGTGCTGTCTGTCTGATCTTGGAGAAGAAAAGTCTGCCTTTCTTTACAAACCTGAATGCAGAAAGTTTGAGAAGTAAAGGTGCCCAGTAAAACCTATTTCAATATGTAGACTGAAACAAACATTAAAATAAAAAAAAAAAATCTACTAAATCAAAAGGGAAGAAGGAAAGTGTTGCTTTATGTAGAACATCCATCAGTTTGGTAGAGTGTCAGAAGTGAGAAGTGGTTGGTGGCAAGTAAGGAAAATAATTCTTCTCTATTATGATGCTAAAACTAACTAAAAATTGATGATAAGAAAAGAGAAGCAACTGGCACCTATAGAGAGCTTCCCTGTTTATATTAGCCTAGAACATGGCTTTGAGAGCACAGGGTTGTCAGCAAAAATGAGTCTGAGGGCAGGAGGGAAAACGTGAAAGAGCAAAAATGTTACAGCATTTACAAAAATACATTGTTGGGGAAAAATAATTCCCTCCTCCCCCTTCACCCCCCTTCCATATTATAGTATGTATATAGTTATCTTAATCAAAAAAGTAACCAAGGAACAAAGGCTATAAAATACAGGTGTTGTGCTGTTTCCTGTTCAATCATCCCTTCCCTAGGGAACAATCTAAATACTAAATACTATTACTAAAATTCTGAAAAATGAAAGTAGTATTTCTGACCCTTATTACTACTTGGGAGAAAAAGGAGATATCATATGAAGGACGTGGAATGGGAAACTCGAAGTTACTGTAGACAAATTGTTGGATAGCAAAAAATACAGTGAGTTGTGGCCAGTTTACCAGGCAAAACGTTTACATATTAAATTGCATGGACAAGACAGTGTTATACTACTTTGCATGCCCAGAATGGGAAAAAGCAGATTTCAATTCAAAACTTAAATATCAATAATAAATGGAGACAATTGTGAATTAATTTCTTTTTTATTTAGTTTAAAAACAAAAACAACAGCACAAAAATGTTTCTAAAAATCTGTTTTTACTCATGACTGGAAAATCCAAATGTGATTTCCATGCATCTCGTGGGCCTGAGATAAAGACAATTTAAAAGGAAAGAAAGAAAAAATAAAGGGGGGGGGGGGGGGGGATGCTATGATGGTAATGTTTAATATTCGTGTGGGGGGTGAAAGGTGTACTTGAGTTGCCTAAGCACAAGCTTCTACTGCTATTGGTGATACCTGGGGTAGTGTGCCTTAGTAACCTCTGCTTTCTGCTTGAGGAGGTATGCATCTCTATGAATTCTCTGCCATTTCTGCCAACACCATGGGAGTGCTGCAGATATCTGGGAGATATATGTATATAAGCTGCTCATTCAGTTTACGTGTTTGTCTTTTTCTTGGATGAGAAATAGTTGCTGTTTATTATTTCCTTAAATGCAACACAAGCATTTACTCATAATATCCAATCTGAGAACACCGTTCTTGTAACTGCTTATGAAAATCATAGATACAGAAATCAAAAGAAACTGTTTCAATCTGCTTGCATTTAAGGAAATAGGAAGTCTCTTTCCACCCTTGCGCATATTTAAGACTGTTTTCTGACAAACTGCTAGCTAAAGGCTTCAGTCTTTCTTTTTGTGCTTACTCCCTCAATGGAATAGCTGAGCTTTTGTAACTGTCCCTACTTTGAAGTTTTCTAGTGGATCCAGGTTGGTTTAAGTATCCTCTATTCCTCACTTCTTTCTTTTCTACCATTTTCTTCAAAAAGGAGCATGTTAAGAACATAAATTTCTATTCTGTTAAGAGTCTTCTCCTGCAGTTAGCTGGTTAGTAAATAATACTTTGCTTTCAGAAGATAGGAAATGGATTTGTGGTCATTCTAGATGTTTCTTATCAGGTAAACTCTCATATGTATGTGCTGGAGAAATTCTAATCAGTTCTTCAGTAAAGGTATTATGAAAGCTCAGACAGACTGTTCTGTCATTATTTACCAAGAGATCTGTCTCTTCCTAAAAATAAACAAGACTTTTTGAATTAGGATGTAATTTCCTTTTAAACTGAAAAATTGGAGAAAGACATTTTCTCAAGGGGGAACTGCAGTGGTTGGAAAGAATCTCTGCAAGTCATTGAGTCTAACAAAGCTGGTTCCCTACAGTAAGTTACAGGAAAACGTCCAGATGAGTTTTGAATATCTCCAGAGGAGACTCCACCACCTCTCTGGGCAGTCTGTTCCTGGGCACTGTCACCCTCACAGTAAAGAAGTTCTTCCTTGTGTTCAAATGGAACGTCATTTATTCCAGTTTGTGTCCCCTGCTCCTTGTTCTGTCATTGGGCTCCACAGGCAAGAGCCTGGCCCCATCTGCTTGACTCCCACCCTTTTGCTATTTATAAGCATTGATAAATACATGCCATAATTATTATAAACGTGGTTAACAAAAATAGTAGTTTCAGCTTAGTATTTTTCATGCTAAATCAGGTTCAAAACTAGAAGAATAAAAGTTTTTTTGTAAGAAACATAAACATCCATGTTGATTTCATAAGTGAAACTGATTCTGTTTTTGAAGAGCGGAAGAAATTTAAATAATTCATCTGAAAGCAAAGTTCACTTCTGTTTTTATATTCTCAGAAGTGAATCATCAGATTAAACTAGCATGCCACAGTTTAGTGGTAAACCTCTAACATTACCAAATCTACATATGTAGATTTTGCTTTAATGTCACAGGCAACAGAATGTAATCAACTAACAAACAAAACAAGCAAACAGAAAATTCACATCCAAATAAACCAGAAAGAGGAGTTTATAGACACTCTACAGAACTGTTAGCTGTGCTATGCTTTTCAAAAGCTGGAATTTGTCCTACAGACATCTCAGAAGTTGCACATCTGTCCAAGAAGAATCACTGCACTTTATTTCTACTGTACATGTTTATCTTATATCTTATTCTTCATTACTGTTATGTACTATGCAAAATACATAAAGAAAAAAAGCAGTAATCAAACTATACGTACTGTGAGCAGGGCTTTGTGAAGGCTGCAGTACTGTACAGAAGAAAGCCTTGAACAGATCTATCTCAAATTCAGGGTCATAATACATTTATTTCCTACCCACATTGCTCATGTAATCCACCAACTATTTTAGGAACGCCTAGATTCTTAAAAATACAGAAATTAAAGTGATTTCCTGATCAACCCTTACAGAAAGACACAAGTTTAAACATGAAAGCAACTATGAATGCTTTGGAGAGAAAAAAATAGAATGTAATGTTAATAATCCCTGTAATGTTAATAAGCTAAATAACAGTTTCAAAGTTTAGTATCTTGATGCTTTACGGAGCTCCCATAAAATGGCTCTGAGCCTTCCCTTTCTAATGATTTTGCACACCCACGCAACTTGCTCTGTGGGGATGGAAGATAACAGGATTTAGATCCTTGACACACTGCAATTGATTTAACAATAAATATTGTCCATCCTAGTTTTGGATTACTATAAGATGAAAGCAAAAATGTATATACTGATCTACTGGTTTTCTTTTAAAAAACATTCATCTGATGCTGAAGGCTAATTCTGTAAAGCTGAAACTTAAATCCCAGCAGAAACAGGTTCCCAGATATTAAAAACAAACAAACAAAAAAATCATAAAAGTATGTATAATGAAATCTTTAGGCATGTGACAAACTTTGTTTTATATATTATATGATTTCAGAACATCTGTCACACACACTCACAAACTTTCCTTAGAAGGAGAAGCAGAAGTTTAGATGATGATAAAGTTATGTTCTTACCACATTAGAAGGTTCCAATTTCTTCCTTCTAGCAAGGTCAGTGATATTATTGCCATTGTAGTTGATGCTCTCCATACAGCCTTTGAAATTTTTTTCTGCTGTTAGAACTTGGCTTCCCAGAAAAAGGCATGCCTCCAAAGGTTATCTTTGAATGTATCAGAAAATGAAAGACAGTTACTGGAGGACAAGGGCTTAGAATTTTTGCTTACTAGAAAAAGAAAGTATCAAACAAGTACTGGAAAAGTAGGAAAAAGTCTATGATGAAGTCATGACTGCAAATATTTTTGGTGGTAAATTGTATCTGTTATTAGGTTTTCCCAAATACAGAGAAAATATGTATCACAGTTACATATAGACTGTAACGAAGAGAAGGTCTCTAAAAGGAATGCAGTTTTAAATGCTTGGCAGAGCAAAATGTCAGTATTGTTAAGAAACAAGAATTTGTTGGCCAAAGAATGTGCTGTCTGTCTGATCTTGGAGAAGAAAAGTCTGCCTTTCTTTACAAACCTGAATGCAGAAAGTTTGAGAAGTAAAGGTGCCCAGTAAAACCTATTTCAATATGTAGACTGAAACAAACATTAAAATAAAAAAAAAAAATCTACTAAATCAAAAGGGAAGAAGGAAAGTGTTGCTTTATGTAGAACATCCATCAGTTTGGTAGAGTGTCAGAAGTGAGAAGTGGTTGGTGGCAAGTAAGGAAAATAATTCTTCTCTATTATGATGCTAAAACTAACTAAAAATTGATGATAAGAAAAGAGAAGCAACTGGCACCTATAGAGAGCTTCCCTGTTTATATTAGCCTAGAACATGGCTTTGAGAGCACAGGGTTGTCAGCAAAAATGAGTCTGAGGGCAGGAGGGAAAACGTGAAAGAGCAAAAATGTTACAGCATTTACAAAAATACATTGTTGGGGAAAAATAATTCCCTCCTCCCCCTTCACCCCCCTTCCATATTATAGTATGTATATAGTTATCTTAATCAAAAAAGTAACCAAGGAACAAAGGCTATAAAATACAGGTGTTGTGCTGTTTCCTGTTCAATCATCCCTTCCCTAGGGAACAATCTAAATACTAAATACTATTACTAAAATTCTGAAAAATGAAAGTAGTATTTCTGACCCTTATTACTACTTGGGAGAAAAAGGAGATATCATATGAAGGACGTGGAATGGGAAACTCGAAGTTACTGTAGACAAATTGTTGGATAGCAAAAAATACAGTGAGTTGTGGCCAGTTTACCAGGCAAAACGTTTACATATTAAATTGCATGGACAAGACAGTGTTATACTACTTTGCATGCCCAGAATGGGAAAAAGCAGATTTCAATTCAAAACTTAAATATCAATAATAAATGGAGACAATTGTGAATTAATTTCTTTTTTATTTAGTTTAAAAACAAAAACAACAGCACAAAAATGTTTCTAAAAATCTGTTTTTACTCATGACTGGAAAATCCAAATGTGATTTCCATGCATCTCGTGGGCCTGAGATAAAGACAATTTAAAAGGAAAGAAAGAAAAAATAAAGGGGGGGGGGGGGGGATGCTATGATGGTAATGTTTAATATTCGTGTGGGGGGTGAAAGGTGTACTTGAGTTGCCTAAGCACAAGCTTCTACTGCTATTGGTGATACCTGGGGTAGTGTGCCTTAGTAACCTCTGCTTTCTGCTTGAGGAGGTATGCATCTCTATGAATTCTCTGCCATTTCTGCCAACACCATGGGAGTGCTGCAGATATCTGGGAGATATATGTATATAAGCTGCTCATTCAGTTTACGTGTTTGTCTTTTTCTTGGATGAGAAATAGTTGCTGTTTATTATTTCCTTAAATGCAACACAAGCATTTACTCATAATATCCAATCTGAGAACACCGTTCTTGTAACTGCTTATGAAAATCATAGATACAGAAATCAAAAGAAACTGTTTCAATCTGCTTGCATTTAAGGAAATAGGAAGTCTCTTTCCACCCTTGCGCATATTTAAGACTGTTTTCTGACAAACTGCTAGCTAAAGGCTTCAGTCTTTCTTTTTGTGCTTACTCCCTCAATGGAATAGCTGAGCTTTTGTAACTGTCCCTACTTTGAAGTTTTCTAGTGGATCCAGGTTGGTTTAAGTATCCTCTATTCCTCACTTCTTTCTTTTCTACCATTTTCTTCAAAAAGGAGCATGTTAAGAACATAAATTTCTATTCTGTTAAGAGTCTTCTCCTGCAGTTAGCTGGTTAGTAAATAATACTTTGCTTTCAGAAGATAGGAAATGGATTTGTGGTCATTCTAGATGTTTCTTATCAGGTAAACTCTCATATGTATGTGCTGGAGAAATTCTAATCAGTTCTTCAGTAAAGGTATTATGAAAGCTCAGACAGACTGTTCTGTCATTATTTACCAAGAGATCTGTCTCTTCCTAAAAATAAACAAGACTTTTTGAATTAGGATGTAATTTCCTTTTAAACTGAAAAATTGGAGAAAGACATTTTCTCAAGGGGGAACTGCAGTGGTTGGAAAGAATCTCTGCAAGTCATTGAGTCTAACAAAGCTGGTTCCCTACAGTAAGTTACAGGAAAACGTCCAGATGAGTTTTGAATATCTCCAGAGGAGACTCCACCACCTCTCTGGGCAGTCTGTTCCTGGGCACTGTCACCCTCACAGTAAAGAAGTTCTTCCTTGTGTTCAAATGGAACGTCATTTATTCCAGTTTGTGTCCCCTGCTCCTTGTTCTGTCATTGGGCTCCACAGGCAAGAGCCTGGCCCCATCTGCTTGACTCCCACCCTTTTGCTATTTATAAGCATTGATAAATACATGCCATAATTATTATAAACGTGGTTAACAAAAATAGTAGTTTCAGCTTAGTATTTTTCATGCTAAATCAGGTTCAAAACTAGAAGAATAAAAGTTTTTTTGTAAGAAACATAAACATCCATGTTGATTTCATAAGTGAAACTGATTCTGTTTTTGAAGAGCGGAAGAAATTTAAATAATTCATCTGAAAGCAAAGTTCACTTCTGTTTTTATATTCTCAGAAGTGAATCATCAGATTAAACTAGCATGCCACAGTTTAGTGGTAAACCTCTAACATTACCAAATCTACATATGTAGATTTTGCTTTAATGTCACAGGCAACAGAATGTAATCAACTAACAAACAAAACAAGCAAACAGAAAATTCACATCCAAATAAACCAGAAAGAGGAGTTTATAGACACTCTACAGAACTGTTAGCTGTGCTATGCTTTTCAAAAGCTGGAATTTGTCCTACAGACATCTCAGAAGTTGCACATCTGTCCAAGAAGAATCACTGCACTTTATTTCTACTGTACATGTTTATCTTATATCTTATTCTTCATTACTGTTATGTACTATGCAAAATACATAAAGAAAAAAAGCAGTAATCAAACTATACGTACTGTGAGCAGGGCTTTGTGAAGGCTGCAGTACTGTACAGAAGAAAGCCTTGAACAGATCTATCTCAAATTCAGGGTCATAATACATTTATTTCCTACCCACATTGCTCATGTAATCCACCAACTATTTTAGGAACGCCTAGATTCTTAAAAATACAGAAATTAAAGTGATTTCCTGATCAACCCTTACAGAAAGACACAAGTTTAAACATGAAAGCAACTATGAATGCTTTGGAGAGAAAAAAATAGAATGTAATGTTAATAATCCCTGTAATGTTAATAAGCTAAATAACAGTTTCAAAGTTTAGTATCTTGATGCTTTACGGAGCTCCCATAAAATGGCTCTGAGCCTTCCCTTTCTAATGATTTTGCACACCCACGCAACTTGCTCTGTGGGGATGGAAGATAACAGGATTTAGATCCTTGACACACTGCAATTGATTTAACAATAAATATTGTCCATCCTAGTTTTGGGTTACTATAAGATGAAAGCAAAAATGTATATACTGATCTACTGGTTTTCTTTTAAAAAACATTCATCTGATGCTGAAGGCTAATTCTGTAAAGCTGAAACTTAAATCCCAGCAGAAACAGGTTCCCAGATATTAGAAACAAACAAACAAAAAAATCATAAAAGTATGTATAATGAAATCTTTAGGCATGTGACAAACTTTGTTTTATATATTATATGATTTCAGAACATCTGTCACACACACTCACAAACTTTCCTTAGAAGGAGAAGCAGAAGTTTAGATGATGATAAAGTTATGTTCTTACCACATTAGAAGGTTCCAATTTCTTCCTTCTAGCAAGGTCAGTGATATTATTGCCATTGTAGTTGATGCTCTCCATACAGCCTTTGAAATTTTTTTCTGCTGTTAGAACTTGGCTTCCCAGAAAAAGGCATGCCTCCAAAGGTTATCTTTGAATGTATCAGAAAATGAAAGACAGTTACTGGAGGACAAGGGCTTAGAATTTTTGCTTACTAGAAAAAGAAAGTATCAAACAAGTACTGGAAAAGTAGGAAAAAGTCTATGATGAAGTCATGACTGCAAATATTTTTGGTGGTAAATTGTATCTGTTATTAGGTTTTCCCAAATACAGAGAAAATATGTATCACAGTTACATATAGACTGTAACGAAGAGAAGGTCTCTAAAAGGAATGCAGTTTTAAATGCTTGGCAGAGCAAAATGTCAGTATTGTTAAGAAACAAGAATTTGTTGGCCAAAGAATGTGCTGTCTGTCTGATCTTGGAGAAGAAAAGTCTGCCTTTCTTTACAAACCTGAATGCAGAAAGTTTGAGAAGTAAAGGTGCCCAGTAAAACCTATTTCAATATGTAGACTGAAACAAACATTAAAATAAAAAGAAAAAATCTACTAAATCAAAAGGGAAGAAGGAAAGTGTTGCTTTATGTAGAACATCCATCAGTTTGGTAGAGTGTCAGAAGTGAGAAGTGGTTGGTGGCAAGTAAGGAAAATAATTCTTCTCTATTATGATGCTAAAACTAACTAAAAATTGATGATAAGAAAAGAGAAGCAACTGGCACCTATAGAGAGCTTCCCTGTTATAATATTAGCCTAGAACATGGCTTTGAGAGCACAGGGTTGTCAGCAAAAATGAGTCTGAGGGCAGGAGGGAAAACGTGAAAGAGCAAAAATGTTACAGCATTTACAAAAATACATTGTTGGGGAAAAATAATTCCCTCCTCCCCCTTCACCCCCCTTCCATATTATAGTATGTATATAGTTATCTTAATCAAAAAAGTAACCAAGGAACAAAGGCTATAAAATACAGGTGTTGTGCTGTTTCCTGTTCAATCATCCCTTCCCTAGGGAACAATCTAAATACTAAATACTATTACTAAAATTCTGAAAAATGAAAGTAGTATTTCTGACCCTTATTACTACTTGGGAGAAAAAGGAGATATCATATGAAGGACGTGGAATGGGAAACTCGAAGTTACTGTAGACAAATTGTTGGATAGCAAAAAATACAGTGAGTTGTGGCCAGTTTACCAGGCAAAACGTTTACATATTAAATTGCATGGACAAGACAGTGTTATACTACTTTGCATGCCCAGAATGGGAAAAAGCAGATTTCAATTCAAAACTTAAATATCAATAATAAATGGAGACAATTGTGAATTAATTTCTTTTTTATTTAGTTTAAAAACAAAAACAACAGCACAAAAATGTTTCTAAAAATCTGTTTTTACTCATGACTGGAAAATCCAAATGTGATTTCCATGCATCTCGTGGGCCTGAGATAAAGACAATTTAAAAGGAAAGAAAGAAAAAATAAAGGGGGGGGGGGGGATGCTATGATGGTAATGTTTAATATTCGTGTGGGGGGTGAAAGGTGTACTTGAGTTGCCTAAGCACAAGCTTCTACTGCTATTGGTGATACCTGGGGTAGTGTGCCTTAGTAACCTCTGCTTTCTGCTTGAGGAGGTATGCATCTCTATGAATTCTCTGCCATTTCTGCCAACACCATGGGAGTGCTGCAGATATCTAGGGGATATATGTATATAAGCTGCTCATTCAGTTTACGTGTTTGTCTTTTTCTTGGATGAGAAATAGTTGCTGTTTATTATTTCCTTAAATGCAACACAAGCATTTACTCATAATATCCAATCTGAGAACACCGTTCTTGTAACTGCTTATGAAAATCATAGATACAGAAATCAAAAGAAACTGTTTCAATCTGCTTGCATTTAAGGAAATAGGAAGTCTCTTTCCACCCTTGCGCATATTTAAGACTGTTTTCTGACAAACTGCTAGCTAAAGGCTTCAGTCTTTCTTTTTGTGCTTACTCCCTCAATGGAATAGCTGAGCTTTTGTAACTGTCCCTACTTTGAAGTTTTCTAGTGGATCCAGGTTGGTTTAAGTATCCTCTATTCCTCACTTCTTTCTTTTCTACCATTTTCTTCAAAAAGGAGCATGTTAAGAACATAAATTTCTATTCTGTTAAGAGTCTTCTCCTGCAGTTAGCTGGTTAGTAAATAATACTTTGCTTTCAGAAGATAGGAAATGGATTTGTGGTCATTCTAGATGTTTCTTATCAGGTAAACTCTCATATGTATGTGCTGGAGAAATTCTAATCAGTTCTTCAGTAAAGGTATTATGAAAGCTCAGACAGACTGTTCTGTCATTATTTACCAAGAGATCTGTCTCTTCCTAAAAATAAACAAGACTTTTTGAATTAGGATGTAATTTCCTTTTAAACTGAAAAATTGGAGAAAGACATTTTCTCAAGGGGGAACTGCAGTGGTTGGAAAGAATCTCTGCAAGTCATTGAGTCTAACAAAGCTGGTTCCCTACAGTAAGTTACAGGAAAACGTCCAGATGAGTTTTGAATATCTCCAGAGGAGACTCCACCACCTCTCTGGGCAGTCTGTTCCTGGGCACTGTCACCCTCACAGTAAAGAAGTTCTTCCTTGTGTTCAAATGGAACGTCATTTATTCCAGTTTGTGTCCCCTGCTCCTTGTTCTGTCATTGGGCTCCACAGGCAAGAGCCTGGCCCCATCTGCTTGACTCCCACCCTTTTGCTATTTATAAGCATTGATAAATACATGCCATAATTATTATAAACGTGGTTAACAAAAATAGTAGTTTCAGCTTAGTATTTTTCATGCTAAATCAGGTTCAAAACTAGAAGAATAAAAGTTTTTTTGTAAGAAACATAAACATCCATGTTGATTTCATAAGTGAAACTGATTCTGTTTTTGAAGAGCGGAAGAAATTTAAATAATTCATCTGAAAGCAAAGTTCACTTCTGTTTTTATATTCTCAGAAGTGAATCATCAGATTAAACTAGCATGCCACAGTTTAGTGGTAAACCTCTAACACTACCAAATATGTAGATTTTGCTTTAATGTCACAGGCAACAGAATGTAATCAACTAACAAACAAAACAAGCAAACAGAAAATTCACATCCAAATAAACCAGAAAGAGGAGTTTATAGACACTCTACAGAACTGTTAGCTGTGCTATGCTTTTCAAAAGCTGGAATTTGTCCTACAGACATCTCAGAAGTTGCACATCTGTCCAAGAAGAATCATTGCACTTTATTTCTACTGTACATGTTTATCTTATATCTTATTCTTCATTACTGTTATGTACTATGCAAAATACATAAAGAAAAAAAGCAGTAATCAAACTATACGTACTGTGAGCAGGGCTTTGTGAAGGCTGCAGTACTGTACAGAAGAAAGCCTTGAACAGATCTATCTCAAATTCAGGGTCATAATACATTTATTTCCTACCCACATTGCTCATGTAATCCACCAACTATTTTAGGAACGCCTAGATTCTTAAAAATACAGAAATTAAAGTGATTTCCTGATCAACCCTTACAGAAAGACACAAGTTTAAACATGAAAGCAACTATGAATGCTTTGGAGAGAAAAAAATAGAATGTAATGTTAATAATCCCTGTAATGTTAATAAGCTAAATAACAGTTTCAAAGTTTAGTATCTTGATGCTTTACGGAGCTCCCATAAAATGGCTCTGAGCCTTCCCTTTCTAATGATTTTGCACACCCACGCAACTTGCTCTGTGGGGATGGAAGATAACAGGATTTAGATCCTTGACACACTGCAATTGATTTAACAATAAATATTGTCCATCCTAGTTTTGGGTTACTATAAGATGAAAGCAAAAATGTATATACTGATCTACTGGTTTTCTTTTAAAAAACATTCATCTGATGCTGAAGGCTAATTCTGTAAAGCTGAAACTTAAATCCCAGCAGAAACAGGTTCCCAGATATTAGAAACAAACAAACAAAAAAATCATAAAAGTATGTATAATGAAATCTTTAGGCATGTGACAAACTTTGTTTTATATATTATATGATTTCAGAACATCTGTCACACACACTCACAAACTTTCCTTAGAAGGAGAAGCAGAAGTTTAGATGATGATAAAGTTATGTTCTTACCACATTAGAAGGTTCCAATTTCTTCCTTCTAGCAAGGTCAGTGATATTATTGCCATTGTAGTTGATGCTCTCCATACAGCCTTTGAAATTTTTTTCTGCTGTTAGAACTTGGCTTCCCAGAAAAAGGCATGCCTCCAAAGGTTATCTTTGAATGTATCAGAAAATGAAAGACAGTTACTGGAGGACAAGGGCTTAGAATTTTTGCTTACTAGAAAAAGAAAGTATCAAACAAGTACTGGAAAAGTAGGAAAAAGTCTATGATGAAGTCATGACTGCAAATATTTTTGGTGGTAAATTGTATCTGTTATTAGGTTTTCCCAAATACAGAGAAAATATGTATCACAGTTACATATAGACTGTAACGAAGAGAAGGTCTCTAAAAGGAATGCAGTTTTAAATGCTTGGCAGAGCAAAATGTCAGTATTGTTAAGAAACAAGAATTTGTTGGCCAAAGAATGTGCTGTCTGTCTGATCTTGGAGAAGAAAAGTCTGCCTTTCTTTACAAACCTGAATGCAGAAAGTTTGAGAAGTAAAGGTGCCCAGTAAAACCTATTTCAATATGTAGACTGAAACAAACATTAAAATAAAAAAAAAAAATCTACTAAATCAAAAGGGAAGAAGGAAAGTGTTGCTTTATGTAGAACATCCATCAGTTTGGTAGAGTGTCAGAAGTGAGAAGTGGTTGGTGGCAAGTAAGGAAAATAATTCTTCTCTATTATGATGCTAAAACTAACTAAAAATTGATGATAAGAAAAGAGAAGCAACTGGCACCTATAGAGAGCTTCCCTGTTATAATATTAGCCTAGAACATGGCTTTGAGAGCACAGGGTTGTCAGCAAAAATGAGTCTGAGGGCAGGAGGGAAAACGTGAAAGAGCAAAAATGTTACAGCATTTACAAAAATACATTGTTGGGGAAAAATAATTCCCTCCTCCCCCTTCACCCCCCTTCCATATTATAGTATGTATATAGTTATCTTAATCAAAAAAGTAACCAAGGAACAAAGGCTATAAAATACAGGTGTTGTGCTGTTTCCTGTTCAATCATCCCTTCCCTAGGGAACAATCTAAATACTAAATACTATTACTAAAATTCTGAAAAATGAAAGTAGTATTTCTGACCCTTATTACTACTTGGGAGAAAAAGGAGATATCATATGAAGGACGTGGAATGGGAAACTCGAAGTTACTGTAGACAAATTGTTGGATAGCAAAAAATACAGTGAGTTGTGGCCAGTTTACCAGGCAAAACGTTTACATATTAAATTGCATGGACAAGACAGTGTTATACTACTTTGCATGCCCAGAATGGGAAAAAGCAGATTTCAATTCAAAACTTAAATATCAATAATAAATGGAGACAATTGTGAATTAATTTCTTTTTTATTTAGTTTAAAAACAAAAACAACAGCACAAAAATGTTTCTAAAAATCTGTTTTTACTCATGACTGGAAAATCCAAATGTGATTTCCATGCATCTCGTGGGCCTGAGATAAAGACAATTTAAAAGGAAAGAAAGAAAAAATAAAGGGGGGGGGGGGGGGATGCTATGATGGTAATGTTTAATATTCGTGTGGGGGGTGAAAGGTGTACTTGAGTTGCCTAAGCACAAGCTTCTACTGCTATTGGTGATACCTGGGGTAGTGTGCCTTAGTAACCTCTGCTTTCTGCTTGAGGAGGTATGCATCTCTATGAATTCTCTGCCATTTCTGCCAACACCATGGGAGTGCTGCAGATATCTAGGGGATATATGTATATAAGCTGCTCATTCAGTTTACGTGTTTGTCTTTTTCTTGGATGAGAAATAGTTGCTGTTTATTATTTCCTTAAATGCTACACAAGCATTTACTCATAATATCCAATCTGAGAACACCGTTCTTGTAACTGCTTATGAAAATCATAGATACAGAAATCAAAAGAAACTGTTTCAATCTGCTTGCATTTAAGGAAATAGGAAGTCTCTTTCCACCCTTGCGCATATTTAAGACTGTTTTCTGACAAACTGCTAGCTAAAGGCTTCAGTCTTTCTTTTTGTGCTTACTCCCTCAATGGAATAGCTGAGCTTTTGTAACTGTCCCTACTTTGAAGTTTTCTAGTGGATCCAGGTTGGTTTAAGTATCCTCTATTCCTCACTTCTTTCTTTTCTACCATTTTCTTCAAAAAGGAGCATGTTAAGAACATAAATTTCTATTCTGTTAAGAGTCTTCTCCTGCAGTTAGCTGGTTAGTAAATAATACTTTGCTTTCAGAAGATAGGAAATGGATTTGTGGTCATTCTAGATGTTTCTTATCAGGTAAACTCTCATATGTATGTGCTGGAGAAATTCTAATCAGTTCTTCAGTAAAGGTATTATGAAAGCTCAGACAGACTGTTCTGTCATTATTTACCAAGAGATCTGTCTCTTCCTAAAAATAAACAAGACTTTTTGAATTAGGATGTAATTTCCTTTTAAACTGAAAAATTGGAGAAAGACATTTTCTCAAGGGGGAACTGCAGTGGTTGGAAAGAATCTCTGCAAGTCATTGAGTCTAACAAAGCTGGTTCCCTACAGTAAGTTACAGGAAAACGTCCAGATGAGTTTTGAATATCTCCAGAGGAGACTCCACCACCTCTCTGGGCAGTCTGTTCCTGGGCACTGTCACCCTCACAGTAAAGAAGTTCTTCCTTGTGTTCAAATGGAACGTCATTTATTCCAGTTTGTGTCCCCTGCTCCTTGTTCTGTCATTGGGCTCCACAGGCAAGAGCCTGGCCCCATCTGCTTGACTCCCACCCTTTTGCTATTTATAAGCATTGATAAATACATGCCATAATTATTATAAACGTGGTTAACAAAAATAGTAGTTTCAGCTTAGTATTTTTCATGCTAAATCAGGTTCAAAACTAGAAGAATAAAAGTTTTTTTGTAAGAAACATAAACATCCATGTTGATTTCATAAGTGAAACTGATTCTGTTTTTGAAGAGCGGAAGAAATTTAAATAATTCATCTGAAAGCAAAGTTCACTTCTGTTTTTATATTCTCAGAAGTGAATCATCAGATTAAACTAGCATGCCACAGTTTAGTGGTAAACCTCTAACACTACCAAATATGTAGATTTTGCTTTAATGTCACAGGCAACAGAATGTAATCAACTAACAAACAAAACAAGCAAACAGAAAATTCACATCCAAATAAACCAGAAAGAGGAGTTTATAGACACTCTACAGAACTGTTAGCTGTGCTATGCTTTTCAAAAGCTGGAATTTGTCCTACAGACATCTCAGAAGTTGCACATCTGTCCAAGAAGAATCATTGCACTTTATTTCTACTGTACATGTTTATCTTATATCTTATTCTTCATTACTGTTATGTACTATGCAAAATACATAAAGAAAAAAAGCAGTAATCAAACTATACGTACTGTGAGCAGGGCTTTGTGAAGGCTGCAGTACTGTACAGAAGAAAGCCTTGAACAGATCTATCTCAAATTCAGGGTCATAATACATTTATTTCCTACCCACATTGCTCATGTAATCCACCAACTATTTTAGGAACGCCTAGATTCTTAAAAATACAGAAATTAAAGTGATTTCCTGATCAACCCTTACAGAAAGACACAAGTTTAAACATGAAAGCAACTATGAATGCTTTGGAGAGAAAAAAATAGAATGTAATGTTAATAATCCCTGTAATGTTAATAAGCTAAATAACAGTTTCAAAGTTTAGTATCTTGATGCTTTACGGAGCTCCCATAAAATGGCTCTGAGCCTTCCCTTTCTAATGATTTTGCACACCCACGCAACTTGCTCTGTGGGGATGGAAGATAACAGGATTTAGATCCTTGACACACTGCAATTGATTTAACAATAAATATTGTCCATCCTAGTTTTGGGTTACTATAAGATGAAAGCAAAAATGTATATACTGATCTACTGGTTTTCTTTTAAAAAACATTCATCTGATGCTGAAGGCTAATTCTGTAAAGCTGAAACTTAAATCCCAGCAGAAACAGGTTCCCAGATATTAAAAACAAACAAACAAAAAAATCATAAAAGTATGTATAATGAAATCTTTAGGCATGTGACAAACTTTGTTTTATATATTATATGATTTCAGAACATCTGTCACACACACTCACAAACTTTCCTTAGAAGGAGAAGCAGAAGTTTAGATGATGATAAAGTTATGTTCTTACCACATTAGAAGGTTCCAATTTCTTCCTTCTAGCAAGGTCAGTGATATTATTGCCATTGTAGTTGATGCTCTCCATACAGCCTTTGAAATTTTTTTCTGCTGTTAGAACTTGGCTTCCCAGAAAAAGGCATGCCTCCAAAGGTTATCTTTGAATGTATCAGAAAATGAAAGACAGTTACTGGAGGACAAGGGCTTAGAATTTTTGCTTACTAGAAAAAGAAAGTATCAAACAAGTACTGGAAAAGTAGGAAAAAGTCTATGATGAAGTCATGACTGCAAATATTTTTGGTGGTAAATTGTCTCTGTTATTAGGTTTTCCCAAATACAGAGAAAATATGTATCACAGTTACATATAGACTGTAACGAAGAGAAGGTCTCTAAAAGGAATGCAGTTTTAAATGCTTGGCAGAGCAAAATGTCAGTATTGTTAAGAAACAAGAATTTGTTGGCCAAAGAATGTGCTGTCTGTCTGATCTTGGAGAAGAAAAGTCTGCCTTTCTTTACAAACCTGAATGCAGAAAGTTTGAGAAGTAAAGGTGCCCAGTAAAACCTATTTCAATATGTAGACTGAAACAAACATTAAAATAAAAAAAAAAAATCTACTAAATCAAAAGGGAAGAAGGAAAGTGTTGTTTTATGTAGAACATCCATCAGTTTGGTAGAGTGTCAGAAGTGAGAAGTGGTTGGTGGCAAGTAAGGAAAATAATTCTTCTCTATTATGATGCTAAAACTAACTAAAAATTGATGATAAGAAAAGAGAAGCAACTGGCACCTATAGAGAGCTTCCCTGTTATAATATTAGCCTAGAACATGGCTTTGAGAGCACAGGGTTGTCAGCAAAAATGAGTCTGAGGGCAGGAGGGAAAACGTGAAAGAGCAAAAATGTTACAGCATTTACAAAAATACATTGTTGGGGAAAAATAATTCCCTCCTCCCCCTTCACCCCCCTTCCATATTATAGTATGTATATAGTTATCTTAATCAAAAAAGTAACCAAGGAACAAAGGCTATAAAAAGAGGTGTTGTGCTGTTTCCTGTTCAATCATCCCTTCCCTAGGGAACAATCTAAATACTAAATACTATTACTAAAATTCTGAAAAATGAAAGTAGTATTTCTGACCCTTATTACTACTTGGGAGAAAAAGGAGATAGCATATGAAGGACGTGGAATGGGAAACTCGAAGTTACTGTAGACAAATTGTTGGATAGCAAAAAATACAGTGAGTTGTGGCCAGTTTACCAGGCAAAACGTTTACATATTAAATTGCATGGACAAGACAGTGTTATACTACTTTGCATGCCCAGAATGGGAAAAAGCAGATTTCAATTCAAAACTTAAATATCAATAATAAATGGAGACAATTGTGAATTAATTTCTTTTTTATTTAGTTTAAAAACAAAAACAACAGCACAAAAATGTTTCTAAAAATCTGTTTTTACTCATGACTGGAAAATCCAAATGTGATTTCCATGCATCTCGTGGGCCTGAGATAAAGACAATTTAAAAGGAAAGAAAGAAAAAATAAAGGGGGGGGGGGGATGCTATGATGGTAATGTTTAATATTCGTGTGGGGGGTGAAAGGTGTACTTGAGTTGCCTAAGCACAAGCTTCTACTGCTATTGGTGATACCTGGGGTAGTGTGCCTTAGTAACCTCTGCTTTCTGCTTGAGGAGGTATGCATCTCTATGAATTCTCTGCCATTTCTGCCAACACCATGGGAGTGCTGCAGATATCTGGGAGATATATGTATATAAGCTGCTCATTCAGTTTACGTGTTTGTCTTTTTCTTGGATGAGAAATAGTTGCTGTTTATTATTTCCTTAAATGCAACACAAGCATTTACTCATAATATCCAATCTGAGAACACCGTTCTTGTAACTGCTTATGAAAATCATAGATACAGAAATCAAAAGAAACTGTTTCAATCTGCTTGCATTTAAGGAAATAGGAAGTCTCTTTCCACCCTTGCGCATATTTAAGACTGTTTTCTGACAAACTGCTAGCTAAAGGCTTCAGTCTTTCTTTTTGTGCTTACTCCCTCAATGGAATAGCTGAGCTTTTGTAACTGTCCCTACTTTGAAGTTTTCTAGTGGATCCAGGTTGGTTTAAGTATCCTCTATTCCTCACTTCTTTCTTTTCTACCATTTTCTTCAAAAAGGAGCATGTTAAGAACATAAATTTCTATTCTGTTAAGAGTCTTCTCCTGCAGTTAGCTGGTTAGTAAATAATACTTTGCTTTCAGAAGATAGGAAATGGATTTGTGGTCATTCTAGATGTTTCTTATCAGGTAAACTCTCATATGTATGTGCTGGAGAAATTCTAATCAGTTCTTCAGTAAAGGTATTATGAAAGCTCAGACAGACTGTTCTGTCATTATTTACCAAGAGATCTGTCTCTTCCTAAAAATAAACAAGACTTTTTGAATTAGGATGTAATTTCCTTTTAAACTGAAAAATTGGAGAAAGACATTTTCTCAAGGGGGAACTGCAGTGGTTGGAAAGAATCTCTGCAAGTCATTGAGTCTAACAAAGCTGGTTCCCTACAGTAAGTTACAGGAAAACGTCCAGATGAGTTTTGAATATCTCCAGAGGAGACTCCACCACCTCTCTGGGCAGTCTGTTCCTGGGCACTGTCACCCTCACAGTAAAGAAGTTCTTCCTTGTGTTCAAATGGAACGTCATTTATTCCAGTTTGTGTCCCCTGCTCCTTGTTCTGTCATTGGGCTCCACAGGCAAGAGCCTGGCCCCATCTGCTTGACTCCCACCCTTTTGCTATTTATAAGCATTGATAAATACATGCCATAATTATTATAAACGTGGTTAACAAAAATAGTAGTTTCAGCTTAGTATTTTTCATGCTAAATCAGGTTCAAAACTAGAAGAATAAAAGTTTTTTTGTAAGAAACATAAACATCCATGTTGATTTCATAAGTGAATCTGATTCTGTTTTTGAAGAGCGGAAGAAATTTAAATAATTCATCTGAAAGCAAAGTTCACTTCTGTTTTTATATTCTCAGAAGTGAATCATCAGATTAAACTAGCATGCCACAGTTTAGTGGTAAACCTCTAACACTACCAAATATGTAGATTTTGCTTTAATGTCACAGGCAACAGAATGTAATCAACTAACAAACAAAACAAGCAAACAGAAAATTCACATCCAAATAAACCAGAAAGAGGAGTTTATAGACACTCTACAGAACTGTTAGCTGTGCTATGCTTTTCAAAAGCTGGAATTTGTCCTACAGACATCTCAGAAGTTGCACATCTGTCCAAGAAGAATCATTGCACTTTATTTCTACTGTACATGTTTATCTTATATCTTATTCTTCATTACTGTTATGTACTATGCAAAATACATAAAGAAAAAAAGCAGTAATCAAACTATACGTACTGTGAGCAGGGCTTTGTGAAGGCTGCAGTACTGTACAGAAGAAAGCCTTGAACAGATCTATCTCAAATTCAGGGTCATAATACATTTATTTCCTACCCACATTGCTCATGTAATCCACCAACTATTTTAGGAACGCCTAGATTCTTAAAAATACAGAAATTAAAGTGATTTCCTGATCAACCCTTACAGAAAGACACAAGTTTAAACATGAAAGCAACTATGAATGCTTTGGAGAGAAAAAAATAGAATGTAATGTTAATAATCCCTGTAATGTTAATAAGCTAAATAACAGTTTCAAAGTTTAGTATCTTGATGCTTTACGGAGCTCCCATAAAATGGCTCTGAGCCTTCCCTTTCTAATGATTTTGCACACCCACGCAACTTGCTCTGTGGGGATGGAAGATAACAGGATTTAGATCCTTGACACACTGCAATTGATTTAACAATAAATATTGTCCATCCTAGTTTTGGGTTACTATAAGATGAAAGCAAAAATGTATATACTGATCTACTGGTTTTCTTTTAAAAAACATTCATCTGATGCTGAAGGCTAATTCTGTAAAGCTGAAACTTAAATCCCAGCAGAAACAGGTTCCCAGATATTAAAAACAAACAAACAAAAAAATCATAAAAGTATGTATAATGAAATCTTTAGGCATGTGACAAACTTTGTTTTATATATTATATGATTTCAGAACATCTGTCACACACACTCACAAACTTTCCTTAGAAGGAGAAGCAGAAGTTTAGATGATGATAAAGTTATGTTCTTACCACATTAGAAGGTTCCAATTTCTTCCTTCTAGCAAGGTCAGTGATATTATTGCCATTGTAGTTGATGCTCTCCATACAGCCTTTGAAATTTTTTTCTGCTGTTAGAACTTGGCTTCCCAGAAAAAGGCATGCCTCCAAAGGTTATCTTTGAATGTATCAGAAAATGAAAGACAGTTACTGGAGGACAAGGGCTTAGAATTTTTGCTTACTAGAAAAAGAAAGTATCAAACAAGTACTGGAAAAGTAGGAAAAAGTCTATGATGAAGTCATGACTGCAAATATTTTTGGTGGTAAATTGTCTCTGTTATTAGGTTTTCCCAAATACAGAGAAAATATGTATCACAGTTACATATAGACTGTAACGAAGAGAAGGTCTCTAAAAGGAATGCAGTTTTAAATGCTTGGCAGAGCAAAATGTCAGTATTGTTAAGAAACAAGAATTTGTTGGCCAAAGAATGTGCTGTCTGTCTGATCTTGGAGAAGAAAAGTCTGCCTTTCTTTACAAACCTGAATGCAGAAAGTTTGAGAAGTAAAGGTGCCCAGTAAAACCTATTTCAATATGTAGACTGAAACAAACATTAAAATAAAAAAAAAAAATCTACTAAATCAAAAGGGAAGAAGGAAAGTGTTGTTTTATGTAGAACATCCATCAGTTTGGTAGAGTGTCAGAAGTGAGAAGTGGTTGGTGGCAAGTAAGGAAAATAATTCTTCTCTATTATGATGCTAAAACTAACTAAAAATTGATGATAAGAAAAGAGAAGCAACTGGCACCTATAGAGAGCTTCCCTGTTATAATATTAGCCTAGAACATGGCTTTGAGAGCACAGGGTTGTCAGCAAAAATGAGTCTGAGGGCAGGAGGGAAAACGTGAAAGAGCAAAAATGTTACAGCATTTACAAAAATACATTGTTGGGGAAAAATAATTCCCTCCTCCCCCTTCACCCCCCTTCCATATTATAGTATGTATATAGTTATCTTAATCAAAAAAGTAACCAAGGAACAAAGGCTATAAAAAGAGGTGTTGTGCTGTTTCCTGTTCAATCATCCCTTCCCTAGGGAACAATCTAAATACTAAATACTATTACTAAAATTCTGAAAAATGAAAGTAGTATTTCTGACCCTTATTACTACTTGGGAGAAAAAGGAGATAGCATATGAAGGACGTGGAATGGGAAACTCGAAGTTACTGTAGACAAATTGTTGGATAGCAAAAAATACAGTGAGTTGTGGCCAGTTTACCAGGCAAAACGTTTACATATTAAATTGCATGGACAAGACAGTGTTATACTACTTTGCATGCCCAGAATGGGAAAAAGCAGATTTCAATTCAAAACTTAAATATCAATAATAAATGGAGACAATTGTGAATTAATTTCTTTTTTATTTAGTTTAAAAACAAAAACAACAGCACAAAAATGTTTCTAAAAATCTGTTTTTACTCATGACTGGAAAATCCAAATGTGATTTCCATGCATCTCGTGGGCCTGAGATAAAGACAATTTAAAAGGAAAGAAAGAAAAAATAAAGGGGGGGGGGGGATGCTATGATGGTAATGTTTAATATTCGTGTGGGGGGTGAAAGGTGTACTTGAGTTGCCTAAGCACAAGCTTCTACTGCTATTGGTGATACCTGGGGTAGTGTGCCTTAGTAACCTCTGCTTTCTGCTTGAGGAGGTATGCATCTCTATGAATTCTCTGCCATTTCTGCCAACACCATGGGAGTGCTGCAGATATCTAGGGGATATATGTATATAAGCTGCTCATTCAGTTTACGTGTTTGTCTTTTTCTTGGATGAGAAATAGTTGCTGTTTATTATTTCCTTAAATGCAACACAAGCATTTACTCATAATATCCAATCTGAGAACACCGTTCTTGTAACTGCTTATGAAAATCATAGATACAGAAATCAAAAGAAACTGTTTCAATCTGCTTGCATTTAAGGAAATAGGAAGTCTCTTTCCACCCTTGCGCATATTTAAGACTGTTTTCTGACAAACTGCTAGCTAAAGGCTTCAGTCTTTCTTTTTGTGCTTACTCCCTCAATGGAATAGCTGAGCTTTTGTAACTGTCCCTACTTTGAAGTTTTCTAGTGGATCCAGGTTGGTTTAAGTATCCTCTATTCCTCACTTCTTTCTTTTCTACCATTTTCTTCAAAAAGGAGCATGTTAAGAACATAAATTTCTATTCTGTTAAGAGTCTTCTCCTGCAGTTAGCTGGTTAGTAAATAATACTTTGCTTTCAGAAGATAGGAAATGGATTTGTGGTCATTCTAGATGTTTCTTATCAGGTAAACTCTCATATGTATGTGCTGGAGAAATTCTAATCAGTTCTTCAGTAAAGGTATTATGAAAGCTCAGACAGACTGTTCTGTCATTATTTACCAAGAGATCTGTCTCTTCCTAAAAATAAACAAGACTTTTTGAATTAGGATGTAATTTCCTTTTAAACTGAAAAATTGGAGAAAGACATTTTCTCAAGGGGGAACTGCAGTGGTTGGAAAGAATCTCTGCAAGTCATTGAGTCTAACAAAGCTGGTTCCCTACAGTAAGTTACAGGAAAACGTCCAGATGAGTTTTGAATATCTCCAGAGGAGACTCCACCACCTCTCTGGGCAGTCTGTTCCTGGGCACTGTCACCCTCACAGTAAAGAAGTTCTTCCTTGTGTTCAAATGGAACGTCATTTATTCCAGTTTGTGTCCCCTGCTCCTTGTTCTGTCATTGGGCTCCACAGGCAAGAGCCTGGCCCCATCTGCTTGACTCCCACCCTTTTGCTATTTATAAGCATTGATAAATACATGCCATAATTATTATAAACGTGGTTAACAAAAATAGTAGTTTCAGCTTAGTATTTTTCATGCTAAATCAGGTTCAAAACTAGAAGAATAAAAGTTTTTTTGTAAGAAACATAAACATCCATGTTGATTTCATAAGTGAATCTGATTCTGTTTTTGAAGAGCGGAAGAAATTTAAATAATTCATCTGAAAGCAAAGTTCACTTCTGTTTTTATATTCTCAGAAGTGAATCATCAGATTAAACTAGCATGCCACAGTTTAGTGGTAAACCTCTAACACTACCAAATATGTAGATTTTGCTTTAATGTCACAGGCAACAGAATGTAATCAACTAACAAACAAAACAAGCAAACAGAAAATTCACATCCAAATAAACCAGAAAGAGGAGTTTATAGACACTCTACAGAACTGTTAGCTGTGCTATGCTTTTCAAAAGCTGGAATTTGTCCTACAGACATCTCAGAAGTTGCACATCTGTCCAAGAAGAATCATTGCACTTTATTTCTACTGTACATGTTTATCTTATATCTTATTCTTCATTACTGTTATGTACTATGCAAAATACATAAAGAAAAAAAGCAGTAATCAAACTATACGTACTGTGAGCAGGGCTTTGTGAAGGCTGCACTACTGTACAGAAGAAAGCCTTGAACAGATCTATCTCAAATTCAGGGTCATAATACATTTATTTCCTACCCACATTGCTCATGTAATCCACCAACTATTTTAGGAACGCCTAGATTCTTAAAAATACAGAAATTAAAGTGATTTCCTGATCAACCCTTACAGAAAGACACAAGTTTAAACATGAAAGCAACTATGAATGCTTTGGAGAGAAAAAAATAGAATGTAATGTTAATAATCCCTGTAATGTTAATAAGCTAAATAACAGTTTCAAAGTTTAGTATCTTGATGCTTTATGGAGCTCCCATAAAATGGCTCTGAGCCTTCCCTTTCTAATGATTTTGCACACCCACGCAACTTGCTCTGTGGGGATGGAAGATAACAGGATTTAGATCCTTGACACACTGCAATTGATTTAACAATAAATATTGTCCATCCTAGTTTTGGGTTACTATAAGATGAAAGCAAAAATGTATATACTGATCTACTGGTTTTCTTTTAAAAAACATTCATCTGATGCTGAAGGCTAATTCTGTAAAGCTGAAACTTAAATCCCAGCAGAAACAGGTTCCCAGATATTAAAAACAAACAAACAAAAAAATCATAAAAGTATGTATAATGAAATCTTTAGGCATGTGACAAACTTTGTTTTATATATTATATGATTTCAGAACATCTGTCACACACACTCACAAACTTTCCTTAGAAGGAGAAGCAGAAGTTTAGATGATGATAAAGTTATGTTCTTACCACATTAGAAGGTTCCAATTTCTTCCTTCTAGCAAGGTCAGTGATATTATTGCCATTGTAGTTGATGCTCTCCATACAGCCTTTGAAATTTTTTTCTGCTGTTAGAACTTGGCTTCCCAGAAAAAGGCATGCCTCCAAAGGTTATCTTTGAATGTATCAGAAAATGAAAGACAGTTACTGGAGGACAAGGGCTTAGAATTTTTGCTTACTAGAAAAAGAAAGTATCAAACAAGTACTGGAAAAGTAGGAAAAAGTCTATGATGAAGTCATGACTGCAAATATTTTTGGTGGTAAATTGTCTCTGTTATTAGGTTTTCCCAAATACAGAGAAAATATGTATCACAGTTACATATAGACTGTAACGAAGAGAAGGTCTCTAAAAGGAATGCAGTTTTAAATGCTTGGCAGAGCAAAATGTCAGTATTGTTAAGAAACAAGAATTTGTTGGCCAAAGAATGTGCTGTCTGTCTGATCTTGGAGAAGAAAAGTCTGCCTTTCTTTACAAACCTGAATGCAGAAAGTTTGAGAAGTAAAGGTGCCCAGTAAAACCTATTTCAATATGTAGACTGAAACAAACATTAAAATAAAAAAAAAAAATCTACTAAATCAAAAGGGAAGAAGGAAAGTGTTGTTTTATGTAGAACATCCATCAGTTTGGTAGAGTGTCAGAAGTGAGAAGTGGTTGGTGGCAAGTAAGGAAAATAATTCTTCTCTATTATGATGCTAAAACTAACTAAAAATTGATGATAAGAAAAGAGAAGCAACTGGCACCTATAGAGAGCTTCCCTGTTATAATATTAGCCTAGAACATGGCTTTGAGAGCACAGGGTTGTCAGCAAAAATGAGTCTGAGGGCAGGAGGGAAAACGTGAAAGAGCAAAAATGTTACAGCATTTACAAAAATACATTGTTGGGGAAAAATAATTCCCTCCTCCCCCTTCACCCCCCTTCCATATTATAGTATGTATATAGTTATCTTAATCAAAAAAGTAACCAAGGAACAAAGGCTATAAAATACAGGTGTTGTGCTGTTTCCTGTTCAATCATCCCTTCCCTAGGGAACAATCTAAATACTAAATACTATTACTAAAATTCTGAAAAATGAAAGTAGTATTTCTGACCCTTATTACTACTTGGGAGAAAAAGGAGATATCATATGAAGGACGTGGAATGGGAAACTCGAAGTTACTGTAGACAAATTGTTGGATAGCAAAAAATACAGTGAGTTGTGGCCAGTTTACCAGGCAAAACGTTTACATATTAAATTGCATGGACAAGACAGTGTTATACTACTTTGCATGCCCAGAATGGGAAAAAGCAGATTTCAATTCAAAACTTAAATATCAATAATAAATGGAGACAATTGTGAATTAATTTCTTTTTTATTTAGTTTAAAAACAAAAACAACAGCACAAAAATGTTTCTAAAAATCTGTTTTTACTCATGACTGGAAAATCCAAATGTGATTTCCATGCATCTCGTGGGCCTGAGATAAAGACAATTTAAAAGGAAAGAAAGAAAAAATAAAGGGGGGGGGGGGGATGCTATGATGGTAATGTTTAATATTCGTGTGGGGGGTGAAAGGTGTACTTGAGTTGCCTAAGCACAAGCTTCTACTGCTATTGGTGATACCTGGGGTAGTGTGCCTTAGTAACCTCTGCTTTCTGCTTGAGGAGGTATGCATCTCTATGAATTCTCTGCCATTTCTGCCAACACCATGGGAGTGCTGCAGATATCTGGGAGATATATGTATATAAGCTGCTCATTCAGTTTACGTGTTTGTCTTTTTCTTGGATGAGAAATAGTTGCTGTTTATTATTTCCTTAAATGCAACACAAGCATTTACTCATAATATCCAATCTGAGAACACCGTTCTTGTAACTGCTTATGAAAATCATAGATACAGAAATCAAAAGAAACTGTTTCAATCTGCTTGCATTTAAGGAAATAGGAAGTCTCTTTCCACCCTTGCGCATATTTAAGACTGTTTTCTGACAAACTGCTAGCTAAAGGCTTCAGTCTTTCTTTTTGTGCTTACTCCCTCAATGGAATAGCTGAGCTTTTGTAACTGTCCCTACTTTGAAGTTTTCTAGTGGATCCAGGTTGGTTTAAGTATCCTCTATTCCTCACTTCTTTCTTTTCTACCATTTTCTTCAAAAAGGAGCATGTTAAGAACATAAATTTCTATTCTGTTAAGAGTCTTCTCCTGCAGTTAGCTGGTTAGTAAATAATACTTTGCTTTCAGAAGATAGGAAATGGATTTGTGGTCATTCTAGATGTTTCTTATCAGGTAAACTCTCATATGTATGTGCTGGAGAAATTCTAATCAGTTCTTCAGTAAAGGTATTATGAAAGCTCAGACAGACTGTTCTGTCATTATTTACCAAGAGATCTGTCTCTTCCTAAAAATAAACAAGACTTTTTGAATTAGGATGTAATTTCCTTTTAAACTGAAAAATTGGAGAAAGACATTTTCTCAAGGGGGAACTGCAGTGGTTGGAAAGAATCTCTGCAAGTCATTGAGTCTAACAAAGCTGGTTCCCTACAGTAAGTTACAGGAAAACGTCCAGATGAGTTTTGAATATCTCCAGAGGAGACTCCACCACCTCTCTGGGCAGTCTGTTCCTGGGCACTGTCACCCTCACAGTAAAGAAGTTCTTCCTTGTGTTCAAATGGAACGTCATTTATTCCAGTTTGTGTCCCCTGCTCCTTGTTCTGTCATTGGGCTCCACAGGCAAGAGCCTGGCCCCATCTGCTTGACTCCCACCCTTTTGCTATTTATAAGCATTGATAAATACATGCCATAATTATTATAAACGTGGTTAACAAAAATAGTAGTTTCAGCTTAGTATTTTTCATGCTAAATCAGGTTCAAAACTAGAAGAATAAAAGTTTTTTTGTAAGAAACATAAACATCCATGTTGATTTCATAAGTGAAACTGATTCTGTTTTTGAAGAGCGGAAGAAATTTAAATAATTCATCTGAAAGCAAAGTTCACTTCTGTTTTTATATTCTCAGAAGTGAATCATCAGATTAAACTAGCATGCCACAGTTTAGTGGTAAACCTCTAACACTACCAAATCTACATATGTAGATTTTGCTTTAATGTCACAGGCAACAGAATGTAATCAACTAACAAACAAAACAAGCAAACAGAAAATTCACATCCAAATAAACCAGAAAGAGGAGTTTATAGACACTCTACAGAACTGTTAGCTGTGCTATGCTTTTCAAAAGCTGGAATTTGTCCTACAGACATCTCAGAAGTTGCACATCTGTCCAAGAAGAATCATTGCACTTTATTTCTACTGTACATGTTTATCTTATATCTTATTCTTCATTACTGTTATGTACTATGCAAAATACATAAAGAAAAAAAGCAGTAATCAAACTATACGTACTGTGAGCAGGGCTTTGTGAAGGCTGCAGTACTGTACAGAAGAAAGCCTTGAACAGATCTATCTCAAATTCAGGGTCATAATACATTTATTTCCTACCCACATTGCTCATGTAATCCACCAACTATTTTAGGAACGCCTAGATTCTTAAAAATACAGAAATTAAAGTGATTTCCTGATCAACCCTTACAGAAAGACACAAGTTTAAACATGAAAGCAACTATGAATGCTTTGGAGAGAAAAAAATAGAATGTAATGTTAATAATCCCTGTAATGTTAATAAGCTAAATAACAGTTTCAAAGTTTAGTATCTTGATGCTTTACGGAGCTCCCATAAAATGGCTCTGAGCCTTCCCTTTCTAATGATTTTGCACACCCACGCAACTTGCTCTGTGGGGATGGAAGATAACAGGATTTAGATCCTTGACACACTGCAATTGATTTAACAATAAATATTGTCCATCCTAGTTTTGGGTTACTATAAGATGAAAGCAAAAATGTATATACTGATCTACTGGTTTTCTTTTAAAAAACATTCATCTGATGCTGAAGGCTAATTCTGTAAAGCTGAAACTTAAATCCCAGCAGAAACAGGTTCCCAGATATTAAAAACAAACAAACAAAAAAATCATAAAAGTATGTATAATGAAATCTTTAGGCATGTGACAAACTTTGTTTTATATATTATATGATTTCAGAACATCTGTCACACACACTCACAAACTTTCCTTAGAAGGAGAAGCAGAAGTTTAGATGATGATAAAGTTATGTTCTTACCACATTAGAAGGTTCCAATTTCTTCCTTCTAGCAAGGTCAGTGATATTATTGCCATTGTAGTTGATGCTCTCCATACAGCCTTTGAAATTTTTTTCTGCTGTTAGAACTTGGCTTCCCAGAAAAAGGCATGCCTCCAAAGGTTATCTTTGAATGTATCAGAAAATGAAAGACAGTTACTGGAGGACAAGGGCTTAGAATTTTTGCTTACTAGAAAAAGAAAGTATCAAACAAGTACTGGAAAAGTAGGAAAAAGTCTATGATGAAGTCATGACTGCAAATATTTTTGGTGGTAAATTGTATCTGTTATTAGGTTTTCCCAAATACAGAGAAAATATGTATCACAGTTACATATAGACTGTAACGAAGAGAAGGTCTCTAAAAGGAATGCAGTTTTAAATGCTTGGCAGAGCAAAATGTCAGTATTGTTAAGAAACAAGAATTTGTTGGCCAAAGAATGTGCTGTCTGTCTGATCTTGGAGAAGAAAAGTCTGCCTTTCTTTACAAACCTGAATGCAGAAAGTTTGAGAAGTAAAGGTGCCCAGTAAAACCTATTTCAATATGTAGACTGAAACAAACATTAAAATAAAAAAAAAAATCTACTAAATCAAAAGGGAAGAAGGAAAGTGTTGCTTTATGTAGAACATCCATCAGTTTGGTAGAGTGTCAGAAGTGAGAAGTGGTTGGTGGCAAGTAAGGAAAATAATTCTTCTCTATTATGATGCTAAAACTAACTAAAAATTGATGATAAGAAAAGAGAAGCAACTGGCACCTATAGAGAGCTTCCCTGTTATAATATTAGCCTAGAACATGGCTTTGAGAGCACAGGGTTGTCAGCAAAAATGAGTCTGAGGGCAGGAGGGAAAACGTGAAAGAGCAAAAATGTTACAGCATTTACAAAAATACATTGTTGGGGAAAAATAATTCCCTCCTCCCCCTTCACCCCCCTTCCATATTATAGTATGTATATAGTTATCTTAATCAAAAAAGTAACCAAGGAACAAAGGCTATAAAATACAGGTGTTGTGCTGTTTCCTGTTCAATCATCCCTTCCCTAGGGAACAATCTAAATACTAAATACTATTACTAAAATTCTGAAAAATGAAAGTAGTATTTCTGACCCTTATTACTACTTGGGAGAAAAAGGAGATATCATATGAAGGACGTGGAATGGGAAACTCGAAGTTACTGTAGACAAATTGTTGGATAGCAAAAAATACAGTGAGTTGTGGCCAGTTTACCAGGCAAAACGTTTACATATTAAATTGCATGGACAAGACAGTGTTATACTACTTTGCATGCCCAGAATGGGAAAAAGCAGATTTCAATTCAAAACTTAAATATCAATAATAAATGGAGACAATTGTGAATTAATTTCTTTTTTATTTAGTTTAAAAACAAAAACAACAGCACAAAAATGTTTCTAAAAATCTGTTTTTACTCATGACTGGAAAATCCAAATGTGATTTCCATGCATCTCGTGGGCCTGAGATAAAGACAATTTAAAAGGAAAGAAAGAAAAAATAAAGGGGGGGGGGGGGGATGCTATGATGGTAATGTTTAATATTCGTGTGGGGGGTGAAAGGTGTACTTGAGTTGCCTAAGCACAAGCTTCTACTGCTATTGGTGATACCTGGGGTAGTGTGCCTTAGTAACCTCTGCTTTCTGCTTGAGGAGGTATGCATCTCTATGAATTCTCTGCCATTTCTGCCAACACCATGGGAGTGCTGCAGATATCTGGGAGATATATGTATATAAGCTGCTCATTCAGTTTACGTGTTTGTCTTTTTCTTGGATGAGAAATAGTTGCTGTTTATTATTTCCTTAAATGCAACACAAGCATTTACTCATAATATCCAATCTGAGAACACCGTTCTTGTAACTGCTTATGAAAATCATAGATACAGAAATCAAAAGAAACTGTTTCAATCTGCTTGCATTTAAGGAAATAGGAAGTCTCTTTCCACCCTTGCGCATATTTAAGACTGTTTTCTGACAAACTGCTAGCTAAAGGCTTCAGTCTTTCTTTTTGTGCTTACTCCCTCAATGGAATAGCTGAGCTTTTGTAACTGTCCCTACTTTGAAGTTTTCTAGTGGATCCAGGTTGGTTTAAGTATCCTCTATTCCTCACTTCTTTCTTTTCTACCATTTTCTTCAAAAAGGAGCATGTTAAGAACATAAATTTCTATTCTGTTAAGAGTCTTCTCCTGCAGTTAGCTGGTTAGTAAATAATACTTTGCTTTCAGAAGATAGGAAATGGATTTGTGGTCATTCTAGATGTTTCTTATCAGGTAAACTCTCATATGTATGTGCTGGAGAAATTCTAATCAGTTCTTCAGTAAAGGTATTATGAAAGCTCAGACAGACTGTTCTGTCATTATTTACCAAGAGATCTGTCTCTTCCTAAAAATAAACAAGACTTTTTGAATTAGGATGTAATTTCCTTTTAAACTGAAAAATTGGAGAAAGACATTTTCTCAAGGGGGAACTGCAGTGGTTGGAAAGAATCTCTGCAAGTCATTGAGTCTAACAAAGCTGGTTCCCTACAGTAAGTTACAGGAAAACGTCCAGATGAGTTTTGAATATCTCCAGAGGAGACTCCACCACCTCTCTGGGCAGTCTGTTCCTGGGCACTGTCACCCTCACAGTAAAGAAGTTCTTCCTTGTGTTCAAATGGAACGTCATTTATTCCAGTTTGTGTCCCCTGCTCCTTGTTCTGTCATTGGGCTCCACAGGCAAGAGCCTGGCCCCATCTGCTTGACTCCCACCCTTTTGCTATTTATAAGCATTGATAAATACATGCCATAATTATTATAAACGTGGTTAACAAAAATAGTAGTTTCAGCTTAGTATTTTTCATGCTAAATCAGGTTCAAAACTAGAAGAATAAAAGTTTTTTTGTAAGAAACATAAACATCCATGTTGATTTCATAAGTGAAACTGATTCTGTTTTTGAAGAGCGGAAGAAATTTAAATAATTCATCTGAAAGCAAAGTTCACTTCTGTTTTTATATTCTCAGAAGTGAATCATCAGATTAAACTAGCATGCCACAGTTTAGTGGTAAACCTCTAACATTACCAAATCTACATATGTAGATTTTGCTTTAATGTCACAGGCAACAGAATGTAATCAACTAACAAACAAAACAAGCAAACAGAAAATTCACATCCAAATAAACCAGAAAGAGGAGTTTATAGACACTCTACAGAACTGTTGGCTGTGCTATGCTTTTCAAAAGCTGGAATTTGTCCTACAGACATCTCAGAAGTTGCACATCTGTCCAAGAAGAATCACTGCACTTTATTTCTACTGTACATGTTTATCTTATATCTTATTCTTCATTACTGTTATGTACTATGCAAAATACATAAAGAAAAAAAGCAGTAATCAAACTATACGTACTGTGAGCAGGGCTTTGTGAAGGCTGCAGTACTGTACAGAAGAAAGCCTTGAACAGATCTATCTCAAATTCAGGGTCATAATACATTTATTTCCTACCCACATTGCTCATGTAATCCACCAACTATTTTAGGAACGCCTAGATTCTTAAAAATACAGAAATTAAAGTGATTTCCTGATCAACCCTTACAGAAAGACACAAGTTTAAACATGAAAGCAACTATGAATGCTTTGGAGAGAAAAAAATAGAATGTAATGTTAATAATCCCTGTAATGTTAATAAGCTAAATAACAGTTTCAAAGTTTAGTATCTTGATGCTTTACGGAGCTCCCATAAAATGGCTCTGAGCCTTCCCTTTCTAATGATTTTGCACACCCACGCAACTTGCTCTGTGGGGATGGAAGATAACAGGATTTAGATCCTTGACACACTGCAATTGATTTAACAATAAATATTGTCCATCCTAGTTTTGGGTTACTATAAGATGAAAGCAAAAATGTATATACTGATCTACTGGTTTTCTTTTAAAAAACATTCATCTGATGCTGAAGGCTAATTCTGTAAAGCTGAAACTTAAATCCCAGCAGAAACAGGTTCCCAGATATTAAAAACAAACAAACAAAAAAATCATAAAAGTATGTATAATGAAATCTTTAGGCATGTGACAAACTTTGTTTTATATATTATATGATTTCAGAACATCTGTCACACACACTCACAAACTTTCCTTAGAAGGAGAAGCAGAAGTTTAGATGATGATAAAGTTATGTTCTTACCACATTAGAAGGTTCCAATTTCTTCCTTCTAGCAAGGTCAGTGATATTATTGCCATTGTAGTTGATGCTCTCCATACAGCCTTTGAAATTTTTTTCTGCTGTTAGAACTTGGCTTCCCAGAAAAAGGCATGCCTCCAAAGGTTATCTTTGAATGTATCAGAAAATGAAAGACAGTTACTGGAGGACAAGGGCTTAGAATTTTTGCTTACTAGAAAAAGAAAGTATCAAACAAGTACTGGAAAAGTAGGAAAAAGTCTATGATGAAGTCATGACTGCAAATATTCTTGGTGGTAAATTGTATCTGTTATTAGGTTTTCCCAAATACAGAGAAAATATGTATCACAGTTACATATAGACTGTAACGAAGAGAAGGTCTCTAAAAGGAATGCAGTTTTAAATGCTTGGCAGAGCAAAATGTCAGTATTGTTAAGAAACAAGAATTTGTTGGCCAAAGAATGTGCTGTCTGTCTGATCTTGGAGAAGAAAAGTCTGCCTTTCTTTACAAACCTGAATGCAGAAAGTTTGAGAAGTAAAGGTGCCCAGTAAAACCTATTTCAATATGTAGACTGAAACAAACATTAAAATAAAAAAAAAAAATCTACTAAATCAAAAGGGAAGAAGGAAAGTGTTGCTTTATGTAGAACATCCATCAGTTTGGTAGAGTGTCAGAAGTGAGAAGTGGTTGGTGGCAAGTAAGGAAAATAATTCTTCTCTATTATGATGCTAAAACTAACTAAAAATTGATGATAAGAAAAGAGAAGCAACTGGCACCTATAGAGAGCTTCCCTGTTATAATATTAGCCTAGAACATGGCTTTGAGAGCACAGGGTTGTCAGCAAAAATGAGTCTGAGGGCAGGAGGGAAAACGTGAAAGAGCAAAAATGTTACAGCATTTACAAAAATACATTGTTGGGGAAAAATAATTCCCTCCTCCCCCTTCACCCCCCTTCCATATTATAGTATGTATATAGTTATCTTAATCAAAAAAGTAACCAAGGAACAAAGGCTATAAAATACAGGTGTTGTGCTGTTTCCTGTTCAATCATCCCTTCCCTAGGGAACAATCTAAATACTAAATACTATTACTAAAATTCTGAAAAATGAAAGTAGTATTTCTGACCCTTATTACTACTTGGGAGAAAAAGGAGATATCATATGAAGGACGTGGAATGGGAAACTCGAAGTTACTGTAGACAAATTGTTGGATAGCAAAAAATACAGTGAGTTGTGGCCAGTTTACCAGGCAAAACGTTTACATATTAAATTGCATGGACAAGACAGTGTTATACTACTTTGCATGCCCAGAATGGGAAAAAGCAGATTTCAATTCAAAACTTAAATATCAATAATAAATGGAGACAATTGTGAATTAATTTCTTTTTTATTTAGTTTAAAAACAAAAACAACAGCACAAAAATGTTTCTAAAAATCTGTTTTTACTCATGACTGGAAAATCCAAATGTGATTTCCATGCATCTCGTGGGCCTGAGATAAAGACAATTTAAAAGGAAAGAAAGAAAAAATAAAGGGGGGGGGGGGGGGATGCTATGATGGTAATGTTTAATATTCGTGTGGGGGGTGAAAGGTGTACTTGAGTTGCCTAAGCACAAGCTTCTACTGCTATTGGTGATACCTGGGGTAGTGTGCCTTAGTAACCTCTGCTTTCTGCTTGAGGAGGTATGCATCTCTATGAATTCTCTGCCATTTCTGCCAACACCATGGGAGTGCTGCAGATATCTGGGAGATATATGTATATAAGCTGCTCATTCAGTTTACGTGTTTGTCTTTTTCTTGGATGAGAAATAGTTGCTGTTTATTATTTCCTTAAATGCAACACAAGCATTTACTCATAATATCCAATCTGAGAACACCGTTCTTGTAACTGCTTATGAAAATCATAGATACAGAAATCAAAAGAAACTGTTTCAATCTGCTTGCATTTAAGGAAATAGGAAGTCTCTTTCCACCCTTGCGCATATTTAAGACTGTTTTCTGACAAACTGCTAGCTAAAGGCTTCAGTCTTTCGTTTTGTGCTTACTCCCTCAATGGAATAGCTGAGCTTTTGTAACTGTCCCTACTTTGAAGTTTTCTAGTGGATCCAGGTTGGTTTAAGTATCCTCTATTCCTCACTTCTTTCTTTTCTACCATTTTCTTCAAAAAGGAGCATGTTAAGAACATAAATTTCTATTCTGTTAAGAGTCTTCTCCTGCAGTTAGCTGGTTAGTAAATAATACTTTGCTTTCAGAAGATAGGAAATGGATTTGTGGTCATTCTAGATGTTTCTTATCAGGTAAACTCTCATATGTATGTGCTGGAGAAATTCTAATCAGTTCTTCAGTAAAGGTATTATGAAAGCTCAGACAGACTGTTCTGTCATTATTTACCAAGAGATCTGTCTCTTCCTAAAAATAAACAAGACTTTTTGAATTAGGATGTAATTTCCTTTTAAACTGAAAAATTGGAGAAAGACATTTTCTCAAGGGGGAACTGCAGTGGTTGGAAAGAATCTCTGCAAGTCATTGAGTCTAACAAAGCTGGTTCCCTACAGTAAGTTACAGGAAAACGTCCAGATGAGTTTTGAATATCTCCAGAGGAGACTCCACCACCTCTCTGGGCAGTCTGTTCCTGGGCACTGTCACCCTCACAGTAAAGAAGTTCTTCCTTGTGTTCAAATGGAACGTCATTTATTCCAGTTTGTGTCCCCTGCTCCTTGTTCTGTCATTGGGCTCCACAGGCAAGAGCCTGGCCCCATCTGCTTGACTCCCACCCTTTTGCTATTTATAAGCATTGATAAATACATGCCATAATTATTATAAACGTGGTTAACAAAAATAGTAGTTTCAGCTTAGTATTTTTCATGCTAAATCAGGTTCAAAACTAGAAGAATAAAAGTTTTTTTGTAAGAAACATAAACATCCATGTTGATTTCATAAGTGAAACTGATTCTGTTTTTGAAGAGCGGAAGAAATTTAAATAATTCATCTGAAAGCAAAGTTCACTTCTGTTTTTATATTCTCAGAAGTGAATCATCAGATTAAACTAGCATGCCACAGTTTAGTGGTAAACCTCTAACATTACCAAATCTACATATGTAGATTTTGCTTTAATGTCACAGGCAACAGAATGTAATCAACTAACAAACAAAACAAGCAAACAGAAAATTCACATCCAAATAAACCAGAAAGAGGAGTTTATAGACACTCTACAGAACTGTTGGCTGTGCTATGCTTTTCAAAAGCTGGAATTTGTCCTACAGACATCTCAGAAGTTGCACATCTGTCCAAGAAGAATCATTGCACTTTATTTCTACTGTACATGTTTATCTTATATCTTATTCTTCATTACTGTTATGTACTATGCAAAATACATAAAGAAAAAAAGCAGTAATCAAACTATACGTACTGTGAGCAGGGCTTTGTGAAGGCTGCAGTACTGTACAGAAGAAAGCCTTGAACAGATCTATCTCAAATTCAGGGTCATAATACATTTATTTCCTACCCACATTGCTCATGTAATCCACCAACTATTTTAGGAACGCCTAGATTCTTAAAAATACAGAAATTAAAGTGATTTCCTGATCAACCCTTACAGAAAGACACAAGTTTAAACATGAAAGCAACTATGAATGCTTTGGAGAGAAAAAAATAGAATGTAATGTTAATAATCCCTGTAATGTTAATAAGCTAAATAACAGTTTCAAAGTTTAGTATCTTGATGCTTTACGGAGCTCCCATAAAATGGCTCTGAGCCTTCCCTTTCTAATGATTTTGCACACCCACGCAACTTGCTCTGTGGGGATGGAAGATAACAGGATTTAGATCCTTGACACACTGCAATTGATTTAACAATAAATATTGTCCATCCTAGTTTTGGGTTACTATAAGATGAAAGCAAAAATGTATATACTGATCTACTGGTTTTCTTTTAAAAAACATTCATCTGATGCTGAAGGCTAATTCTGTAAAGCTGAAACTTAAATCCCAGCAGAAACAGGTTCCCAGATATTAAAAACAAACAAACAAAAAAATCATAAAAGTATGTATAATGAAATCTTTAGGCATGTGACAAACTTTGTTTTATATATTATATGATTTCAGAACATCTGTCACACACACTCACAAACTTTCCTTAGAAGGAGAAGCAGAAGTTTAGATGATGATAAAGTTATGTTCTTACCACATTAGAAGGTTCCAATTTCTTCCTTCTAGCAAGGTCAGTGATATTATTGCCATTGTAGTTGATGCTCTCCATACAGCCTTTGAAATTTTTTTCTGCTGTTAGAACTTGGCTTCCCAGAAAAAGGCATGCCTCCAAAGGTTATCTTTGAATGTATCAGAAAATGAAAGACAGTTACTGGAGGACAAGGGCTTAGAATTTTTGCTTACTAGAAAAAGAAAGTATCAAACAAGTACTGGAAAAGTAGGAAAAAGTCTATGATGAAGTCATGACTGCAAATATTCTTGGTGGTAAATTGTATCTGTTATTAGGTTTTCCCAAATACAGAGAAAATATGTATCACAGTTACATATAGACTGTAACGAAGAGAAGGTCTCTAAAAGGAATGCAGTTTTAAATGCTTGGCAGAGCAAAATGTCAGTATTGTTAAGAAACAAGAATTTGTTGGCCAAAGAATGTGCTGTCTGTCTGATCTTGGAGAAGAAAAGTCTGCCTTTCTTTACAAACCTGAATGCAGAAAGTTTGAGAAGTAAAGGTGCCCAGTAAAACCTATTTCAATATGTAGACTGAAACAAACATTAAAATAAAAAAAAAAAATCTACTAAATCAAAAGGGAAGAAGGAAAGTGTTGCTTTATGTAGAACATCCATCAGTTTGGTAGAGTGTCAGAAGTGAGAAGTGGTTGGTGGCAAGTAAGGAAAATAATTCTTCTCTATTATGATGCTAAAACTAACTAAAAATTGATGATAAGAAAAGAGAAGCAACTGGCACCTATAGAGAGCTTCCCTGTTATAATATTAGCCTAGAACATGGCTTTGAGAGCACAGGGTTGTCAGCAAAAATGAGTCTGAGGGCAGGAGGGAAAACGTGAAAGAGCAAAAATGTTACAGCATTTACAAAAATACATTGTTGGGGAAAAATAATTCCCTCCTCCCCCTTCACCCCCCTTCCATATTATAGTATGTATATAGTTATCTTAATCAAAAAAGTAACCAAGGAACAAAGGCTATAAAATACAGGTGTTGTGCTGTTTCCTGTTCAATCATCCCTTCCCTAGGGAACAATCTAAATACTAAATACTATTACTAAAATTCTGAAAAATGAAAGTAGTATTTCTGACCCTTATTACTACTTGGGAGAAAAAGGAGATAGCATATGAAGGACGTGGAATGGGAAACTCGAAGTTACTGTAGACAAATTGTTGGATAGCAAAAAATACAGTGAGTTGTGGCCAGTTTACCAGGCAAAACGTTTACTCTTTACATATTAAATTGCATGGACAAGACAGTGTTATACTACTTTGCATGCCCAGAATGGGAAAAAGCAGATTTCAATTCAAAACTTAAATATCAATAATAAATGGAGACAATTGTGAATTAATTTCTTTTTTATTTAGTTTAAAAACAAAAACAACAGCACAAAAATGTTTCTAAAAATCTGTTTTTACTCATGACTGGAAAATCCAAATGTGATTTCCATGCATCTCGTGGGCCTGAGATAAAGACAATTTAAAAGGAAAGAAAGAAAAAATAAAGGGGGGGGGGGGGGGATGCTATGATGGTAATGTTTAATATTCGTGTGGGGGGTGAAAGGTGTACTTGAGTTGCCTAAGCACAAGCTTCTACTGCTATTGGTGATACCTGGGGTAGTGTGCCTTAGTAACCTCTGCTTTCTGCTTGAGGAGGTATGCATCTCTATGAATTCTCTGCCATTTCTGCCAACACCATGGGAGTGCTGCAGATATCTGGGAGATATATGTATATAAGCTGCTCATTCAGTTTACGTGTTTGTCTTTTTCTTGGATGAGAAATAGTTGCTGTTTATTATTTCCTTAAATGCAACACAAGCATTTACTCATAATATCCAATCTGAGAACACCGTTCTTGTAACTGCTTATGAAAATCATAGATACAGAAATCAAAAGAAACTGTTTCAATCTGCTTGCATTTAAGGAAATAGGAAGTCTCTTTCCACCCTTGCGCATATTTAAGACTGTTTTCTGACAAACTGCTAGCTAAAGGCTTCAGTCTTTCTTTTTGTGCTTACTCCCTCAATGGAATAGCTGAGCTTTTGTAACTGTCCCTACTTTGAAGTTTTCTAGTGGATCCAGGTTGGTTTAAGTATCCTCTATTCCTCACTTCTTTCTTTTCTACCATTTTCTTCAAAAAGGAGCATGTTAAGAACATAAATTTCTATTCTGTTAAGAGTCTTCTCCTGCAGTTAGCTGGTTAGTAAATAATACTTTGCTTTCAGAAGATAGGAAATGGATTTGTGGTCATTCTAGATGTTTCTTATCAGGTAAACTCTCATATGTATGTGCTGGAGAAATTCTAATCAGTTCTTCAGTAAAGGTATTATGAAAGCTCAGACAGACTGTTCTGTCATTATTTACCAAGAGATCTGTCTCTTCCTAAAAATAAACAAGACTTTTTGAATTAGGATGTAATTTCCTTTTAAACTGAAAAATTGGAGAAAGACATTTTCTCAAGGGGGAACTGCAGTGGTTGGAAAGAATCTCTGCAAGTCATTGAGTCTAACAAAGCTGGTTCCCTACAGTAAGTTACAGGAAAACGTCCAGATGAGTTTTGAATATCTCCAGAGGAGACTCCACCACCTCTCTGGGCAGTCTGTTCCTGGGCACTGTCACCCTCACAGTAAAGAAGTTCTTCCTTGTGTTCAAATGGAACGTCATTTATTCCAGTTTGTGTCCCCTGCTCCTTGTTCTGTCATTGGGCTCCACAGGCAAGAGCCTGGCCCCATCTGCTTGACTCCCACCCTTTTGCTATTTATAAGCATTGATAAATACATGCCATAATTATTATAAACGTGGTTAACAAAAATAGTAGTTTCAGCTTAGTATTTTTCATGCTAAATCAGGTTCAAAACTAGAAGAATAAAAGTTTTTTTGTAAGAAACATAAACATCCATGTTGATTTCATAAGTGAAACTGATTCTGTTTTTGAAGAGCGGAAGAAATTTAAATAATTCATCTGAAAGCAAAGTTCACTTCTGTTTTTATATTCTCAGAAGTGAATCATCAGATTAAACTAGCATGCCACAGTTTAGTGGTAAACCTCTAACACTACCAAATATGTAGATTTTGCTTTAATGTCACAGGCAACAGAATGTAATCAACTAACAAACAAAACAAGCAAACAGAAAATTCACATCCAAATAAACCAGAAAGAGGAGTTTATAGACACTCTACAGAACTGTTAGCTGTGCTATGCTTTTCAAAAGCTGGAATTTGTCCTACAGACATCTCAGAAGTTGCACATCTGTCCAAGAAGAATCATTGCACTTTATTTCTACTGTACATGTTTATCTTATATCTTATTCTTCATTACTGTTATGTACTATGCAAAATACATAAAGAAAAAAAGCAGTAATCAAACTATACGTACTGTGAGCAGGGCTTTGTGAAGGCTGCAGTACTGTACAGAAGAAAGCCTTGAACAGATCTATCTCAAATTCAGGGTCATAATACATTTATTTCCTACCCACATTGCTCATGTAATCCACCAACTATTTTAGGAACGCCTAGATTCTTAAAAATACAGAAATTAAAGTGATTTCCTGATCAACCCTTACAGAAAGACACAAGTTTAAACATGAAAGCAACTATGAATGCTTTGGAGAGAAAAAAATAGAATGTAATGTTAATAATCCCTGTAATGTTAATAAGCTAAATAACAGTTTCAAAGTTTAGTATCTTGATGCTTTACGGAGCTCCCATAAAATGGCTCTGAGCCTTCCCTTTCTAATGATTTTGCACACCCACGCAACTTGCTCTGTGGGGATGGAAGATAACAGGATTTAGATCCTTGACACACTGCAATTGATTTAACAATAAATATTGTCCATCCTAGTTTTGGGTTACTATAAGATGAAAGCAAAAATGTATATACTGATCTACTGGTTTTCTTTTAAAAAACATTCATCTGATGCTGAAGGCTAATTCTGTAAAGCTGAAACTTAAATCCCAGCAGAAACAGGTTCCCAGATATTAAAAACAAACAAACAAAAAAATCATAAAAGTATGTATAATGAAATCTTTAGGCATGTGACAAACTTTGTTTTATATATTATATGATTTCAGAACATCTGTCACACACACTCACAAACTTTCCTTAGAAGGAGAAGCAGAAGTTTAGATGATGATAAAGTTATGTTCTTACCACATTAGAAGGTTCCAATTTCTTCCTTCTAGCAAGGTCAGTGATATTATTGCCATTGTAGTTGATGCTCTCCATACAGCCTTTGAAATTTTTTTCTGCTGTTAGAACTTGGCTTCCCAGAAAAAGGCATGCCTCCAAAGGTTATCTTTGAATGTATCAGAAAATGAAAGACAGTTACTGGAGGACAAGGGCTTAGAATTTTTGCTTACTAGAAAAAGAAAGTATCAAACAAGTACTGGAAAAGTAGGAAAAAGTCTATGATGAAGTCATGACTGCAAATATTTTTGGTGGTAAATTGTATCTGTTATTAGGTTTTCCCAAATACAGAGAAAATATGTATCACAGTTACATATAGACTGTAACGAAGAGAAGGTCTCTAAAAGGAATGCAGTTTTAAATGCTTGGCAGAGCAAAATGTCAGTATTGTTAAGAAACAAGAATTTGTTGGCCAAAGAATGTGCTGTCTGTCTGATCTTGGAGAAGAAAAGTCTGCCTTTCTTTACAAACCTGAATGCAGAAAGTTTGAGAAGTAAAGGTGCCCAGTAAAACCTATTTCAATATGTAGACTGAAACAAACATTAAAATAAATAAAAAAAAAATCTACTAAATCAAAAGGGAAGAAGGAAAGTGTTGCTTTATGTAGAACATCCATCAGTTTGGTAGAGTGTCAGAAGTGAGAAGTGGTTGGTGGCAAGTAAGGAAAATAATTCTTCTCTATTATGATGCTAAAACTAACTAAAAATTGATGATAAGAAAAGAGAAGCAACTGGCACCTATAGAGAGCTTCCCTGTTATAATATTAGCCTAGAACATGGCTTTGAGAGCACAGGGTTGTCAGCAAAAATGAGTCTGAGGGCAGGAGGGAAAACGTGAAAGAGCAAAAATGTTACAGCATTTACAAAAATACATTGTTGGGGAAAAATAATTCCCTCCTCCCCCTTCACCCCCCTTCCATATTATAGTATGTATATAGTTATCTTAATCAAAAAAGTAACCAAGGAACAAAGGCTATAAAATACAGGTGTTGTGCTGTTTCCTGTTCAATCATCCCTTCCCTAGGGAACAATCTAAATACTAAATACTATTACTAAAATTCTGAAAAATGAAAGTAGTATTTCTGACCCTTATTACTACTTGGGAGAAAAAGGAGATAGCATATGAAGGACGTGGAATGGGAAACTCGAAGTTACTGTAGACAAATTGTTGGATAGCAAAAAATACAGTGAGTTGTGGCCAGTTTACCAGGCAAAACGTTTACTCTTTACATATTAAATTGCATGGACAAGACAGTGTTATACTACTTTGCATGCCCAGAATGGGAAAAAGCAGATTTCAATTCAAAACTTAAATATCAATAATAAATGGAGACAATTGTGAATTAATTTCTTTTTTATTTAGTTTAAAAACAAAAACAACAGCACAAAAATGTTTCTAAAAATCTGTTTTTACTCATGACTGGAAAATCCAAATGTGATTTCCACGCATCTCGTGGGCCTGAGATAAAGACAATTTAAAAGGAAAGAAAGAAAAAATAAAGGGGGGGGGGGGATGCTATGATGGTAATGTTTAATATTCGTGTGGGGGGTGAAAGGTGTACTTGAGTTGCCTAAGCACAAGCTTCTACTGCTATTGGTGATACCTGGGGTAGTGTGCCTTAGTAACCTCTGCTTTCTGCTTGAGGAGGTATGCATCTCTATGAGTTCTCTGCCATTTCTGCCAACACCATGGGAGTGCTGCAGATATCTAGGGGATATATGTATATAAGCTGCTCATTCAGTTTACGTGTTTGTCTTTTTCTTGGATGAGAAATAGTTGCTGTTTATTATTTCCTTAAATGCAACACAAGCATTTACTCATAATATCCAATCTGAGAACACCGTTCTTGTAACTGCTTATGAAAATCATAGATACAGAAATCAAAAGAAACTGTTTCAATCTGCTTGCATTTAAGGAAATAGGAAGTCTCTTTCCACCCTTGCGCATATTTAAGACTGTTTTCTGACAAACTGCTAGCTAAAGGCTTCAGTCTTTCTTTTTGTGCTTACTCCCTCAATGGAATAGCTGAGCTTTTGTAACTGTCCCTACTTTGAAGTTTTCTAGTGGATCCAGGTTGGTTTAAGTATCCTTTTCTAGTGGATCCAGGTTGGTTTAAGTATCCTCTATTCCTCACTTCTTTCTTTTCTACCATTTTCTTCAAAAAGGAGCATGTTAAGAACATAAATTTCTATTCTGTTAAGAGTCTTCTCCTGCAGTTAGCTGGTTAGTAAATAATACTTTGCTTTCAGAAGATAGGAAATGGATTTGTGGTCATTCTAGATGTTTCTTATCAGGTAAACTCTCATATGTATGTGCTGGAGAAATTCTAATCAGTTCTTCAGTAAAGGTATTATGAAAGCTCAGACAGACTGTTCTGTCATTATTTACCAAGAGATCTGTCTCTTCCTAAAAATAAACAAGACTTTTTGAATTAGGATGTAATTTCCTTTTAAACTGAAAAATTGGAGAAAGACATTTTCTCAAGGGGGAACTGCAGTGGTTGGAAAGAATCTCTGCAAGTCATTGAGTCTAACAAAGCTGGTTCCCTACAGTAAGTTACAGGAAAACGTCCAGATGAGTTTTGAATATCTCCAGAGGAGACTCCACCACCTCTCTGGGCAGTCTGTTCCTGGGCACTGTCACCCTCACAGTAAAGAAGTTCTTCCTTGTGTTCAAATGGAACGTCATTTATTCCAGTTTGTGTCCCCTGCTCCTTGTTCTGTCATTGGGCTCCACAGGCAAGAGCCTGGCCCCATCTGCTTGACTCCCACCCTTTTGCTATTTATAAGCATTGATAAATACATGCCATAATTATTATAAACGTGGTTAACAAAAATAGTAGTTTCAGCTTAGTATTTTTCATGCTAAATCAGGTTCAAAACTAGAAGAATAAAATTTTTTTTAAGAAACATAAACATCCATGTTGATTTCATAAGTGAAACTGATTCTGTTTTTGAAGAGCGGAAGAAATTTAAATAATTCATCTGAAAGCAAAGTTCACTTCTGTTTTTATATTCTCAGAAGTGAATCATCAGATTAAACTAGCATGCCACAGTTTAGTGGTAAACCTCTAACACTACCAAATATGTAGATTTTGCTTTAATGTCACAGGCAACAGAATGTAATCAACTAACAAACAAAACAAGCAAACAGAAAATTCACATCCAAATAAACCAGAAAGAGGAGTTTATAGACACTCTACAGAACTGTTAGCTGTGCTATGCTTTTCAAAAGCTGGAATTTGTCCTACAGACATCTCAGAAGTTGCACATCTGTCCAAGAAGAATCATTGCACTTTATTTCTACTGTACATGTTTATCTTATATCTTATTCTTCATTACTGTTATGTACTATGCAAAATACATAAAGAAAAAAAGCAGTAATCAAACTATACGTACTGTGAGCAGGGCTTTGTGAAGGCTGCAGTACTGTACAGAAGAAAGCCTTGAACAGATCTATCTCAAATTCAGGGTCATAATACATTTATTTCCTACCCACATTGCTCATGTAATCCACCAACTATTTTAGGAACGCCTAGATTCTTAAAAATACAGAAATTAAAGTGATTTCCTGATCAACCCTTACAGAAAGACACAAGTTTAAACATGAAAGCAACTATGAATGCTTTGGAGAGAAAAAAATAGAATGTAATGTTAATAATCCCTGTAATGTTAATAAGCTAAATAACAGTTTCAAAGTTTAGTATCTTGATGCTTTACGGAGCTCCCATAAAATGGCTCTGAGCCTTCCCTTTCTAATGATTTTGCACACCCACGCAACTTGCTCTGTGGGGATGGAAGATAACAGGATTTAGATCCTTGACACACTGCAATTGATTTAACAATAAATATTGTCCATCCTAGTTTTGGGTTACTATAAGATGAAAGCAAAAATGTATATACTGATCTACTGGTTTTCTTTTAAAAAACATTCATCTGATGCTGAAGGCTAATTCTGTAAAGCTGAAACTTAAATCCCAGCAGAAACAGGTTCCCAGATATTAAAAACAAACAAACAAAAAAATCATAAAAGTATGTATAATGAAATCTTTAGGCATGTGACAAACTTTGTTTTATATATTATATGATTTCAGAACATCTGTCACACACACTCACAAACTTTCCTTAGAAGGAGAAGCAGAAGTTTAGATGATGATAAAGTTATGTTCTTACCACATTAGAAGGTTCCAATTTCTTCCTTCTAGCAAGGTCAGTGATATTATTGCCATTGTAGTTGATGCTCTCCATACAGCCTTTGAAATTTTTTTCTGCTGTTAGAACTTGGCTTCCCAGAAAAAGGCATGCCTCCAAAGGTTATCTTTGAATGTATCAGAAAATGAAAGACAGTTACTGGAGGACAAGGGCTTAGAATTTTTGCTTACTAGAAAAAGAAAGTATCAAACAAGTACTGGAAAAGTAGGAAAAAGTCTATGATGAAGTCATGACTGCAAATATTTTTGGTGGTAAATTGTATCTGTTATTAGGTTTTCCCAAATACAGAGAAAATATGTATCACAGTTACATATAGACTGTAACGAAGAGAAGGTCTCTAAAAGGAATGCAGTTTTAAATGCTTGGCAGAGCAAAATGTCAGTATTGTTAAGAAACAAGAATTTGTTGGCCAAAGAATGTGCTGTCTGTCTGATCTTGGAGAAGAAAAGTCTGCCTTTCTTTACAAACCTGAATGCAGAAAGTTTGAGAAGTAAAGGTGCCCAGTAAAACCTATTTCAATATGTAGACTGAAACAAACATTAAAATAAATAAAAAAAAAATCTACTAAATCAAAAGGGAAGAAGGAAAGTGTTGCTTTATGTAGAACATCCATCAGTTTGGTAGAGTGTCAGAAGTGAGAAGTGGTTGGTGGCAAGTAAGGAAAATAATTCTTCTCTATTATGATGCTAAAACTAACTAAAAATTGATGATAAGAAAAGAGAAGCAACTGGCACCTATAGAGAGCTTCCCTGTTATAATATTAGCCTAGAACATGGCTTTGAGAGCACAGGGTTGTCAGCAAAAATGAGTCTGAGGGCAGGAGGGAAAACGTGAAAGAGCAAAAATGTTACAGCATTTACAAAAATACATTGTTGGGGAAAAATAATTCCCTCCTCCCCCTTCACCCCCCTTCCATATTATAGTATGTATATAGTTATCTTAATCAAAAAAGTAACCAAGGAACAAAGGCTATAAAATACAGGTGTTGTGCTGTTTCCTGTTCAATCATCCCTTCCCTAGGGAACAATCTAAATACTAAATACTATTACTAAAATTCTGAAAAATGAAAGTAGTATTTCTGACCCTTATTACTACTTGGGAGAAAAAGGAGATATCATATGAAGGACGTGGAATGGGAAACTCGAAGTTACTGTAGACAAATTGTTGGATAGCAAAAAATACAGTGAGTTGTGGCCAGTTTACCAGGCAAAACGTTTACTCTTTACATATTAAATTGCATGGACAAGACAGTGTTATACTACTTTGCATGCCCAGAATGGGAAAAAGCAGATTTCAATTCAAAACTTAAATATCAATAATAAATGGAGACAATTGTGAATTAATTTCTTTTTTATTTAGTTTAAAAACAAAAACAACAGCACAAAAATGTTTCTAAAAATCTGTTTTTACTCATGACTGGAAAATCCAAATGTGATTTCCATGCATCTCGTGGGCCTGAGATAAAGACAATTTAAAAGGAAAGAAAGAAAAAATAAAGGGGGGGGGGGGGGGGGATGCTATGATGGTAATGTTTAATATTCGTGTGGGGGGTGAAAGGTGTACTTGAGTTGCCTAAGCACAAGCTTCTACTGCTATTGGTGATACCTGGGGTAGTGTGCCTTAGTAACCTCTGCTTTCTGCTTGAGGAGGTATGCATCTCTATGAGTTCTCTGCCATTTCTGCCAACACCATGGGAGTGCTGCAGATATCTAGGGGATATATGTATATAAGCTGCTCATTCAGTTTACGTGTTTGTCTTTTTCTTGGATGAGAAATAGTTGCTGTTTATTATTTCCTTAAATGCTACACAAGCATTTACTCATAATATCCAATCTGAGAACACCGTTCTTGTAACTGCTTATGAAAATCATAGATACAGAAATCAAAAGAAACTGTTTCAATCTGCTTGCATTTAAGGAAATAGGAAGTCTCTTTCCACCCTTGCGCATATTTAAGACTGTTTTCTGACAAACTGCTAGCTAAAGGCTTCAGTCTTTCTTTTTGTGCTTACTCCCTCAATGGAATAGCTGAGCTTTTGTAACTGTCCCTACTTTGAAGTTTTCTAGTGGATCCAGGTTGGTTTAAGTATCCTTTTCTAGTGGATCCAGGTTGGTTTAAGTATCCTCTATTCCTCACTTCTTTCTTTTCTACCATTTTCTTCAAAAAGGAGCATGTTAAGAACATAAATTTCTATTCTGTTAAGAGTCTTCTCCTGCAGTTAGCTGGTTAGTAAATAATACTTTGCTTTCAGAAGATAGGAAATGGATTTGTGGTCATTCTAGATGTTTCTTATCAGGTAAACTCTCATATGTATGTGCTGGAGAAATTCTAATCAGTTCTTCAGTAAAGGTATTATGAAAGCTCAGACAGACTGTTCTGTCATTATTTACCAAGAGATCTGTCTCTTCCTAAAAATAAACAAGACTTTTTGAATTAGGATGTAATTTCCTTTTAAACTGAAAAATTGGAGAAAGACATTTTCTCAAGGGGGAACTGCAGTGGTTGGAAAGAATCTCTGCAAGTCATTGAGTCTAACAAAGCTGGTTCCCTACAGTAAGTTACAGGAAAACGTCCAGATGAGTTTTGAATATCTCCAGAGGAGACTCCACCACCTCTCTGGGCAGTCTGTTCCTGGGCACTGTCACCCTCACAGTAAAGAAGTTCTTCCTTGTGTTCAAATGGAACGTCATTTATTCCAGTTTGTGTCCCCTGCTCCTTGTTCTGTCATTGGGCTCCACAGGCAAGAGCCTGGCCCCATCTGCTTGACTCCCACCCTTTTGCTATTTATAAGCATTGATAAATACATGCCATAATTATTATAAACGTGGTTAACAAAAATAGTAGTTTCAGCTTAGTATTTTTCATGCTAAATCAGGTTCAAAACTAGAAGAATAAAATTTTTTTTAAGAAACATAAACATCCATGTTGATTTCATAAGTGAAACTGATTCTGTTTTTGAAGAGCGGAAGAAATTTAAATAATTCATCTGAAAGCAAAGTTCACTTCTGTTTTTATATTCTCAGAAGTGAATCATCAGATTAAACTAGCATGCCACAGTTTAGTGGTAAACCTCTAACACTACCAAATATGTAGATTTTGCTTTAATGTCACAGGCAACAGAATGTAATCAACTAACAAACAAAACAAGCAAACAGAAAATTCACATCCAAATAAACCAGAAAGAGGAGTTTATAGACACTCTACAGAACTGTTAGCTGTGCTATGCTTTTCAAAAGCTGGAATTTGTCCTACAGACATCTCAGAAGTTGCACATCTGTCCAAGAAGAATCATTGCACTTTATTTCTACTGTACATGTTTATCTTATATCTTATTCTTCATTACTGTTATGTACTGTGCAAAATACATAAAGAAAAAAAGCAGTAATCAAACTATACGTACTGTGAGCAGGGCTTTGTGAAGGCTGCAGTACTGTACAGAAGAAAGCCTTGAACAGATCTATCTCAAATTCAGGGTCATAATACATTTATTTCCTACCCACATTGCTCATGTAATCCACCAACTATTTTAGGAACGCCTAGATTCTTAAAAATACAGAAATTAAAGTGATTTCCTGATCAACCCTTACAGAAAGACACAAGTTTAAACATGAAAGCAACTATGAATGCTTTGGAGAGAAAAAAATAGAATGTAATGTTAATAATCCCTGTAATGTTAATAAGCTAAATAACAGTTTCAAAGTTTAGTATCTTGATGCTTTACGGAGCTCCCATAAAATGGCTCTGAGCCTTCCCTTTCTAATGATTTTGCACACCCACGCAACTTGCTCTGTGGGGATGGAAGATAACAGGATTTAGATCCTTGACACACTGCAATTGATTTAACAATAAATATTGTCCATCCTAGTTTTGGGTTACTATAAGATGAAAGCAAAAATGTATATACTGATCTACTGGTTTTCTTTTAAAAAACATTCATCTGATGCTGAAGGCTAATTCTGTAAAGCTGAAACTTAAATCCCAGCAGAAACAGGTTCCCAGATATTAAAAACAAACAAACAAAAAAATCATAAAAGTATGTATAATGAAATCTTTAGGCATGTGACAAACTTTGTTTTATATATTATATGATTTCAGAACATCTGTCACACACACTCACAAACTTTCCTTAGAAGGAGAAGCAGAAGTTTAGATGATGATAAAGTTATGTTCTTACCACATTAGAAGGTTCCAATTTCTTCCTTCTAGCAAGGTCAGTGATATTATTGCCATTGTAGTTGATGCTCTCCATACAGCCTTTGAAATTTTTTTCTGCTGTTAGAACTTGGCTTCCCAGAAAAAGGCATGCCTCCAAAGGTTATCTTTGAATGTATCAGAAAATGAAAGACAGTTACTGGAGGACAAGGGCTTAGAATTTTTGCTTACTAGAAAAAGAAAGTATCAAACAAGTACTGGAAAAGTAGGAAAAAGTCTATGATGAAGTCATGACTGCAAATATTTTTGGTGGTAAATTGTATCTGTTATTAGGTTTTCCCAAATACAGAGAAAATATGTATCACAGTTACATATAGACTGTAACGAAGAGAAGGTCTCTAAAAGGAATGCAGTTTTAAATGCTTGGCAGAGCAAAATGTCAGTATTGTTAAGAAACAAGAATTTGTTGGCCAAAGAATGTGCTGTCTGTCTGATCTTGGAGAAGAAAAGTCTGCCTTTCTTTACAAACCTGAATGCAGAAAGTTTGAGAAGTAAAGGTGCCCAGTAAAACCTATTTCAATATGTAGACTGAAACAAACATTAAAATAAATAAATAAAAAATCTACTAAATCAAAAGGGAAGAAGGAAAGTGTTGCTTTATGTAGAACATCCATCAGTTTGGTAGAGTGTCAGAAGTGAGAAGTGGTTGGTGGCAAGTAAGGAAAATAATTCTTCTCTATTATGATGCTAAAACTAACTAAAAATTGATGATAAGAAAAGAGAAGCAACTGGCACCTATAGAGAGCTTCCCTGTTATAATATTAGCCTAGAACATGGCTTTGAGAGCACAGGGTTGTCAGCAAAAATGAGTCTGAGGGCAGGAGGGAAAACGTGAAAGAGCAAAAATGTTACAGCATTTACAAAAATACATTGTTGGGGAAAAATAATTCCCTCCTCCCCCTTCACCCCCCTTCCATATTATAGTATGTATATAGTTATCTTAATCAAAAAAGTAACCAAGGAACAAAGGCTATAAAATACAGGTGTTGTGCTGTTTCCTGTTCAATCATCCCTTCCCTAGGGAACAATCTAAATACTAAATACTATTACTAAAATTCTGAAAAATGAAAGTAGTATTTCTGACCCTTATTACTACTTGGGAGAAAAAGGAGATATCATATGAAGGACGTGGAATGGGAAACTCGAAGTTACTGTAGACAAATTGTTGGATAGCAAAAAATACAGTGAGTTGTGGCCAGTTTACCAGGCAAAACGTTTACTCTTTACATATTAAATTGCATGGACAAGACAGTGTTATACTACTTTGCATGCCCAGAATGGGAAAAAGCAGATTTCAATTCAAAACTTAAATATCAATAATAAATGGAGACAATTGTGAATTAATTTCTTTTTTATTTAGTTTAAAAACAAAAACAACAGCACAAAAATGTTTCTAAAAATCTGTTTTTACTCATGACTGGAAAATCCAAATGTGATTTCCACGCATCTCGTGGGCCTGAGATAAAGACAATTTAAAAGGAAAGAAAGAAAAAATAAAGGGGGGGGGGGATGCTATGATGGTAATGTTTAATATTCGTGTGGGGGGTGAAAGGTGTACTTGAGTTGCCTAAGCACAAGCTTCTACTGCTATTGGTGATACCTGGGGTAGTGTGCCTTAGTAACCTCTGCTTTCTGCTTGAGGAGGTATGCATCTCTATGAATTCTCTGCCATTTCTGCCAACACCATGGGAGTGCTGCAGATATCTAGGGGATATATGTATATAAGCTGCTCATTCAGTTTACGTGTTTGTCTTTTTCTTGGATGAGAAATAGTTGCTGTTTATTATTTCCTTAAATGCAACACAAGCATTTACTCATAATATCCAATCTGAGAACACCGTTCTTGTAACTGCTTATGAAAATCATAGATACAGAAATCAAAAGAAACTGTTTCAATCTGCTTGCATTTAAGGAAATAGGAAGTCTCTTTCCACCCTTGCGCATATTTAAGACTGTTTTCTGACAAACTGCTAGCTAAAGGCTTCAGTCTTTCTTTTTGTGCTTACTCCCTCAATGGAATAGCTGAGCTTTTGTAACTGTCCCTACTTTGAAGTTTTCTAGTGGATCCAGGTTGGTTTAAGTATCCTCTATTCCTCACTTCTTTCTTTTCTACCATTTTCTTCAAAAAGGAGCATGTTAAGAACATAAATTTCTATTCTGTTAAGAGTCTTCTCCTGCAGTTAGCTGGTTAGTAAATAATACTTTGCTTTCAGAAGATAGGAAATGGATTTGTGGTCATTCTAGATGTTTCTTATCAGGTAAACTCTCATATGTATGTGCTGGAGAAATTCTAATCAGTTCTTCAGTAAAGGTATTATGAAAGCTCAGACAGACTGTTCTGTCATTATTTACCAAGAGATCTGTCTCTTCCTAAAAATAAACAAGACTTTTTGAATTAGGATGTAATTTCCTTTTAAACTGAAAAATTGGAGAAAGACATTTTCTCAAGGGGGAACTGCAGTGGTTGGAAAGAATCTCTGCAAGTCATTGAGTCTAACAAAGCTGGTTCCCTACAGTAAGTTACAGGAAAACGTCCAGATGAGTTTTGAATATCTCCAGAGGAGACTCCACCACCTCTCTGGGCAGTCTGTTCCTGGGCACTGTCACCCTCACAGTAAAGAAGTTCTTCCTTGTGTTCAAATGGAACGTCATTTATTCCAGTTTGTGTCCCCTGCTCCTTGTTCTGTCATTGGGCTCCACAGGCAAGAGCCTGGCCCCATCTGCTTGACTCCCACCCTTTTGCTATTTATAAGCATTGATAAATACATGCCATAATTATTATAAACGTGGTTAACAAAAATAGTAGTTTCAGCTTAGTATTTTTCATGCTAAATCAGGTTCAAAACTAGAAGAATAAAATTTTTTTTAAGAAACATAAACATCCATGTTGATTTCATAAGTGAAACTGATTCTGTTTTTGAAGAGCGGAAGAAATTTAAATAATTCATCTGAAAGCAAAGTTCACTTCTGTTTTTATATTCTCAGAAGTGAATCATCAGATTAAACTAGCATGCCACAGTTTAGTGGTAAACCTCTAACACTACCAAATATGTAGATTTTGCTTTAATGTCACAGGCAACAGAATGTAATCAACTAACAAACAAAACAAGCAAACAGAAAATTCACATCCAAATAAACCAGAAAGAGGAGTTTATAGACACTCTACAGAACTGTTAGCTGTGCTATGCTTTTCAAAAGCTGGAATTTGTCCTACAGACATCTCAGAAGTTGCACATCTGTCCAAGAAGAATCATTGCACTTTATTTCTACTGTACATGTTTATCTTATATCTTATTCTTCATTACTGTTATGTACTGTGCAAAATACATAAAGAAAAAAAGCAGTAATCAAACTATACGTACTGTGAGCAGGGCTTTGTGAAGGCTGCAGTACTGTACAGAAGAAAGCCTTGAACAGATCTATCTCAAATTCAGGGTCATAATACATTTATTTCCTACCCACATTGCTCATGTAATCCACCAACTATTTTAGGAACGCCTAGATTCTTAAAAATACAGAAATTAAAGTGATTTCCTGATCAACCCTTACAGAAAGACACAAGTTTAAACATGAAAGCAACTATGAATGCTTTGGAGAGAAAAAAATAGAATGTAATGTTAATAATCCCTGTAATGTTAATAAGCTAAATAACAGTTTCAAAGTTTAGTATCTTGATGCTTTACGGAGCTCCCATAAAATGGCTCTGAGCCTTCCCTTTCTAATGATTTTGCACACCCACGCAACTTGCTCTGTGGGGATGGAAGATAACAGGATTTAGATCCTTGACACACTGCAATTGATTTAACAATAAATATTGTCCATCCTAGTTTTGGGTTACTATAAGATGAAAGCAAAAATGTATATACTGATCTACTGGTTTTCTTTTAAAAAACATTCATCTGATGCTGAAGGCTAATTCTGTAAAGCTGAAACTTAAATCCCAGCAGAAACAGGTTCCCAGATATTAAAAACAAACAAACAAAAAAATCATAAAAGTATGTATAATGAAATCTTTAGGCATGTGACAAACTTTGTTTTATATATTATATGATTTCAGAACATCTGTCACACACACTCACAAACTTTCCTTAGAAGGAGAAGCAGAAGTTTAGATGATGATAAAGTTATGTTCTTACCACATTAGAAGGTTCCAATTTCTTCCTTCTAGCAAGGTCAGTGATATTATTGCCATTGTAGTTGATGCTCTCCATACAGCCTTTGAAATTTTTTTCTGCTGTTAGAACTTGGCTTCCCAGAAAAAGGCATGCCTCCAAAGGTTATCTTTGAATGTATCAGAAAATGAAAGACAGTTACTGGAGGACAAGGGCTTAGAATTTTTGCTTACTAGAAAAAGAAAGTATCAAACAAGTACTGGAAAAGTAGGAAAAAGTCTATGATGAAGTCATGACTGCAAATATTTTTGGTGGTAAATTGTATCTGTTATTAGGTTTTCCCAAATACAGAGAAAATATGTATCACAGTTACATATAGACTGTAACGAAGAGAAGGTCTCTAAAAGGAATGCAGTTTTAAATGCTTGGCAGAGCAAAATGTCAGTATTGTTAAGAAACAAGAATTTGTTGGCCAAAGAATGTGCTGTCTGTCTGATCTTGGAGAAGAAAAGTCTGCCTTTCTTTACAAACCTGAATGCAGAAAGTTTGAGAAGTAAAGGTGCCCAGTAAAACCTATTTCAATATGTAGACTGAAACAAACATTAAAATAAATAAAAAAAAATCTACTAAATCAAAAGGGAAGAAGGAAAGTGTTGCTTTATGTAGAACATCCATCAGTTTGGTAGAGTGTCAGAAGTGAGAAGTGGTTGGTGGCAAGTAAGGAAAATAATTCTTCTCTATTATGATGCTAAAACTAACTAAAAATTGATGATAAGAAAAGAGAAGCAACTGGCACCTATAGAGAGCTTCCCTGTTATAATATTAGCCTAGAACATGGCTTTGAGAGCACAGGGTTGTCAGCAAAAATGAGTCTGAGGGCAGGAGGGAAAACGTGAAAGAGCAAAAATGTTACAGCATTTACAAAAATACATTGTTGGGGAAAAATAATTCCCTCCTCCCCCTTCACCCCCCTTCCATATTATAGTATGTATATAGTTATCTTAATCAAAAAAGTAACCAAGGAACAAAGGCTATAAAATACAGGTGTTGTGCTGTTTCCTGTTCAATCATCCCTTCCCTAGGGAACAATCTAAATACTAAATACTATTACTAAAATTCTGAAAAATGAAAGTAGTATTTCTGACCCTTATTACTACTTGGGAGAAAAAGGAGATATCATATGAAGGACGTGGAATGGGAAACTCGAAGTTACTGTAGACAAATTGTTGGATAGCAAAAAATACAGTGAGTTGTGGCCAGTTTACCAGGCAAAACGTTTACTCTTTACATATTAAATTGCATGGACAAGACAGTGTTATACTACTTTGCATGCCCAGAATGGGAAAAAGCAGATTTCAATTCAAAACTTAAATATCAATAATAAATGGAGACAATTGTGAATTAATTTCTTTTTTATTTAGTTTAAAAACAAAAACAACAGCACAAAAATGTTTCTAAAAATCTGTTTTTACTCATGACTGGAAAATCCAAATGTGATTTCCACGCATCTCGTGGGCCTGAGATAAAGACAATTTAAAAGGAAAGAAAGAAAAAATAAAGGGGGGGGGGGGGGGGATGCTATGATGGTAATGTTTAATATTCGTGTGGGGGGTGAAAGGTGTACTTGAGTTGCCTAAGCACAAGCTTCTACTGCTATTGGTGATACCTGGGGTAGTGTGCCTTAGTAACCTCTGCTTTCTGCTTGAGGAGGTATGCATCTCTATGAATTCTCTGCCATTTCTGCCAACACCATGGGAGTGCTGCAGATATCTGGGAGATATATGTATATAAGCTGCTCATTCAGTTTACGTGTTTGTCTTTTTCTTGGATGAGAAATAGTTGCTGTTTATTATTTCCTTAAATGCTACACAAGCATTTACTCATAATATCCAATCTGAGAACACCGTTCTTGTAACTGCTTATGAAAATCATAGATACAGAAATCAAAAGAAACTGTTTCAATCTGCTTGCATTTAAGGAAATAGGAAGTCTCTTTCCACCCTTGCGCATATTTAAGACTGTTTTCTGACAAACTGCTAGCTAAAGGCTTCAGTCTTTCTTTTTGTGCTTACTCCCTCAATGGAATAGCTGAGCTTTTGTAACTGTCCCTACTTTGAAGTTTTCTAGTGGATCCAGGTTGGTTTAAGTATCCTCTATTCCTCACTTCTTTCTTTTCTACCATTTTCTTCAAAAAGGAGCATGTTAAGAACATAAATTTCTATTCTGTTAAGAGTCTTCTCCTGCAGTTAGCTGGTTAGTAAATAATACTTTGCTTTCAGAAGATAGGAAATGGATTTGTGGTCATTCTAGATGTTTCTTATCAGGTAAACTCTCATATGTATGTGCTGGAGAAATTCTAATCAGTTCTTCAGTAAAGGTATTATGAAAGCTCAGACAGACTGTTCTGTCATTATTTACCAAGAGATCTGTCTCTTCCTAAAAATAAACAAGACTTTTTGAATTAGGATGTAATTTCCTTTTAAACTGAAAAATTGGAGAAAGACATTTTCTCAAGGGTGAACTGCAGTGGTTGGAAAGAATCTCTGCAAGTCATTGAGTCTAACAAAGCTGGTTCCCTACAGTAAGTTACAGGAAAACGTCCAGATGAGTTTTGAATATCTCCAGAGGAGACTCCACCACCTCTCTGGGCAGTCTGTTCCTGGGCACTGTCACCCTCACAGTAAAGAAGTTCTTCCTTGTGTTCAAATGGAACGTCATTTATTCCAGTTTGTGTCCCCTGCTCCTTGTTCTGTCATTGGGCTCCACAGGCAAGAGCCTGGCCCCATCTGCTTGACTCCCACCCTTTTGGTATTTATAAGCATTGATAATATCCTCTCTCAGCCTTCTCTTCTTCAGGCTGAACAGCCCCAGGTCTCAGCCTTTCCTCATACAGGAGATGTTCCAGGCCCCTCATCATCTCTGTGGCCCTCCACTGGGCTCTCTCCAGAAGTTCTGTATTTCTTGAAGTGAGGAGCCCAGAACTGGACACAGCACTCCAGATGTGGCCTCACCAAGGTAGAGAAGAGAGGGGAGATCACCTCACTCAACCTGCTGGCCACATTCTTTTTAATGCATCCCAGGATACCATTGGCCTTCTTGACCACAAGGCCACATTGCTGGTTTGTGGTCACCCTGCTGTCTACAGGGACACCCAGGCCTTTCTCTGCAGTGCTTCTTTCCAGCAAGCCAGACCCTAACCTGTACTGATACATGCAGTTACTCTTCCCCAGATGTAGGACTCTGCACTTGCCCTTGTTGAACCTCATAAGGTTTTTTCTCTCCCTTTCCACCCTGTCCAGGTCTTGTTGAATGGCAGAAAGATAAAAACTGATCAATGCTTCTTGAGGGAAATTCCCAATGTATTTTAGGTGTATACAAGATTATGTAATACTGTGTGAATGTTGTTATAACCGGGTGACAGTTCACCGATCAGTTCACAGATGTTTTTGCTTCTCACTTGTTTTTACAAAATGTAAATAGTATTCATGAGAAGAGAATGTGATTGACTTCACTTCTTCTAGCAAAATTTTGGCCTTGGAGCTTTGTATCTGTGCAGACTGGAACCATAAGTCAATCACAGAACTTGCCACATCACCATTTGCTTTGGTAAACCATCACCACCCCCTTATTCAATATTCTTGAAGGTTCCCTTTTAAGTGAATTCAGATCTGGTCCAGTTAAAATAAAGGATGTTTTATTTTCTTTCATGTACCAAACCGTAATACCAAACAGTTCCATTTGTCTTAAATACTCTATACAACTGCAGATAATTACAGCAACATAAAAACCAGCATTATGACATACCTAGAGGGATTCGTTTGACTTGTGTTCGGTTCCCAGGTCCCAAGATGCCAGTATCTGGGAAAGTGGCAAATGGAAATTCAACTGTGCAGAGGAACAGGAAAAAACCCTATATCTGTATATCAGCAATACAGAAATAATTGATAAAATGCTCAGGAAACAAGCTGTGTTTAACCAGCACTGTCCAATCCAGCCTGTTGCAGGGTCCACGACAGCAGTGAGAGGAAAGAGCAGCAGACAAGACTCCTCTGGCTTGTACCATGGTATTAGTTCTAGCACGCTTAAGTTCTGCATTTGAAGTTACATTAGCAAGCCTGATGTGCTTGGCAACAGCACAACATCTCACTCCATATGTAACGTATTTTCTGTGGCAAAGAACTTCTTTGTTCATAACTCACGGACTTTGCATGTTCATAAAAGCTGTTACATACTTTGGAAAGTTCAGGCATACCTTCAATCCTCCTCTGTATTCGATTCCTACTGACTTCATAGTAACTGCTGTTCCCAGCAGAGCTCAGTGACAGCCGGCGCAGGATCGGGGCTGAATTTGAGGTAGCAGTCACTGGCTGAAAGGAATTCCTGTAATATGCTGCACTCCCCGAAGTACGATATTCAGTGGAATTTCGACGGGCTGGGCTTGACAGATTTACTGAATTAAGTGCAGAATCCATAGAGTCCTCAGAAAAGCGATGCTCTTTGGAAGTGCTGTTTTCTTCTATACGTAACGTTTCTGCTACAGAAAACAAAAGCATCAATCTGTTCAAAACGATGGGCTTTGTAGCTTTGTTATTTAATTCCTTGCTATGTTCTCTTGAAGATAATAACAAGCTCCAAGCCTGTTAACAAGTCTCCTGTGAGACAAGACTTACTGAAGAATAGTCATTCTCAAGTAATCACTGGTCCTTTACTACATTAAAAAATTTCCAGTAAAATGTCTAATAGACAAGTTTGAGACAGTCTTCCATAAATCATCTCAGCTGTATATGTTAAATATTATGAGCAGGATGTGGACATAAGGTTTGATTTTTTTTTCATTGTCTGATATTAGCATTAACACATATGCAATCTCAGTCAAGCATTTTCATCATCTTTCTTAATGGTTATCTTCTGAGAATTTGTTTAGGAGTGCATTATGTTTCTATTTTTTATAAATATAAAAAGAATTTTTTAACATAAAAAAACCTCTCATGTTAACTAGCAAATGTTTAATTTGTTCTACACAGTAGAGGGAGTCTCTAACTTCATATGCAAGAGGACAATTATCATCTGTAGATCTCCATATGTTCGGAGACAATAGCCATCACAAAAAACTGAAGAGACTACATGCAGAGCTGCAGAAGGCTGTAAATCCTAGACTCACATGCACACTAACACAATACAGTCTGATCACAATGCTGCAACTACGAGTCGTTAAACATCAGTGGGAACACCACTCCATTCTCTCATCATTGTGTGTTCTCAGCTCCACTTGCACTAGGCCAACATCTAGCCTGAGGAAGAAGTTGGAAGCCTGATGCAAAAATCTGCATGAAACAAATGCTGCTTTGGCAAGAGAGTTAAGAGCTGGAAAATATAGCTAACAGGTTCACAGAAGTGTAAACTCCACATTACCATCTTGAAAATTACTCTATGAAAGTTATAAAACATATGCTAGTGGAGCAGCATATTCTTGGGGGTAACTGGTACAATCTGTGAAACAAGTTCCTAGAATATGCTCTTTATTACTCTTCTTATATGACAACTTCCAATAATTTCTTGGGAAAATTCCAGAATTAAATAAAGGAAGAGTATTTTCCACAAACAAACAAACAACAGCAACAAAAAACACACAGAGAGCTTTTTAAGCACGTTTAACTTGTTCTATTAGCAATTACGTTCTCTCTCCTGAAGTCTGTATAAAACTGGAGTTTAGTGAAGAACTTGAGGTGTATTTCACAGTTATGATCTTCAGGCAACATTATCCCAAAGTGGAACAAAGACACCCAGAGAACCGGTTCCCTACTTAGTGAATTCAGTAAAGCAAGACATGCAATCCACCATAACATCTTCTATTAAACACAACACTTGTGGCAAAAAGAAGCTTTTAAGTCCACAAGCCCTTCTCTTTCAAGTACACAATCCTCAAGACAATAATGATAAACTTTCTAGTTTGATCTGTATCAAAAAAGCAAAGCAGTGGCTACTGAGGTTTTTGGAGAAAGCAAACTTTTATTTGTCGGCTTGAAGTAGCTGCAGCAACTTGCTAAAAGGAAAGCAATAGCCATCTTTCTATAGAATTTCAGAGATACTAACAGACACAATCAATGATAAGCACTATAATATTAAAGGAAACAAATGAGAAAATTAGATCAGTAGAGAATGAGACCACCAAATGAAGTCTCAGTGCAAGACTGAAAGGCAGAAGTAATACTTCAAATGGCTACAGAAAAGCACTATGAAGGAGTCCAAAACTTGTAGATTGAAACTTCATAAGTTTTTAAAGGTATGATGAAATACTGGAAGCAATATTCCACACCAGAAAGTTTCAACAGGAGTATTTCAGCAAATATCAGCCAACTCCATACAATGTCTTATGAAGGAATCTTTTTATAGTAATCAAGCAGAGATCCCAAATACATCCGTTAAATAATCATTTTTTGTCACTCTTTCCATGATCGCTCAAGACATAAAGGGTTTTAAATTGACTATTTTACAGAAGAATTTAATTGCATTTACTCCAATTATATCCCAGGTTTCTTTCTGATACTACAGATCCTAGTTAAGCAACTGTAAATAGGGATGGCTAAGAGAAACTCTGCTTTGATTCCCAAGACACTAGCATTTGAGCTTAGAATCAGAAAATCATAGAATGGCTTGGGTAGGAAGGGACCCTCAAAGATCATGAAGCTCCAACCCCTCCACCATATGCAGGGCCACCAACCTCCCTATTAAATATTAGACCAGGCTGCCCAGGACCTCATCCAACTGGCCTTGAACACCTCCAGGAAGAGGGGTGTCCACAGCCTCTCTGGGCAGCCTGTTCCAGCACCTCACCATTCACTCTGTAAAGAACTTCCCCTGATACTCAACCTAAATCCTCCCTCCCTCAACTTAAAGCCATTTCCCCTTGTCCTGCCATTATCTTAAGCTTATCTTAACATAGCTCCTCAGGTCACATACACAAGGTGGGAAAACTGGCATACTTCATAGGATGATCATCTTTTAAAATAGGTGTTTCTGTCCAGCAGCTATACTATCCCAATCCACTCCCTTTCAATTCATCTAGCCTCCCTACAAACCAACCCCAACTGCAGTCTTGTTATTGAAAGCACGGTAACAGGTATGAGAGCTGATTCAGAACTGGTGTCTGACAAATACAGTTTTGCAATTAACGGAGCAACAAATGACTCTTTTCCTACTTCGACATGTGGAGCAGATGCGAGTAGTAGAGGGATGGAATGAGAACAAGTTTTTTTCTGTTACAAACAGAATTCACATTCTTACTCTCAACTATTCCAAAATTCAACAGATTTCAGTGCTCTCTGATTTAGGTTTTGTAACAGAAAACTGAACATCCCTCATCTGCTTAAGCCTTCAAAGAATGCTTCTGCCACTTCAGTTTTGTTAGATTTGTAATATGGAATCAGCACTCTCTTGACCTTTGCCCTGTGAAATAAATTGTTATGCTGCTCCTTTAATGTATTTCCATCCATTACTGCATGGATGGCATCACATCTGCAATAGAACCCAACATTCACCACCAAGTAACCAATCGATGCCTTGTAAAAAAGGGCTGATCTGAAATAATAAACACATTTTCCTTACTCTGTCTTGTATCTGAACAGGTATTAACCAGACCCAGTTGTACCACAGCACTGGTAAAATACTGAAAGCAGAAGGCACTGCCATGTGATCTTATGCTGTAAGGCAGGCCCTGTAAGTAATAACTGAAGTTTTATTCTCAAGTCAGCACCAGACACCAAGGGTTCATACATGTATGAGTCCCAATTAGGAAGTTCAGCTTTTCAAAAACCAGAGTTAAATATGTTAAAGGCTGCTATTTAATGATTTCACAATGCAGCAAGCTGTTAATGACAGGTAAATTCAGCAGAAGTAGAACTTCCATATGCAGAAGATCATTAACAACATCAAATTTACTACATCTAAGAGCCACTAACAGAGCCCAGTAAGCCATATCAATTTTATCTACAAATATCAGTCTTCCAGAGGTGAGTTTTTGCACACTTGAAATGTACAAAAGATCAATGAATAATTGTCTCACCTGAAGCTGGAAAGCATCAGTTTTTCAAGTTAATTTGGTATAGACTTTCTGCACCGAACGTTTACTGTTTCAAGACCTCAAGAGGAGATGAGCAATTGCTTGCGCATCCGTTGTTATAAATCTAGATTACAAGTATCTGTGTGTATATGTAGATATACATGCCATAATTATTATGCTTTTCTTTTTCTCTATCTCATTTTTTCCCTCATTTCTCCTCTCCATCTCACTGAGATGGGGGCAGTGAATGAACAGCCACGTGACGCTCAGTGATCTGCTGGGTTAAACCCCAATGCATCACCATATCTTAAAGAACTTGCACGCTGTAAAAGATTTCTTCTTTTAAGAACGTTGCAACAAAACGTTGCTGGCGTGCCATACAGAGACTTCCTAGCCTAGAAGGAAAAAAAAAAACGTCAAGCAGCAGCTATTCAGTTTGAGATGTAAGGATAATTTATCTGTAGGCATGGCATTAATATGTAGCAGAACTAAACCTATTCCTTAATAGAGGACATAAGAGAACGAACACTGACCTAAGAGACCAGGGAATGGGAGAAAGGAGGAAGCAGCAAATTTAACATGTGGAATCACTTGCCTGGAAGCTAAACAGATTAGCTGGAAACTTTTCACTCACTTGGTTAAGGTATTAAGAACACAAACATTATGTATGGATAAGATTATGAGAATGACTTGAATTAATAAAGCTGATACTCCACTCATACTGAGCTTACTTGACAAATGTATAGCTTGTATAGCTGCAGCTGTTGAGATGCACAAGCTCTGCTTATTACCAACAACCTAACTGTACAGTGTACATGTAATTCAACTTTGCTATTGCTAGACTCTGATTTAAGAACTGTTCAGAAAATCCTGGACTCCCAGTGATATAAAGTATACTCCACCAGGACTATCTTAATAAAGTAGTTCACAAACATACATTCTTGACTATGCTTAAGGAGTTACAAAAGTGATAGAATCTCACTGCAGGTTACTTCAGTTCTTTCTCCCTACCCTAGGTTCACAAACAAGTGAAGAAACAAAAAAATTAGAAACATCTTCACATACCAGTTATCATTTCTGCAAGCCGAGATTACAGCTTTGTGAGTGCGGGAGATATTTCCATCCTCCTGATGGCTGAGCCAAGAGGGAAAAAGGGGAGGGGAACAAAAAACGTCCATCTATGAGGCGAAAGCTCCCGAACGAGGAGCCCCGGGCACAATCCCGCGGCACCAACCCCGGCCCGCAGCGGGACCTCACCCGGCCACCGCCCGCAGCGGCCCCACCCGCAGCCCCGCGCCCGTTGCTCGGCAGCTGCGAGCCAACCGAGCCTGCCGGGAAGGCGGAGGGGCAGCACCACGGATAGCTCCTATTGGTCGAAGGAGGTGAGGGCGGAGCTCGAGGACGGCCGTCTTCTTCGCTATTGGCGGAGAGAGCCGTCAGTGCGGGGCGGGGGGCGGGGCCTCGCGGCTAGCGGGGCCGCGTTGAACGCCGCGTTAGGGCGGGGGAACGGAGCGAGGGGGCGGCGGCGGTCGAGGGTAAGCGAGCCGCCGGCTGCGAGGAGAGCGGCGCGAGGTAGGGAGCGGCGCGGGGGCCGTCCTCACCTGTCACCGGGCGCTCAGCCCTCCCTCCTCGCGGCCCCCGGGCTCCGGCCGCGGGCGCGGTCCCTCGCGGTAGCGGCCGGGCTGGGGCTGTGCTTTCGTCTAAGGGGACCCTCGTCCGAGGGAGGGCGGCAGGCAGGCAGGCTGTGCGCGCGGTGCCACCGGCTGTGCGCCGCCGCGCGGACGGATGCCGGCTGCCCTCAGGTAGGTGGGAGGGCGGCGGAGAGGGCAGACCCCGGGAAGGCCGCCTCTGGGCGCGAGGGCTCCCCGCCGCCGTCGCTGCGGCAGGTGGCACCCCGGAGTGGCGCTGCGCGAGGGGGGGAGCGGCTGGGGGCTGCGGCTGGGGGCCGCCTCCGTGCGCGGGGCGGGGGGAGTTGCGAGGGCAGGGCCGCGCGACTTCTTATTCGTATAGCCGCGCTTCTTTTCACAGCAACGTGAATAGCTGTAAAACACATAATTCTACCTAAATTAAGTTGTTTAAATTGGAGATAAACAGATGTCTTAGACCTGCTTCTCTTTTTTTGCTAGAAGAAGTGAAGTCAATCACATTCTCTTACAAACAGGGCCTGGGTGTCCCTGTAGACAGCAGGGTGTCCACAAACCAGCAATGTGGCCTTGTGGTCAAGAAGGCCAATGGTATCCTGGGATGCATTAAAAAGAATGTGGCCAGCAGGTTGAGTGAGGTGAGTGAGCAAAGTATTATTTACTAACCAGCTAACTGCAGGAGAAGACTCTTAACAGAATAGAAATTTATGTTCTTAACATGCTCCTTTTTGAAGAAAATGGTAGAAAAGAAAGAAGTGAGGAATAGAGGATACTTAAACCAACCTGGATCCACTAGAAAACTTCAAAGTAGGGACAGTTACAAAAGCTCAGCTATTCCATTGAGGGAGTAAGCACAAAAAGAAAGACTGAAGCCTTTAGCTAGCAGTTTGTCAGAAAACAGTCTTAAATATGCGCAAGGGTGGAAAGAGACTTCGTATTTCCTTAAATGCAAGCAGATTGAAACAGTTTCTTTTGATTTCTGTATCTATGATTTTCATAAGCAGTTACAAGAACGGTGTTCTCAGATTGGATATTATGAGTAAATGCTTGTGTAGCATTTAAGGAAATAATAAACAGCAACTATTTCTCATCCAAGAAAAAGACAAACACGTAAACTGAATGAGCAGCTTATATACATATATCTCCCAGATATCTGCAGCACTCCCATGGTGTTGGCAGAAATGGCAGAGAATTCATAGAGATGCATACCTCCTCAAGCAGAAAGCAGAGGTTACTAAGGCACACTACCCCAGGTATCACCAATAGCAGTAGAAGCTTGTGCTTAGGCAACTCAAGTACACCTTTCACCCCCCACACGAATATTAAACATTACCATCATAGCATCCCCCCCCCCCCCCCCTTTATTTTTTCTTTCTTTCCTTTTAAATTGTCTTTATCTCAGGCCCACGAGATGCATGGAAATCACATTTGGATTTTCCAGTCATGAGTAAAAACAGATTTTTAGAAACATTTTTGTGCTGTTGTTTTTGTTTTTAAACTAAATAAAAAAGAAATTAATTCACAATTGTCTCCATTTATTATTGATATTTAAGTTTTGAATTGAAATCTGCTTTTTCCCATTCTGGGCATGCAAAGTAGTATAACACTGTCTTGTCCATGCAATTTAATATGTAAAGAGTAAACGTTTTGCCTGGTAAACTGGCCACAACTCACTGTATTTTTTGCTATCCAACAATTTGTCTACAGTAACTTCGAGTTTCCCATTCCACGTCCTTCATATGCTATCTCCTTTTTCTCCCAAGTAGTAATAAGGGTCAGAAATACTACTTTCATTTTTCAGAATTTTAGTAATAGTATTTAGTATTTAGATTGTTCCCTAGGGAAGGGATGATTGAACAGGAAACAGCACAACACCTGTATTTTATAGCCTTTGTTCCTTGGTTACTTTTTTGATTAAGATAACTATATACATACTATAATATGGAAGGGGGGTGAAGGGGGAGGAGGGAATTATTTTTCCCCAACAATGTATTTTTGTAAATGCTGTAACATTTTTGCTCTTTCACGTTTTCCCTCCTGCCCTCAGACTCATTTTTGCTGACAACCCTGTGCTCTCAAAGCCATGTTCTAGGCTAATATTATAACAGGGAAGCTCTCTATAGGTGCCAGTTGCTTCTCTTTTCTTATCATCAATTTTTAGTTAGTTTTAGCATCATAATAGAGAAGAATTATTTTCCTTACTTGCCACCAACCACTTCTCACTTCTGACACTCTACCAAACTGATGGATGTTCTACATAAAGCAACACTTTCCTTCTTCCCTTTTGATTTAGTAGATTTTTTTTTTTTATTTTAATGTTTGTTTCAGTCTACATATTGAAATAGGTTTTACTGGGCACCTTTACTTCTCAAACTTTCTGCATTCAGGTTTGTAAAGAAAGGCAGACTTTTCTTCTCCAAGATCAGACAGACAGCACATTCTTTGGCCAACAAATTCTTGTTTCTTAACAATACTGACATTTTGCTCTGCCAAGCATTTAAAACTGCATTCCTTTTAGAGACCTTCTCTTCGTTACAGTCTATATGTAACTGTGATACATATTTTCTCTGTATTTGGGAAAACCTAATAACAGATACAATTTACCACCAAAAATATTTGCAGTCATGACTTCATCATAGACTTTTTCCTACTTTTCCAGTACTTGTTTGATACTTTCTTTTTCTAGTAAGCAAAAATTCTAAGCCCTTGTCCTCCAGTAACTGTCTTTCATTTTCTGATACATTCAAAGATAACCTTTGGAGGCATGCCTTTTTTCTGGGAAGCCAAGTTCTAACAGCAGAAAAAAATTTCAAAGGCTGTATGGAGAGCATCAACTACAATGGCAATAATATCACTGACCTTGCTAGAAGGAAGAAATTGGAACCTTCTAATGTGGTAAGAACATAACTTTATCATCATCTAAACTTCTGCTTCTCCTTCTAAGGAAAGTTTGTGAGTGTGTGTGACAGATGTTCTGAAATCATATAATATATAAAACAAAGTTTGTCACATGCCTAAAGATTTCATTATACATACTTTTATGATTTTTTTGTTTGTTTGTTTTTAATATCTGGGAACCTGTTTCTGCTGGGATTTAAGTTTCAGCTTTACAGAATTAGCCTTCAGCATCAGATGAATGTTTTTTTAAAAGAAAACCAGTAGATCAGTATATACATTTTTGCTTTCATCTTATAGTAACCCAAAACTAGGATGGACAATATTTATTGTTAAATCAATTGCAGTGTGTCAAGGATCTAAATCCTGTTATCTTCCATCCCCACAGAGCAAGTTGCGTGGGTGTGCAAAATCATTAGAAAGGGAAGGCTCAGAGCCATTTTATGGGAGCTCCGTAAAGCATCAAGATACTAAACTTTGAAACTGTTATTTAGCTTATTAACATTACAGGGATTATTAACATTACATTCTATTTTTTTCTCTCCAAAGCATTCATAGTTGCTTTCATGTTTAAACTTGTGTCTTTCTGTAAGGGTTGATCAGGAAATCACTTTAATTTCTGTATTTTTAAGAATCTAGGCGTTCCTAAAATAGTTGGTGGATTACATGAGCAATGTGGGTAGGAAATAAATGTATTATGACCCTGAATTTGAGATAGATCTGTTCAAGGCTTTCTTCTGTACAGTACTGCAGCCTTCACAAAGCCCTGCTCACAGTACGTATAGTTTGATTACTGCTTTTTTTCTTTATGTATTTTGCATAGTACATAACAGTAATGAAGAATAAGATATAAGATAAACATGTACAGTAGAAATAAAGTGCAATGATTCTTCTTGGACAGATGTGCAACTTCTGAGATGTCTGTAGGACAAATTCCAGCTTTTGAAAAGCATAGCACAGCTAACAGTTCTGTAGAGTGTCTATAAACTCCTCTTTCTGGTTTATTTGGATGTGAATTTTCTGTTTGCTTGTTTTGTTTGTTAGTTGATTACATTCTGTTGCCTGTGACATTAAAGCAAAATCTACATATGTAGATTTGGTAGTGTTAGAGGTTTACCACTAAACTGTGGCATGCTAGTTTAATCTGATGATTCACTTCTGAGAATATAAAAACAGAAGTGAACTTTGCTTTCAGATGAATTATTTAAATTTCTTCCGCTCTTCAAAAACAGAATCAGTTTCACTTATGAAATCAACATGGATGTTTATGTTTCTTAAAAAAAAATTTTATTCTTCTAGTTTTGAACCTGATTTAGCATGAAAAATACTAAGCTGAAACTACTATTTTTGTTAACCACGTTTATAATAATTATGGCATGTATTTATCAATGCTTATAAATACCAAAAGGGTGGGAGTCAAGCAGATGGGGCCAGGCTCTTGCCTGTGGAGCCCAGTGACAGAACAAGGAGCAGGGGACACAAACTGGAATAAATGACGTTCCATTTGAACACAAGGAAGAACTTCTTTACTGTGAGGGTGACAGTGCCCAGGAACAGACTGCCCAGAGAGGTGGTGGAGTCTCCTCTGGAGATATTCAAAACTCATCTGGACGTTTTCCTGTAACTTACTGTAGGGAACCAGCTTTGTTAGACTCAATGACTTGCAGAGATTCTTTCCAACCACTGCAGTTCCCCCTTGAGAAAATGTCTTTCTCCAATTTTTCAGTTTAAAAGGAAATTACATCCTAATTCAAAAAGTCTTGTTTATTTTTAGGAAGAGACAGATCTCTTGGTAAATAATGACAGAACAGTCTGTCTGAGCTTTCATAATACCTTTACTGAAGAACTGATTAGAATTTCTCCAGCACATACATATGAGAGTTTACCTGATAAGAAACATCTAGAATGACCACAAATCCATTTCCTATCTTCTGAAAGCAAAGTATTATTTACTAACCAGCTAACTGCAGGAGAAGACTCTTAACAGAATAGAAATTTATGTTCTTAACATGGTCCTTTTTGAAGAAAATGGTAGAAAAGAAAGAAGTGAGGAATAGAGGATACTTAAACCAACCTGGATCCACTAGAAAACTTCAAAGTAGGGACAGTTACAAAAGCTCAGCTATTCCATTGAGGGAGTAAGCACAAAAAGAAAGACTGAAGCCTTTAGCTAGCAGTTTGTCAGAAAACAGTCTTAAATATGCGCAAGGGTGGAAAGAGACTTCGTATTTCCTTAAATGCAAGCAGATTGAAACAGTTTCTTTTGATTTCTGTATCTATGATTTTCATAAGCAGTTACAAGAACGGTGTTCTCAGATTGGATATTATGAGTAAATGCTTGTGTAGCATTTAAGGAAATAATAAACAGCAACTATTTCTCATCCAAGAAAAAGACAAACACGTAAACTGAATGAGCAGCTTATATACATATATCTCCCAGATATCTGCAGCACTCCCATGGTGTTGGCAGAAATGGCAGAGAATTCATAGAGATGCATACCTCCTCAAGCAGAAAGCAGAGGTTACTAAGGCACACTACCCCAGGTATCACCAATAGCAGTAGAAGCTTGTGCTTAGGCAACTCAAGTACACCTTTCACCCCCCACACGAATATTAAACATTACCATCATAGCATCCCCCCCCCCCCCCCTTTATTTTTTCTTTCTTTCCTTTTAAATTGTCTTTATCTCAGGCCCACGAGATGCATGGAAATCACATTTGGATTTTCCAGTCATGAGTAAAAACAGATTTTTAGAAACATTTTTGTGCTGTTGTTTTTGTTTTTAAACTAAATAAAAAAGAAATTAATTCACAATTGTCTCCATTTATTATTGATATTTAAGTTTTGAATTGAAATCTGCTTTTTCCCATTCTGGGCATGCAAAGTAGTATAACACTGTCTTGTCCATGCAATTTAATATGTAAAGAGTAAACGTTTTGCCTGGTAAACTGGCCACAACTCACTGTATTTTTTGCTATCCAACAATTTGTCTACAGTAACTTCGAGTTTCCCATTCCACGTCCTTCATATGCTATCTCCTTTTTCTCCCAAGTAGTAATAAGGGTCAGAAATACTACTTTCATTTTTCAGAATTTTAGTAATAGTATTTAGTATTTAGATTGTTCCCTAGGGAAGGGATGATTGAACAGGAAACAGCACAACACCTGTATTTTATAGCCTTTGTTCCTTGGTTACTTTTTTGATTAAGATAACTATATACATACTATAATATGGAAGGGGGGTGAAGGGGGAGGAGGGAATTATTTTTCCCCAACAATGTATTTTTGTAAATGCTGTAACATTTTTGCTCTTTCACGTTTTCCCTCCTGCCCTCAGACTCATTTTTGCTGACAACCCTGTGCTCTCAAAGCCATGTTCTAGGCTAATATTATAACAGGGAAGCTCTCTATAGGTGCCAGTTGCTTCTCTTTTCTTATCATCAATTTTTAGTTAGTTTTAGCATCATAATAGAGAAGAATTATTTTCCTTACTTGCCACCAACCACTTCTCACTTCTGACACTCTACCAAACTGATGGATGTTCTACATAAAGCAACACTTTCCTTCTTCCCTTTTGATTTAGTAGATTTTTTTTTTTTATTTTAATGTTTGTTTCAGTCTACATATTGAAATAGGTTTTACTGGGCACCTTTACTTCTCAAACTTTCTGCATTCAGGTTTGTAAAGAAAGGCAGACTTTTCTTCTCCAAGATCAGACAGACAGCACATTCTTTGGCCAACAAATTCTTGTTTCTTAACAATACTGACATTTTGCTCTGCCAAGCATTTAAAACTGCATTCCTTTTAGAGACCTTCTCTTCGTTACAGTCTATATGTAACTGTGATACATATTTTCTCTGTATTTGGGAAAACCTAATAACAGATACAATTTACCACCAAAAATATTTGCAGTCATGACTTCATCATAGACTTTTTCCTACTTTTCCAGTACTTGTTTGATACTTTCTTTTTCTAGTAAGCAAAAATTCTAAGCCCTTGTCCTCCAGTAACTGTCTTTCATTTTCTGATACATTCAAAGATAACCTTTGGAGGCATGCCTTTTTTCTGGGAAGCCAAGTTCTAACAGCAGAAAAAAATTTCAAAGGCTGTATGGAGAGCATCAACTACAATGGCAATAATATCACTGACCTTGCTAGAAGGAAGAAATTGGAACCTTCTAATGTGGTAAGAACATAACTTTATCATCATCTAAACTTCTGCTTCTCCTTCTAAGGAAAGTTTGTGAGTGTGTGTGACAGATGTTCTGAAATCATATAATATATAAAACAAAGTTTGTCACATGCCTAAAGATTTCATTATACATACTTTTATGATTTTTTTGTTTGTTTGTTTTTAATATCTGGGAACCTGTTTCTGCTGGGATTTAAGTTTCAGCTTTACAGAATTAGCCTTCAGCATCAGATGAATGTTTTTTTAAAAGAAAACCAGTAGATCAGTATATACATTTTTGCTTTCATCTTATAGTAACCCAAAACTAGGATGGACAATATTTATTGTTAAATCAATTGCAGTGTGTCAAGGATCTAAATCCTGTTATCTTCCATCCCCACAGAGCAAGTTGCGTGGGTGTGCAAAATCATTAGAAAGGGAAGGCTCAGAGCCATTTTATGGGAGCTCCGTAAAGCATCAAGATACTAAACTTTGAAACTGTTATTTAGCTTATTAACATTACAGGGATTATTAACATTACATTCTATTTTTTTCTCTCCAAAGCATTCATAGTTGCTTTCATGTTTAAACTTGTGTCTTTCTGTAAGGGTTGATCAGGAAATCACTTTAATTTCTGTATTTTTAAGAATCTAGGCGTTCCTAAAATAGTTGGTGGATTACATGAGCAATGTGGGTAGGAAATAAATGTATTATGACCCTGAATTTGAGATAGATCTGTTCAAGGCTTTCTTCTGTACAGTACTGCAGCCTTCACAAAGCCCTGCTCACAGTACGTATAGTTTGATTACTGCTTTTTTTCTTTATGTATTTTGCATAGTACATAACAGTAATGAAGAATAAGATATAAGATAAACATGTACAGTAGAAATAAAGTGCAATGATTCTTCTTGGACAGATGTGCAACTTCTGAGATGTCTGTAGGACAAATTCCAGCTTTTGAAAAGCATAGCACAGCTAACAGTTCTGTAGAGTGTCTATAAACTCCTCTTTCTGGTTTATTTGGATGTGAATTTTCTGTTTGCTTGTTTTGTTTGTTAGTTGATTACATTCTGTTGCCTGTGACATTAAAGCAAAATCTACATATGTAGATTTGGTAGTGTTAGAGGTTTACCACTAAACTGTGGCATGCTAGTTTAATCTGATGATTCACTTCTGAGAATATAAAAACAGAAGTGAACTTTGCTTTCAGATGAATTATTTAAATTTCTTCCGCTCTTCAAAAACAGAATCAGTTTCACTTATGAAATCAACATGGATGTTTATGTTTCTTAAAAAAAAATTTTATTCTTCTAGTTTTGAACCTGATTTAGCATGAAAAATACTAAGCTGAAACTACTATTTTTGTTAACCACGTTTATAATAATTATGGCATGTATTTATCAATGCTTATAAATACCAAAAGGGTGGGAGTCAAGCAGATGGGGCCAGGCTCTTGCCTGTGGAGCCCAGTGACAGAACAAGGAGCAGGGGACACAAACTGGAATAAATGACGTTCCATTTGAACACAAGGAAGAACTTCTTTACTGTGAGGGTGACAGTGCCCAGGAACAGACTGCCCAGAGAGGTGGTGGAGTCTCCTCTGGAGATATTCAAAACTCATCTGGACGTTTTCCTGTAACTTACTGTAGGGAACCAGCTTTGTTAGACTCAATGACTTGCAGAGATTCTTTCCAACCACTGCAGTTCCCCCTTGAGAAAATGTCTTTCTCCAATTTTTCAGTTTAAAAGGAAATTACATCCTAATTCAAAAAGTCTTGTTTATTTTTAGGAAGAGACAGATCTCTTGGTAAATAATGACAGAACAGTCTGTCTGAGCTTTCATAATACCTTTACTGAAGAACTGATTAGAATTTCTCCAGCACATACATATGAGAGTTTACCTGATAAGAAACATCTAGAATGACCACAAATCCATTTCCTATCTTCTGAAAGCAAAGTATTATTTACTAACCAGCTAACTGCAGGAGAAGACTCTTAACAGAATAGAAATTTATGTTCTTAACATGCTCCTTTTTGAAGAAAATGGTAGAAAAGAAAGAAGTGAGGAATAGAGGATACTTAAACCAACCTGGATCCACTAGAAAACTTCAAAGTAGGGACAGTTACAAAAGCTCAGCTATTCCATTGAGGGAGTAAGCACAAAAAGAAAGACTGAAGCCTTTAGCTAGCAGTTTGTCAGAAAACAGTCTTAAATATGCGCAAGGGTGGAAAGAGACTTCCTATTTCCTTAAATGCAAGCAGATTGAAACAGTTTCTTTTGATTTCTGTATCTATGATTTTCATAAGCAGTTACAAGAACGGTGTTCTCAGATTGGATATTATGAGTAAATGCTTGTGTTGCATTTAAGGAAATAATAAACAGCAACTATTTCTCATCCAAGAAAAAGACAAACACGTAAACTGAATGAGCAGCTTATATACATATATCTCCCAGATATCTGCAGCACTCCCATGGTGTTGGCAGAAATGGCAGAGAATTCATAGAGATGCATACCTCCTCAAGCAGAAAGCAGAGGTTACTAAGGCACACTACCCCAGGTATCACCAATAGCAGTAGAAGCTTGTGCTTAGGCAACTCAAGTACACCTTTCACCCCCCACACGAATATTAAACATTACCATCATAGCATCCCCCCCCCCCCCCCCTTTATTTTTTCTTTCTTTCCTTTTAAATTGTCTTTATCTCAGGCCCACGAGATGCATGGAAATCACATTTGGATTTTCCAGTCATGAGTAAAAACAGATTTTTAGAAACATTTTTGTGCTGTTGTTTTTGTTTTTAAACTAAATAAAAAAGAAATTAATTCACAATTGTCTCCATTTATTATTGATATTTAAGTTTTGAATTGAAATCTGCTTTTTCCCATTCTGGGCATGCAAAGTAGTATAACACTGTCTTGTCCATGCAATTTAATATGTAAAGAGTAAACGTTTTGCCTGGTAAACTGGCCACAACTCACTGTATTTTTTGCTATCCAACAATTTGTCTACAGTAACTTCGAGTTTCCCATTCCACGTCCTTCATATGATATCTCCTTTTTCTCCCAAGTAGTAATAAGGGTCAGAAATACTACTTTCATTTTTCAGAATTTTAGTAATAGTATTTAGTATTTAGATTGTTCCCTAGGGAAGGGATGATTGAACAGGAAACAGCACAACACCTGTATTTTATAGCCTTTGTTCCTTGGTTACTTTTTTGATTAAGATAACTATATACATACTATAATATGGAAGGGGGGTGAAGGGGGAGGAGGGAATTATTTTTCCCCAACAATGTATTTTTGTAAATGCTGTAACATTTTTGCTCTTTCACGTTTTCCCTCCTGCCCTCAGACTCATTTTTGCTGACAACCCTGTGCTCTCAAAGCCATGTTCTAGGCTAATATTATAACAGGGAAGCTCTCTATAGGTGCCAGTTGCTTCTCTTTTCTTATCATCAATTTTTAGTTAGTTTTAGCATCATAATAGAGAAGAATTATTTTCCTTACTTGCCACCAACCACTTCTCACTTCTGACACTCTACCAAACTGATGGATGTTCTACATAAAGCAACACTTTCCTTCTTCCCTTTTGATTTAGTAGATTTTTTTTTTTATTTTAATGTTTGTTTCAGTCTACATCTTGAAATAGGTTTTACTGGGCACCTTTACTTCTCAAACTTTCTGCATTCAGGTTTGTAAAGAAAGGCAGACTTTTCTTCTCCAAGATCAGACAGACAGCACATTCTTTGGCCAACAAATTCTTGTTTCTTAACAATACTGACATTTTGCTCTGCCAAGCATTTAAAACTGCATTCCTTTTAGAGACCTTCTCTTCGTTACAGTCTATATGTAACTGTGATACATATTTTCTCTGTATTTGGGAAAACCTAATAACAGATACAATTTACCACCAAAAATATTTGCAGTCATGACTTCATCATAGACTTTTTCCTACTTTTCCAGTACTTGTTTGATACTTTCTTTTTCTAGTAAGCAAAAATTCTAAGCCCTTGTCCTCCAGTAACTGTCTTTCATTTTCTGATACATTCAAAGATAACCTTTGGAGGCATGCCTTTTTCTGGGAAGCCAAGTTCTAACAGCAGAAAAAAATTTCAAAGGCTGTATGGAGAGCATCAACTACAATGGCAATAATATCACTGACCTTGCTAGAAGGAAGAAATTGGAACCTTCTAATGTGGTAAGAACATAACTTTATCATCATCTAAACTTCTGCTTCTCCTTCTAAGGAAAGTTTGTGAGTGTGTGTGACAGATGTTCTGAAATCATATAATATATAAAACAAAGTTTGTCACATGCCTAAAGATTTCATTATACATACTTTTATGATTTTTTTGTTTGTTTGTTTTTAATATCTGGGAACCTGTTTCTGCTGGGATTTAAGTTTCAGCTTTACAGAATTAGCCTTCAGCATCAGATGAATGTTTTTTAAAAGAAAACCAGTAGATCAGTATATACATTTTTGCTTTCATCTTATAGTAACCCAAAACTAGGATGGACAATATTTATTGTTAAATCAATTGCAGTGTGTCAAGGATCTAAATCCTGTTATCTTCCATCCCCACAGAGCAAGTTGCGTGGGTGTGCAAAATCATTAGAAAGGGAAGGCTCAGAGCCATTTTATGGGAGCTCCGTAAAGCATCAAGATACTAAACTTTGAAACTGTTATTTAGCTTATTAACATTACATTCTATTTTTTTCTCTCCAAAGCATTCATAGTTGCTTTCATGTTTAAACTTGTGTCTTTCTGTAAGGGTTGATCAGGAAATCACTTTAATTTCTGTATTTTTAAGAATCTAGGCGTTCCTAAAATAGTTGGTGGATTACATGAGCAATGTGGGTAGGAAATAAATGTATTATGACCCTGAATTTGAGATAGATCTGTTCAAGGCTTTCTTCTGTACAGTACTGCAGCCTTCACAAAGCCCTGCTCACAGTACGTATAGTTTGATTACTGCTTTTTTTCTTTATGTATTTTGCATAGTACATAACAGTAATGAAGAATAAGATATAAGATAAACATGTACAGTAGAAATAAAGTGCAATGATTCTTCTTGGACAGATGTGCAACTTCTGAGATGTCTGTAGGACAAATTCCAGCTTTTGAAAAGCATAGCACAGCTAACAGTTCTGTAGAGTGTCTATAAACTCCTCTTTCTGGTTTATTTGGATGTGAATTTTCTGTTTGCTTGTTTTGTTTGTTAGTTGATTACATTCTGTTGCCTGTGACATTAAAGCAAAATCTACATATGTAGATTTGGTAGTGTTAGAGGTTTACCACTAAACTGCGGCATGCTAGTTTAATCTGATGATTCACTTCTGAGAATATAAAAACAGAAGTGAACTTTGCTTTCAGATGAATTATTTAAATTTCTTCCGCTCTTCAAAAACAGAATCAGTTTCACTTATGAAATCAACATGGATGTTTATGTTTCTTACAAAAAAACTTTTATTCTTCTAGTTTTGAACCTGATTTAGCATGAAAAATACTAAGCTGAAACTACTATTTTTGTTAACCACGTTTATGTTAATGGCACTTAAGCAATCCAACCAGGATCAAAGCTCCATTGTAGGAACTGTGCAGATGCATAGCAGTAGACATATCCTGCCCTAAAGAAAAAGCAAAAATAAATAACGTAATGAAATGGAACACAAAGTAATTGGTAAAGTTATAAGAAGCATCATAGGGGGAAAAAAAAAATAGATGGACAAAGAATAAAAAAGAGGTTTGAGACAAAAATAAAAATGTTCTTACTGTCAGATTTCAGAAGTTGTACAAGGAAAAGGAGTAAAAAATTGAATTTATACAACGAGGATGTCCAGAAAATCTAAGAAGTTAATCTTGATTTTACATTGAACAAAATCAGAATGAATAAAAATCCTTAGGTCTCACAAATACGTATGTTATGATCATAAATGCACCATTAAGAGTCTTTCAACATCTTCTTAAGCAATTTATCCATTTTATCTTTCGAGGGTAACAATGTGGAGCAAAGAGGTTTTGCAGTCCTCTGTGATAGAACAAGTGGCAGCAAACCTTTGAGGAGAAAGAGTAAGATGGATGGCCTTAAACAGTTTTTGCTTTTATTAATGGAGCCTGATTTGTTTTCACAGAAATGAGGCAAATAATAAACATACACAGAAAGGAGAGTAGGAGATAGAAGGACAACAAGAAAAAAAAAAATGGAGTGTCAAATTCTCTCCCAAATGGACTTGCAAGAGTTGACAGTGACTTACTAGAGCATTAATTTCTTCTTTACAGCTTTATTCAGGTCTAAGACAGAAAAAAAGAACATGCACACGAGTCTTCCAATCCATATTTTCTATGTTATTTAAAGTAATAAGGTTATGTATGGTATTTTATGTTGGTTTCATTTACATTTGCAGGTACTAAAATCTAACAAGTTTCTCAAAACCTGTAACAGAAAAATGCTGAGAAGAATCAAATTTATTGCTCTCTCTCTTCACATACATTGGGCTTATGATCCTCCCACTTCAGTGGCTGCTCTTCCATGTATTACTGAGTGCAATCATGTACAAATATAAGATAAACATTTTCTTTAAAGTATTTATAGTATGTTGCGCTCAAATAAATATTTGAGAAAATAAAGAAATAACCTGACAGCTATTAATCAGAGTTTTATTGCCTTTAATATATGATCCATCCTGATATAGCAATTATTGTTGTTTTAGTAAATGCATTACCTCACTTTTACAGGTTTATTTTCAGCCAGTATATATATCCTTTTGCTCAACACAACAGAGAACTTTCCAATAGCCAAAAAACATTCTGCCTTTAAATTAAATTAATCTTCTTGGAAATATTACTCTTCCAACTCTCCTGTTCTGTATGTCAGCTACTGCTCAAAGCTGTCTACTGTTCCTCCTGTTAACCATACAGTTATTAAAACTTGGTATATGAATACCTTTTCATCATATTTATCCACAATAAATGAATGAGACTTCTCCCCATAGAATCTTTCTATGAAACTTTCCATCCCTCTGTCTTTCTGCTAAATCTCAAATAATCTGAACTGCAGTTCATTTAGATATTAGACCTCAGGTTCAGATAACATCCTTGAGGTAATAAAATGTTATTGTCTGACAGATCTGAAGTGATATTTTCCCTGTAGAAAATTCCATGGGGCACTTACACTGAAACTGAGAAGTGTTTTTCCTTCTCTTGCTGAGTGAGGGTTTAAATAGGAAATGCATATACACAGAGCAAAATTTGGAAGGTAACATTTCCCATCAGGTCTTTTCAGTATTACAGAGCAAGAAAAAGATTTTTAAGACTTGCATGTGCTGATTAAGGTGATTGAATTTTTTCTACTATTATTTTCCTTTTAGTTTAGCAATAAAGAAATACATTAAAAAAATGCAGTAGGGGAAAGATCTGCCCATGGATTTGTTGTATTTGTGCATATCTAAATAGCAGTACAGGCATCTTGTCATCCCAAGGACACCATGGAGTATTCATATAATATAAAGAGAGATGATGGGGATTTTCTAATAACTAAATTGGAAATCAGAAATGTTACTTTTTTTTTTTTTTTTTTTTTCCCAATTTACCAGTTTGCAAGCAATGCCTCCTTTTCCATAAAGACAGCTCTTCAAGAAAGCCCATTTCTAACACTCACAGACCTGTGCAGAACACCGTTTTTCATAGATGACAGACAGTAACTTTACAGTAATATCAGCCATTTCTTTCAACACTGTCACAAATACCATTCAACAACAAATAGCATTCAACTAGGCCTCAACTGCCTAATTTCATTGAAGCCTGTATACCTTTCATTCAGTGTTAACATTACTTGAAAAAAAGTGTTTGGACGTTACATTATATTATCCTCAGTTCATCGTGTTGTAGCAGATCTAATCTTTAATGAAAACGAGACATGTAGGAATCCTATTTGAACTTTTCTTTTATCTTCACTCTTATTTCAAAAAGAAAGTTGTTGATTAAACACACCTAGTGACAAACCAACATGTGATTATCATCTATAATAAATGATACTCCTGCTTGCTAGTATAATTGTATTTGCTTTTCTTGTTGCCTTTGCTTGCTTCATCCACACCAGTAGATGTGTTGAGAAAACTGACTGGGAGAAAAGAGGTCATTCCCTGGTCCTGGTTACAAAGACAGCACAGACACAGCCCATGGTGACTGAAAAACAAGGAATAAAGAGGTTCAAGACTGTACTGCAAAAGTGTATTGCAACTGCAGGTTGCTTAAAGAAGTAGAAGCAAAGGGAATGTCCACAGGTTTGAAAAAGTGGCCTGCAACTACACAATATTCATTGTTTCAGAAAGGAGATTTAACGATGCAAAATCTTTGGCAAGAAAACAGTTGTTTTTAGGGATCAAATAGAGAGAGAAATAGTGCTGGGGACCTAGACTCCATTTAGGACATAATACTTGTCTTGTCTCTACACATGAAAATATTTTAAATTACTAGCTGAGAGATCAGGGGTCCTGAACCATGGTATGTTCATTATTGTTGATTGCATGTACTGTGTCATATCACTTAAAAAATTAAAAACATTAATGCCACTGAAATTTCAAACTGGGTGCACGTACCACTGTGCATAACAACTGACAAGCTATTATCTACGTTGATTAAAACTCTTAGTGCTAGTGTTTTAGCTTCTCCAAAAGCAAGGAATAAACAATTTGAATGTAGGCTTTATCAGTATTTGTACTTGTAATAAAACCAGGAATATTCATAGAATCGTAGAATCATAGAATTTTTTTTTGAGTTGGAAGGGACTCTTACAGACCATTGAGTCCAGTTCCCCAGTAATGAACAGGGACACCCACAGAGGTCAGAGACCTCAGAGGCCTGTCCAGCCTGACCATGAATATCTCCCCACTGCCATAATGTTGTCTTGCCCCAGACCTATACAAGACTACAAAGTGAGTCACCAGCTCTGGATTCCTACTTAGGAGGGGTTTGCCATCAAGATAGACAGCAAGTCTCCATGTAACCCTCTCCTCTAGGCATCAGCCCTGGGAAACATGCTGCCAAATATTCTTCAGAAAAGCATCTTAGAGAGGTTTCTGTGAGCAGATGGGGGACATTTGATGAAGCAAACGGATGCTGGGTAAGCAGTAATTCTCACTCAACAACCAGCCTGGGGGCTCCGTTCTTTCTTCATTTCCATTCTTTCTGATGGAAATGTCCTTGAAACTTAATTGAGTTTGCATGGAATTTTACACTTTTTGGATTTCTAATCTTTCTCATCATTAATCCTTAAATATGTGTTCCACAATACCACTAACCAATTATAGAAAAATAATTTAAAATAATCATGTATCAAACTTTTTTAAAATTCTATTTGGAAGGTAGGAGACCTAATTACAGGCATGGGACTTTAATGGATGTGCTGAAAACTGAAACTCAATATCTACTTTTTCATTGCTCTTCAGCAACCTGAGCAAATAGATTACCTCCTGTGATAGGTTTCTGACAGTCCCTCCTGGTTTGACAGTTATTTTAGAGAGAGTCACTTTTGTATATAATGAAAGGAAAAGTTGCCAAGCATACGTACATATTTTATGTTTCTTAAAACTTAAAAGCTAGAGGAAAGACTCCATTTTTAGTCATGCCATTTTAAATTCAGAGTATTTGTACTGTCCGCCAGGTTTACATCAATGACACAGAATGGCATCTAGCCCAAGGGCTGAGTTACATTTCTTGCACAGGAAGGGCAGCTTTTATAATTGAGTGTATCAGTTACTGCTTTGAACATTTTTTGTGTTACTACATTCATGTGAAAATATGATGTGCATTTTCGCATCTTCTATGTATGCCAAAAGAATTAAAGGAATTTCTATCGAAGTGTTTCCTTGAAATTGCAACAAAAAAAATATATAAATATTAAAAACAATAAAACAAAACAAGACATTTTCTCCCAGAAATACCAGGACTCTTAGAAATACCTCACGTTTCATCTCAAGAATACTGCTTTCCACTCCTCAAGATCACACTGACTCCCATCACAATGGCCTTTTCTCCCACATACACCAGCTTTCTCCCAAATACACGACATTTTCTCCCACATACACCCGTTTTCTCCCAAAGATGGGACATATTCTCCCAGAAATGCCAGCTTATTCTTTAAAAAACGGCCTTTTTTTCCCAAAATACCAGCTTTCTCACAAACACCTGTCATTTTCCAACCAAGTCTGCTACTATCTCCCAGAAACAGCCGGTTTCCGAGAAATACCTGACGTTTGCTCTCCCAAATACTACTTGACACTCCTCCAGAGGACATTGTCTCCCCTATTTACCACGTTGTCTCCCCAAGAGACCACTTGGCACACCAAAAAGACCACCGTTGCTCTCCAGTACAAGATCTTCTTTCCCACCGGTTCCCACTTTTCTCCCCCAGCTATGTCATTTCCTCCCAGAAATGCCACTTTTCCCTTGGAAATTTCACCTTCTCTTCCAAAAAGAGGAGATTTGCTCCCAGAAATACCCCTTCTCTTACAACTGCCACACGCTTTCTCCCCAAAAAGCCTCCATGACAATGCCAAATGGGACACTTGCAGCCAAGAAGAGGACACCTTCTCTCAGAAAGACCACTTTTCTCCCCAAGAGAGGAGATTTTCTCCCAATTGGATGACATTTGCTGTAAGAAAGACCTGTTTTCTTCCCTCAAGAGGACATTGTCTTTCCCACTGAGGACATTTTCTCCCAGAAGTGCCGCTACTCTGTGAAACACCTCCATTTCCTCCCAAATCTACTCCATGACACGCCTCAGGATGACACTTACTCCCCGATTTGGGGCATTTTCTCCCAGAAATACAACTTCTCTCCCAAAGGGATGGACTTTTCCCTCTCTAGCATCTGTTTCCTCACCAATACCTGGCATTTTCTCCCAGAAACACCAGCTTTCTCACACATACATCACCTTCTCCCCCCCACATCAGATGTTCCCTCCCAGAAATATGGCATTTGATCACAGATATACTCTTTCAAGGGAATACCAGGTTTCATAAAAATACCTCATAATTTCTCCATGAAGTTCGTTAGCAAGATGACACTTTCACCCTAAATAGGAGATTTTCTCTCAGAAATGCATGCTTCCCCCTCACAGAACGGCATCTTCTCCCCAAATTAGGACATTATCTCCCCGAAATACCACATTTCTCCAATCCAATGACATTATCTCTACGGAGAGTTTGCAGTTGCTGCCCGTTAAATCGCTTCTCTCCCCGTATACCACTTTCAGACTTCAACAGCGGTCTTGTCGGATGCCGAGAAAGGGCGACTTCAGCCGGATGCTTTTCTCGGACGAGCGGCTTCTTCTGCGCACATCGCAAAGGAGCGGTTCTGTCTTCTCCTTGTGTCCATGCATTCTGCACTACGCTTCTCTCTCATTCTTGACCCTTGATTCCTAGCGACATTTCGGTTTTTTTTGTTTTTCCGATGCTACACTTCAGCATTCTGTGACGAACAGAGTGGAAGGGAAAAGCCCCTCTAATAAGGCAGCTAGAAGTTCCAGGAGCGACACACGTTGTGCTTTCAGAGAGGACGTTACAGAAAGTCGAGAGATGTGGATTCTTTCCTGCGGAGAAAAAACCCCCTGTTTTCAGGAAATGCAGTATTCTGAAATCGCACGTTCTCGGCATAGCAATTTCGCTATTTCGCTCTCGTGGGTGGAAAGCGCCACTCTCTGTTAACCGCTTCGGAGAGTTTGCAGTTGCTGGCCGAGAAATCGCGGTTCTCCCCGAATGCCGCTTTGTGCCTTCAGCAGCGGTCTCGTCTCTCTCGCATGCCGAGAAAGAGCGACTTCAGCCGGATGCTTTTCTCGGACGAGCGGCTTCTTCTGCGCACATCGCAAAGGAGCGGTTCTGTCTTCTCCTTGTGTCCATGCATTCTGCACTACGCTTCTCTCTCATTCTTGACCCTTGATTCCTAGCGACATTTCGTTTTTCTCTGTTTTTCCGATGCTACACTTCAGCATTCTGTGACGAACAGAGTAGAAGGGAAAAGCCCCTCTAATAAGGCAGCTAGAAGTTCCAGGAGCGACACACGTTGTGCTTTCAGAGAGGACGTTACAGAAAGTCGAGAGATGTGGATTCTTTTCTGCGGAGAAAAAACCCCCTGTTTTCAGGAAATGCAGTATTCTGAAATCGCACGTTATCGGCATCATACTTCCGTTATTTCGCTCACGCACGTCTAAAGCGGCTCCCGCGGTGAACCGCTTCGGAGAGTTTGCAGTTGCTGGCCGAGAAATCGCGGTTCTCCCCGCATGCCGCTTTGTGCCTTCAGCAGCGGTCACGTCTCTCTCGCATGCCGAGAAAGAGCGACTTCAGTCGGGTGCTTTTCTCGGACGAGCGGCTTCTTCTGCGCACATCGCAAAGGAGCGGTTCTGTCTTCTCCTTGTGTCCATGCATTCTGCACTACGCTTCTCTCTCATTCTTATACCTTTTCTCTTATTCCTAGCGACATTTCGTTTTTCTCTCTTTTTCTGATCCTACACTTCAGCATTCTGTGACGAACAGAGTAGAAGGGAAAAGCCCCTCTAAGAAGGCAGCTAGAAGTTCCAGGAGCGACACACTTTGTGCTTTCAGAGAGGACGTTACAGAAAGTGGAGAGATGCGGATTCTTTCCTGCGTAGAAAAAACCCCCTGTTTTCAGGAAATGCAGTATTCTGAAATCGCACGTTCTCGGCATAGCAATTTCGCTATTTCGCTCTCGTGGGTTGACAGCGCCACTCTCTGTTAACCGCATCGGAGAGTTTGCAGTTGCTGGCCGAGAAATCGCGGTTCTCCCCGAATGCCGCTTGCAGCCTTCAGCAGCGGTCTCGTCTCTCTCGCATGCCGAGAAAGAGCGACTTCAGCCGGATGCTTTTCTCGGACGAGCGGCTTCTTCTGCGCACATCGCAAAGGAGCGGTTCTGTCTTCTCCTTGTGTCCATGCATTCTGCACTACGCTTCTCTCTCATTCTTATCCCTTTTCTCTTATTCCTAGCGACATTTCGTTTTTCTCTGTTTTTCTGATCCTACACTTCAGCATTCTGTGACGAACAGAGTAGAAGGGAAAAGCCCCTCTAAGAAGGCAGCTAGAAGTTCCAGGAGCGACACACGTTGTGCTTTCAGAGAGGACGTTACAGAAAGTGGAGAGATGCGGATTCTTTCCTGCGGAGAAAAAACCCCCTGTTTTCAGGAAATGCAGTATTCTGAAATCGCACGTTCTCGGCATAGCAATTTCGCTATTTCGCTCTCGTGGGTGGAAAGCGCCACTCTCTGTTAACCGCATCGGAGAGTTTGCAGTTGCTGGCCGAGAAATCGCGGTTCTCCCCGAATGCCGCTGTGTGCCTTCAGCAGCGGTCTCGTCTCTCTCGCATGCCGAGAAAGAGCGACTTCAGCCGGATGCTTTTCTCGGACGAGCGGCTTCTTCTGCGCACATCGCAAAGGAGCGGTTCTGTCTTCTCCTTGTGTCCATGCATTCTGCACTACGCTTCTCTCTCATTCTTATCCCTTTTCTCTTATTCCTAGCGACATTTCGTTTTTCTCTGTTTTTCTGATCCTACACTTCAGCATTCTGTGACGAACAGAGTAGAAGGGAAAAGCCCCTCTAAGAAGGCAGCTAGAAGTTCCAGGAGCGACACACGTTGTGCTTTCAGAGAGGACGTTACAGAAAGTGGAGAGATGCGGATTCTTTCCTGCGGAGAAAAAACCCCCTGTTTTCAGGAAATGCAGTATTCTGAAATCGCACGTTCTCGGCATAGCAATTTCGCTATTTCGCTCTCGTGGGTTGACAGCGCCACTCTCTGTTAACCGCATCGGAGAGTTTGCAGTTGCTGGCCGAGAAATCGCGGTTCTCCCCGAATGCCGCTTTCTGCCTTCAGCAGCGGTCTCGTCTCTCTCGCATGCCGAGAAAGAGCAACTTCAGCCGGATGCTTTTCTTGGACGAGCGGCTTCTTCTGCGCACATCGCAAAGGAGCGGTTCTGTCTTCTCCTTGTGTCCATGCATTCTGCACTACGCTTCTCTCTCATTCTTGACCCTTGATTCCTAGCGACATTTCGTTTTTCTCTGTTTTTCCGATGCTACACTTCAGCATTCTGTGACGAACAGAGTAGAAGGGAAAAGCCCCTCTAATACGGCAGCTAGAAGTTCCAGGAGCGACACACGTTGTGCTTTCAGAGAGGACGTTACAGAAAGTGGAGAGATGTGGATTCTTTTCTGCGGAGAAAAAAACCCCTGTTTTCAGGAAATGCAGTATTCTGAAATCGCACGTTATTGGCATCATACTTCCGTTATTTCGCTCACGCACGTCTAAAGCGGCTCCCGCGGTGAACCGCTTCGGAGAGTTTGCAGTTGCTGGCCGAGAAATCGCGGTTCTCCCCGAATGCCGCTTTGTGCCTTCAGCAGCGGTCACGTCTCTCTCGCATGCCGAGAAAGAGCGACTTCAGTCGGGTGCTTTTCTCGGACGAGCGGCTTCTTCTGCGCACATCGCAAAGGAGCGGTTCTGTCTTCTCCTTGTGTCCATGCATTCTGCACTACGCTTCTCTCTCATTCTTATCCCTTTTCTCTTATTCCTAGCGACATTTCGTTTTTCTCTGTTTTTCTGATCCTACACTTCAGCATTCTGTGACGAACAGAGTAGAAGGGAAAAGCCCCTCTAAGAAGGCAGCTAGAAGTTCCAGGAGCGACACACGTTGTGCTTTCAGAGAGGACGTTACAGAAAGTGGAGAGATGCGGATTCTTTCCTGCGGAGAAAAAACCCCCTGTTTTCAGGAAATGCAGTATTCTGAAATCGCACGTTCTCGGCATAGCAATTTCGCTATTTCGCTCTCGTGGGTGGAAAGCGCCACTCTCTGTTAACCGCATCGGAGAGTTTGCAGTTGCTGGCCGAGAAATCGCGGTTCTCCCCGAATGCCGCTGTGTGCCTTCAGCAGCGGTCTCGTCTCTCTCGCATGCCGAGAAAGAGCGACTTCAGCCGGATGCTTTTCTCGGACGAGCGGCTTCTTCTGCGCACATCGCAAAGGAGCGGTTCTGTCTTCTCCTTGTGTCCATGCATTCTGCACTACGCTTCTCTCTCATTCTTATCCCTTTTCTCTTATTCCTAGCGACATTTCGTTTTTCTCTGTTTTTCTGATCCTACACTTCAGCATTCTGTGACGAACAGAGTAGAAGGGAAAAGCCCCTCTAAGAAGGCAGCTAGAAGTTCCAGGAGCGACACACGTTGTGCTTTCAGAGAGGACGTTACAGAAAGTGGAGAGATGCGGATTCTTTCCTGCGGAGAAAAAACCCCCTGTTTTCAGGAAATGCAGTATTCTGAAATCGCACGTTCTCGGCATAGCAATTTCGCTATTTCGCTCTCGTGGGTTGACAGCGCCACTCTCTGTTAACCGCATCGGAGAGTTTGCAGTTGCTGGCCGAGAAATCGCGGTTCTCCCCGAATGCCGCTTTCTGCCTTCAGCAGCGGTCTCGTCTCTCTCGCATGCCGAGAAAGAGCAACTTCAGCCGGATGCTTTTCTTGGACGAGCGGCTTCTTCTGCGCACATCGCAAAGGAGCGGTTCTGTCTTCTCCTTGTGTCCATGCATTCTGCACTACGCTTCTCTCTCATTCTTGACCCTTGATTCCTAGCGACATTTCGTTTTTCTCTGTTTTTCCGATGCTACACTTCAGCATTCTGTGACGAACAGAGTAGAAGGGAAAAGCCCCTCTAATACGGCAGCTAGAAGTTCCAGGAGCGACACACGTTGTGCTTTCAGAGAGGACGTTACAGAAAGTGGAGAGATGTGGATTCTTTTCTGCGGAGAAAAAAACCCCTGTTTTCAGGAAATGCAGTATTCTGAAATCGCACGTTATTGGCATCATACTTCCGTTATTTCGCTCACGCACGTCTAAAGCGGCTCCCGCGGTGAACCGCTTCGGAGAGTTTGCAGTTGCTGGCCGAGAAATCGCGGTTCTCCCCGAATGCCGCTTTGTGCCTTCAGCAGCGGTCACGTCTCTCTCGCATGCCGAGAAAGAGCGACTTCAGTCGGGTGCTTTTCTCGGACGAGCGGCTTCTTCTGCGCACATCGCAAAGGAGCGGTTCTGTCTTCTCCTTGTGTCCATGCATTCTGCACTACGCTTCTCTCTCATTCTTATCCCTTTTCTCTTATTCCTAGCGACATTTCGTTTTTCTCTGTTTTTCTGATCCTACACTTCAGCATTCTGTGACGAACAGAGTAGAAGGGAAAAGCCCCTCTAAGAAGGCAGCTAGAAGTTCCAGGAGCGACACACGTTGTGCTTTCAGAGAGGACGTTACAGAAAGTGGAGAGATGCGGATTCTTTCCTGCGGAGAAAAAACCCCCTGTTTTCAGGAAATGCAGTATTCTGAAATCGCACGTTCTTGGCATAGCAATTTCGCTATTTCGCTCTCGTGGGTTGACGGCGCCACTCTCTGTTAACCGCATCGGAGAGTTTGCAGTTGCTGGCCGAGAAATCGCGGTTCTCCCCGAATGCCGCTGTGTGCCTTCAGCAGCGGTCTCGTCTCTCTCGCATGCCGAGAAAGAGCGACTTCAGCCGGATGCTTTTCTCGGACGAGCGGCTTCTTCTGCGCACATCGCAAAGGAGCGGTTCTGTCTTCTCCTTGTGTCCATGCATTCTGCACTACGCTTCTCTCTCATTCTTATCCCTTTTCTCTTATTCCTAGTGACATTTCGTTTTTCTCTGTTTTTCTGATCCTACACTTCAGCATTCTGTGACGAACAGAGTAGAAGGGAAAAGCCCCTCTAAGAAGGCAGCTAGAAGTTCCAGGAGCGACACACGTTGTGCTTTCAGAGAGGACGTTACAGAAAGTGGAGAGATGCGGATTCTTTCCTGCGGAGAAAAAACCCCCTGTTTTCAGGAAATGCAGTATTCTGAAATCGCACGTTCTCGGCATAGCAATTTCGCTATTTCGCTCTCGTGGGTTGACAGCGCCACTCTCTGTTAACCGCATCGGAGAGTTTGCAGTTGCTGGCCGAGAAATCGCGGTTCTCCCCGAATGCCGCTTTGTGCCTTCAGCAGCGGTCTCGTCTCTCTCGCATGCCGAGAAAGAGCAACTTCAGCCGGATGCTTTTCTTGGACGAGCGGCTTCTTCTGCGCACATCGCAAAGGAGCGGTTCTGTCTTCTCCTTGTGTCCATGCATTCTGCACTACGCTTCTCTCTCATTCTTGACCCTTGATTCCTAGCGACATTTCGTTTTTCTCTGTTTTTCCGATGCTACACTTCAGCATTCTGTGACGAACAGAGTAGAAGGGAAAAGCCCCTCTAATAAGGCAGCTAGAAGTTCCAGGAGCGACACACGTTGTGCTTTCAGAGAGGACGTTACAGAAAGTGGAGAGATGTGGATTCTTTTCTGCGGAGAAAAAAACCCCTGTTTTCAGGAAATGCAGTATTCTGAAATCGCACGTTATCGGCATCATACTTCCGTTATTTCTCTCACGCACGTCTAAAGCGGCTCCCGCGGTGAACCGCTTCGGAGAGTTTGCAGTTGCTGGCCGAGAAATCGCGGTTCTCCCCGCATGCCGCTTTGTGCCTTCAGCAGCGGTCACGTCTCTCTCGCATGCCGAGAAAGAGCGACTTCAGTCGGGTGCTTTTCTCGGACGAGCGGCTTCTTCTGCGCACATCGCAAAGGAGCGGTTCTGTCTTCTCCTTGTGTCCATGCATTCTGCACTACGCTTCTCTCTCATTCTTATACCTTTTCTCTTATTCCTAGCGACATTTCGTTTTTCTCTGTTTTTCTGATCCTACACTTCAGCATTCTGTGACGAACAGAGTAGAAGGGAAAAGCCCCTCTAAGAAGGCAGCTAGAAGTTCCAGGAGCGACACACGTTGTGCTTTCAGAGAGGACGTTACAGAAAGTGGAGAGATGCGGATTCTTTCCTGCGGAGAAAAAACCCCCTGTTTTCAGGAAATGCAGTATTCTGAAATCGCACGTTCTCGGCATAGCAATTTCGCTATTTCGCTCTCGTGGGTTGACAGCGCCACTCTCTGTTAACCGCATCGGAGAGTTTGCAGCTGCTGGCCGAGAAATCGCGGTTCTCCCCGAATGCCGCTGTGTGCCTTCAGCAGCGGTCTCGTCTCTCTCGCATGCCGAGAAAGAGCGACTTCAGCCGGATGCTTTTCTCGGACGAGCGGCTTCTTCTGCGCACATCGCAAAGGAGCGGTTCTGTCTTCTCCTTGTGTCCATGCATTCTGCACTACGCTTCTCTCTCATTCTTGACCCTTGATTCCTAGCGACATTTCGTTTTTCTCTGTTTTTCCGATGCTACACTTCAGCATTCTGTGACGAACAGAGTAGAAGGGAAAAGCCCCTCTAAGAAGGCAGCTAGAAGTTCCAGGAGCGACACACGTTGTGCTTTCAGAGAGGACGTTACAGAAAGTCGAGAGATGTGGATTCTTTTCTGCGGAGAAAAAACCCCCTGTTTTCAGGAAATGCAGTATTCTGAAATCGCACGTTCTCGGCATCATACTTCCGTTATTTCGCTCACGCACGTCTAAAGCGGCTCCCGCGGTGAACCGCTTCGGAGAGTTTGCAGTTGCTGGCCGAGAAATCGCGGTTCTCCCCGCATGCCGCTTTGTGCCTTCAGCAGCGGTCACGTCTCTCTCGCATGCCGAGAAAGAGCGACTTCAGTCGGGTGCTTTTCTCGGACGAGCGGCTTCTTCTGCGCACATCGCAAAGGAGCGGTTCTGTCTTCTCCTTGTGTCCATGCATTCTGCACTACGCTTCTCTCTCATTCTTATACCTTTTCTCTTATTCCTAGCGACATTTCGTTTTTCTCTCTTTTTCTGATCCTACACTTCAGCATTCTGTGACGAACAGAGTAGAAGGGAAAAGCCCCTCTAAGAAGGCAGCTAGAAGTTCCAGGAGCGACACACGTTGTGCTTTCAGAGAGGACGTTACAGAAAGTGGAGAGATGCGGATTCTTTCCTGCGGAGAAAAAACCCCCTGTTTTCAGGAAATGCAGTATTCTGAAATCGCACGTTCTCGGCATAGCAATTTCGCTATTTCGCTCTCGTGGGTTGACAGCGCCACTCTCTGTTAACCGCATCGGAGAGTTTGCAGTTGCTGGCCGAGAAATCGCGGTTCTCCCCGAATGCCGCTGTGTGCCTTCAGCAGCGGTCTCGTCTCTCTCGCATGCCGAGAAAGAGCAACTTCAGCCGGATGCTTTTCTCGGACGAGCGGCTTCTTCTGCGCACATCGCAAAGGAGCGGTTCTGTCTTCTCCTTGTGTCCATGCATTCTGCACTACGCTTCTCTCTCATTCTTGACCCTTGATTCCTAGCGACATTTCGTTTCTCTCTGTTTTTCCGATGCTACACTTCAGCATTCTGTGACGAACAGAGTGGAAGGGAAAAGCCCCTCTAAGAAGGCAGCTAGAAGTTCCAGGAGCGACACACGTTGTGCTTTCAGAGAGGACGTTACAGAAAGTCGAGAGATGTGGATTCTTTCCTGCGGAGAAAAAACCCCCTGTTTTCAGGAAATGCAGTATTCTGAAATCGCACGTTCTCGGCATAGCAATTTCGCTATTTCGCTCTCGTGGGTGGAAAGCGCCACTCTCTGTTAACCGCTTCGGAGAGTTTGCAGTTGCTGGCCGAGAAATCGCGGTTCTCCCCGAATGCCGCTTTGTGCCTTCAGCAGCGGTCTCGTCTCTCTCGCATGCCGAGAAAGAGCGACTTCAGCCGGATGCTTTTCTCGGACGAGCGGCTTCTTCTGCGCACATCGCAAAGGAGCGGTTCTGTCTTCTCCTTGTGTCCATGCATTCTGCACTACGCTTCTCTCTCATTCTTGACCCTTGATTCCTAGCGACATTTCGTTTTTCTCTGTTTTTCCGATGCTACACTTCAGCATTCTGTGACGAACAGAGTAGAAGGGAAAAGCCCCTCTAAGAAGGCAGCTAGAAGTTCCAGGAGCGACACACGTTGTGCTTTCAGAGAGGACGTTACAGAAAGTGGAGAGATGTGGATTCTTTTCTGCGGAGAAAAAAACCCCTGTTTTCAGGAAATGCAGTATTCTGAAATCGCACGTTATCGGCATCATACTTCCGTTATTTCGCTCACGCACGTCTAAAGCGGCTCCCGCGGTGAACCGCTTCGGAGAGTTTGCAGTTGCTGGCCGAGAAATCGCGGTTCTCCCCGCATGCCGCTTTGTGCCTTCAGCAGCGGTCACGTCTCTCTCGCATGCCGAGAAAGAGCGACTTCAGTCGGGTGCTTTTCTCGGACGAGCGGCTTCTTCTGCGCACATCGCAAAGGAGCGGTTCTGTCTTCTCCTTGTGTCCATGCATTCTGCACTACGCTTCTCTCTCATTCTTATACCTTTTCTCTTATTCCTAGCGACATTTCGTTTTTCTCTGTTTTTCTGATCCTACACTTCAGCATTCTGTGACGAACAGAGTAGAAGGGAAAAGCCCCTCTAAGAAGGCAGCTAGAAGTTCCAGGAGCGACACACGTTGTGCTTTCAGAGAGGACGTTACAGAAAGTGGAGAGATGCGGATTCTTTCCTGCGGAGAAAAAACCCCCTGTTTTCAGGAAATGCAGTATTCTGAAATCGCACGTTCTCGGCATAGCAATTTCGCTATTTCGCTCTCGTGGGTTGACAGCGCCACTCTCTGTTAACCGCATCGGAGAGTTTGCAGTTGCTGGCCGAGAAATCGCGGTTCTCCCCGAATGCCGCTGTGTGCCTTCAGCAGCGGTCTCGTCTCTCTCGCATGCCGAGAAAGAGCAACTTCAGCCGGATGCTTTTCTCGGACGAGCGGCTTCTTCTGCGCACATCGCAAAGGAGCGGTTCTGTCTTCTCCTTGTGTCCATGCATTCTGCACTACGCTTCTCTCTCATTCTTGACCCTTGATTCCTAGCGACATTTCGTTTCTCTCTGTTTTTCCGATGCTACACTTCAGCATTCTGTGACGAACAGAGTGGAAGGGAAAAGCCCCTCTAAGAAGGCAGCTAGAAGTTCCAGGAGCGACACACGTTGTGCTTTCAGAGAGGACGTTACAGAAAGTCGAGAGATGTGGATTCTTTCCTGCGGAGAAAAAACCCCCTGTTTTCAGGAAATGCAGTATTCTGAAATCGCACGTTCTCGGCATAGCAATTTCGCTATTTCGCTCTCGTGGGTGGAAAGCGCCACTCTCTGTTAACCGCTTCGGAGAGTTTGCAGTTGCTGGCCGAGAAATCGCGGTTCTCCCCGAATGCCGCTTTGTGCCTTCAGCAGCGGTCTCGTCTCTCTCGCATGCCGAGAAAGAGCGACTTCAGCCGGATGCTTTTCTCGGACGAGCGGCTTCTTCTGCGCACATCGCAAAGGAGCGGTTCTGTCTTCTCCTTGTGTCCATGCATTCTGCACTACGCTTCTCTCTCATTCTTGACCCTTGATTCCTAGCGACATTTCGTTTTTCTCTGTTTTTCCGATGCTACACTTCAGCATTCTGTGACGAACAGAGTAGAAGGGAAAAGCCCCTCTAAGAAGGCAGCTAGAAGTTCCAGGAGCGACACACGTTGTGCTTTCAGAGAGGACGTTACAGAAAGTCGAGAGATGTGGATTCTTTTCTGCGGAGAAAAAACCCCCTGTTTTCAGGAAATGCAGTATTCTGAAATCGCACGTTCTCGGCATCATACTTCCGTTATTTCGCTCACGCACGTCTAAAGCGGCTCCCGCGGTGAACCGCTTCGGAGAGTTTGCAGTTGCTGGCCGAGAAATCGCGGTTCTCCCCGCATGCCGCTTTGTGCCTTCAGCAGCGGTCACGTCTCTCTCGCATGCCGAGAAAGAGCGACTTCAGTCGGGTGCTTTTCTCGGACGAGCGGCTTCTTCTGCGCACATCGCAAAGGAGCGGTTCTGTCTTCTCCTTGTGTCCATGCATTCTGCACTACGCTTCTCTCTCATTCTTATCCCTTTTCTCTTATTCCTAGCGACATTTCGTTTTTCTCTCTTTTTCTGATCCTACACTTCAGCATTCTGTGACGAACAGAGTAGAAGGGAAAAGCCCCTCTAAGAAGGCAGCTAGAAGTTCCAGGAGCGACACACGTTGTGCTTTCAGAGAGGACGTTACAGAAAGTGGAGAGATGCGGATTCTTTCCTGCGGAGAAAAAACCCCCTGTTTTCAGGAAATGCAGTATTCTGAAATCGCACGTTCTCGGCATAGCAATTTCGCTATTTCGCTCTCGTGGGTTGACAGCGCCACTCTCTGTTAACCGCATCGGAGAGTTTGCAGTTGCTGGCCGAGAAATCGCGGTTCTCCCCGAATGCCGCTTGCAGCCTTCAGCAGCGGTCTCGTCTCTCTCGCATGCCGAGAAAGAGCGACTTCAGCCGGATGCTTTTCTCGGACGAGCGGCTTCTTCTGCGCACATCGCAAAGGAGCGGTTCTGTCTTCTCCTTGTGTCCATGCATTCTGCACTACGCTTCTCTCTCATTCTTATCCCTTTTCTCTTATTCCTAGCGACATTTCGTTTTTCTCTGTTTTTCTGATCCTACACTTCAGCATTCTGTGACGAACAGAGTAGAAGGGAAAAGCCCCTCTAAGAAGGCAGCTAGAAGTTCCAGGAGCGACACACGTTGTGCTTTCAGAGAGGACGTTACAGAAAGTGGAGAGATGCGGATTCTTTCCTGCGGAGAAAAAACCCCCTGTTTTCAGGAAATGCAGTATTCTGAAATCGCACGTTCTCGGCATAGCAATTTCGCTATTTCGCTCTCGTGGGTTGACAGCGCCACTCTCTGTTAACCGCATCGGAGAGTTTGCAGTTGCTGGCCGAGAAATCGCGGTTCTCCCCGAATGCCGCTTTCTGCCTTCAGCAGCGGTCTCGTCTCTCTCGCATGCCGAGAAAGAGCAACTTCAGCCGGATGCTTTTCTTGGACGAGCGGCTTCTTCTGCGCACATCGCAAAGGAGCGGTTCTGTCTTCTCCTTGTGTCCATGCATTCTGCACTACGCTTCTCTCTCATTCTTGACCCTTGATTCCTAGCGACATTTCGTTTTTCTCTGTTTTTCCGATGCTACACTTCAGCATTCTGTGACGAACAGAGTAGAAGGGAAAAGCCCCTCTAATAAGGCAGCTAGAAGTTCCAGGAGCGACACACGTTGTGCTTTCAGAGAGGACGTTACAGAAAGTGGAGAGATGTGGATTCTTTCCTGCGGAGAAAAAACCCCCTGTTTTCAGGAAATGCAGTATTCTGAAATCGCACGTTCTCGGCATCATACTTCCGTTATTTCGCTCACGCACGTCTAAAGCGGCTCCCGCGGTGAACCGCTTCGGAGAGTTTGCAGTTGCTGGCCGAGAAATCGCGGTTCTCCCCGAATGCCGCTTTGTGCCTTCAGCAGCGGTCACGTCTCTCTCGCATGCCGAGAAAGAGCAACTTCAGTCGGGTGCTTTTCTCGGACGAGCGGCTTCTTCTGCGCACATCGCAAAGGAGCGGTTCTGTCTTCTCCTTGTGTCCATGCATTCTGCACTACGCTTCTCTCTCATTCTTATACCTTTTCTCTTATTCCTAGCGACATTTCGTTTTTCTCTGTTTTTCTGATCCTACACTTCAGCATTCTGTGACGAACAGAGTAGAAGGGAAAAGCCCCTCTAAGAAGGCAGCTAGAAGTTCCAGGAGCGACACACGTTGTGCTTTCAGAGAGGACGTTACAGAAAGTGGAGAGATGCGGATTCTTTCCTGCGGAGAAAAAACCCCCTGTTTTCAGGAAATGCAGTATTCTGAAATCGCACGTTCTCGGCATAGCAATTTCGCTATTTTGCTCTCGTGGGTTGACAGCGCCACTCTCTGTTAACCGCATCGGAGAGTTTGCAGTTGCTGGCCGAGAAATCGCGGTTCTCCCCGAATGCCGCTGTGTGCCTTCAGCAGCGGTCTCGTCTCTCTCGCATGCCGAGAAAGAGCGACTTCAGCCGGATGCTTTTCTCGGACGAGCGGCTTCTTCTGCGCACATCGCAAAGGAGCGGTTCTGTCTTCTCCTTGTGTCCATGCATTCTGCACTACGCTTCTCTCTCATTCTTATCCCTTTTCTCTTATTCCTAGCGACATTTCGTTTTTCTCTGTTTTTCTGATCCTACACTTCAGCATTCTGTGACGAACAGAGTAGAAGGGAAAAGCCCCTCTAAGAAGGCAGCTAGAAGTTCCAGGAGCGACACACGTTGTGCTTTCAGAGAGGACGTTACAGAAAGTGGAGAGATGCGGATTCTTTCCTGCGGAGAAAAAACCCCCTGTTTTCAGGAAATGCAGTATTCTGAAATCGCACGTTCTCGGCATAGCAATTTCGCTATTTCGCTCTCGTGGTTTGACAGCGCCACTCTCTGTTAACCGCATCGGAGAGTTTGCAGTTGCTGGCCGAGAAATCGCGGTTCTCCCCGAATGCCGCTTTGTGCCTTCAGCAGCGGTCTCGTCTCTCTCGCATGCCGAGAAAGAGCAACTTCAGCCGGATGCTTTTCTCGGACGAGCGGCTTCTTCTGCGCACATCGCAAAGGAGCGGTTCTGTCTTCTCCTTGTGTCCATGCATTCTGCACTACGCTTCTCTCTCATTCTTGACCCTTGATTCCTAGCGACATTTCGTTTTTCTCTGTTTTTCCGATGCTACACTTCAGCATTCTGTGACGAACAGAGTAGAAGGGAAAAGCCCCTCTAAGAAGGCAGCTAGAAGTTCCAGGAGCGACACACGTTGTGCTTTCAGAGAGGACGTTACAGAAAGTCGAGAGATGTGGATTCTTTTCTGCGGAGAAAAAAGCCCCTGTTTTCAGGAAATGCAGTATTCTGAAATCGCACGTTATCGGCATCATACTTCCGTTATTTCGCTCACGCACGTCTAAAGCGGCTCCCGCGGTGAACCGCTTCGGAGAGTTTGCAGTTGCTGGCCGAGAAATCGCGGTTCTCCCCGAATGCCGCTTTGTGCCTTCAGCAGCGGTCACGTCTCTCTCGCATGCCGAGAAAGAGCGACTTCAGTCGGGTGCTTTTCTCGGACGAGCGGCTTCTTCTGCGCACATCGCAAAGGAGCGGTTCTGTCTTCTCCTTGTGTCCATGCATTCTGCACTACGCTTCTCTCTCATTCTTATACCTTTTCTCTTATTCCTAGCGACATTTCGTTTTTCTCTGTTTTTCTGATCCTACACTTCAGCATTCTGTGACGAACAGAGTAGAAGGGAAAAGCCCCTCTAAGAAGGCAGCTAGAAGTTCCAGGAGCGACACACGTTGTGCTTTCAGAGAGGACGTTACAGAAAGTGGAGAGATGCGGATTCTTTCCTGCGGAGAAAAAACCCCCTGTTTTCAGGAAATGCAGTATTCTGAAATCGCACGTTCTCGGCATAGCAATTTCGCTATTTCGCTCTCGTGGGTTGACAGCGCCACTCTCTGTTAACCGCATCGGAGAGTTTGCAGTTGCTGGCCGAGAAATCGCGGTTCTCCCCGAATGCCGCTTTGTGCCTTCAGCAGCGGTCTCGTCTCTCTCGCATGCCGAGAAAGAGCAACTTCAGCCGGATGCTTTTCTCGGACGAGCGGCTTCTTCTGCGCACATCGCAAAGGAGCGGTTCTGTCTTCTCCTTGTGTCCATGCATTCTGCACTACGCTTCTCTCTCATTCTTGACCCTTGATTCCTAGCGACATTTCGTTTTTCTCTGTTTTTCCGATGCTACACTTCAGCATTCTGTGACGAACAGAGTAGAAGGGAAAAGCCCCTCTAATAAGGCAGCTAGAAGTTCCAGGAGCGACACACGTTGTGCTTTCAGAGAGGACGTTACAGAAAGTGGAGAGATGTGGATTCTTTTCTGCGGAGAAAAAACCCCCTGTTTTCAGGAAATGCAGTATTCTGAAATCGCACGTTCTCGGCATCACAGTTCCGTTATTTCGCTCACGCACGTCTAAAGCGGCTCCCGCGGTGAACCGCTTCGGAGAGTTTGCAGTTGCTGGCCGAGAAATCGCGGTTCTCCCCGAATGCCGCTTTGTGCCTTCAGCAGCGGTCACGTCTCTCTCGCATGCCGAGAAAGAGCGACTTCAGTCGGGTGCTTTTCTCGGACGAGCGGCTTCTTCTGCGCACATTGCAAAGGAGCGGTTCTGTCTTCTCCTTGTGTCCATGCATTCTGCACTACGCTTCTCTCTCATTCTTATCCCTTTTCTCTTATTCCTAGCGACATTTCGTTTTTCTCTGTTTTTCTGATCCTACACTTCAGCATTCTGTGACGAACAGAGTAGAAGGGAAAAGCCCCTCTAAGAAGGCAGCTAGAAGTTCCAGGAGCGACACACGTTGTGCTTTCAGAGAGGACGTTACAGAAAGTGGAGAGATGCGGATTCTTTCCTGCGGAGAAAAAACCCCCTGTTTTCAGGAAATGCAGTATTCTGAAATCGCACGTTCTCGGCATAGCAATTTCGCTATTTCGCTCTCGTGGGTTGACAGCGCCACTCTCTGTTAACCGCATCGGAGAGTTTGCAGTTGCTGGCCGAGAAATCGCGGTTCTCCCCGAATGCCGCTTTGTGCCTTCAGCAGCGGTCTCGTCTCTCTCGCATGCCGAGAAAGAGCAACTTCAGCCGGATGCTTTTCTTGGACGAGCGGCTTCTTCTGCGCACATCGCAAGGGAGCGGTTCTGTCTTCTCCTTGTGTCCATGCATTCTGCACTACGCTTCTCTCTCATTCTTAACCCTTGATTCCTAGGGACATTTCGTTTTTCTCTGTTTTTCCGATGCTACACTTCAGCATTCTGTGACGAACAGAGTAGAAGGGAAAAGCCCCTCTAAGAAGGCAGCTAGAAGTTCCAGGAGCGACACACGTTGTGCTTTCAGAGAGGACGTTACAGAAAGTGGAGAGATGTGGATTCTTTTCTGCGGAGAAAAAACCCCCTGTTTTCAGGAAATGCAGTATTCTGAAATCGCACGTTATCGGCATCATACTTCCGTTATTTCGCTCACGCACGTCTAAAGCGGCTCCCGCGGTGAACCGCTTCGGAGAGTTTGCAGTTGCTGGCCGAGAAATCGCGGTTCTCCCCGAATGCCGCTTTGTGCCTTCAGCAGCGGTCTCGTCTCTCTCGCATGCCGAGAAAGAGCGACTTCAGCCGGATGCTTTTCTCGGACGAGCGGCTTCTTCTGCGCACATCGCAAAGGAGCGGTTCTGTCTTCTCCTTGTGTCCATGCATTCTGCACTACGCTTCTCTCTCATTCTTATCCCTTTTCTCTTATTCCTAGCGACATTTCGTTTTTCTCTGTTTTTCTGATCCTACACTTCAGCATTCTGTGACGAACAGAGTAGAAGGGAAAAGCCCCTCTAAGAAGGCAGCTAGAAGTTCCAGGAGCGACACACGTTGTGCTTTCAGAGAGGACGTTACAGAAAGTGGAGAGATGCGGATTCTTTCCTGCGGAGAAAAAACCCCCTGTTTTCAGGAAATGCAGTATTCTGAAATCGCACGTTCTCGGCATAGCAATTTCGCTATTTCGCTCTCGTGGGTTGACAGCGCCACTCTCTGTTAACCGCATCGGAGAGTTTGCAGTTGCTGGCCGAGAAATCGCGGTTCTCCCCGAATGCCGCTTTGTGCCTTCAGCAGCGGTCTCGTCTCTCTCGCATGCCGAGAAAGAGCAACTTCAGCCGGATGCTTTTCTCGGACGAGCGGCTTCTTCTGCGCACATCGCAAAGGAGCGGTTCTGTCTTCTCCTTGTGTCCATGCATTCTGCACTACGCTTCTCTCTCATTCTTGACCCTTGATTCCTAGCGACATTTCGTTTTTCTCTGTTTTTCCGATGCTACACTTCAGCATTCTGTGATGAACAGAGTGGAAGGGAAAAGCCCCTCTAAGAAGGCAGCTAGAAGTTCCAGGAGCGACACACGTTGTGCTTTCAGAGAGGACGTTACAGAAAGTCGAGAGATGTGGATTCTTTTCTGCGGAGAAAAAACCCCCTGTTTTCAGGAAATGCAGTATTCTGAAATCGCACGTTCTCGGCATAGCAATTTCGCTATTTCGCTCTCGTGGGTTGACAGCGCCACTCTCTCTTAACCGCTTCGGAGAGTTTGCAGTTGCTGGCCGAGAAATCGCGGTTCTCCCCGAATGCCGCTTTGTGCCTTCAGCAGCGGTCTCGTCTCTCTCGCATGCCGAGAAAGAGCAACTTCAGCCGGATGCTTTTCTCGGACGAGCGGCTTCTTCTGCGCACATCGCAAAGGAGCGGTTCTGTCTTCTCCTTGTGTCCATGCATTCTGCACCACGCTTCTCTCTCATTCTTGACCCTTGATTCCTAGCGACATTTCGTTTTTCTCTGTTTTTCCGATGCTACACTTCACCATTCTGTGACGAACAGAGTGGAAGGGAAAAGCCCCTCTAAGAAGGCAGCTAGAAGTTCCAGGAGCGACACACGTTGTGCTTTCAGAGAGGACGTTACAGAAAGTCGAGAGATGTGGATTCTTTCCTGCGGAGAAAAAACCCCCTGTTTTCAGGAAATGCAGTATTCTGAAATCGCACGTTCTCGGCATAGCAATTTCGCTATTTCGCTCTCGTGGGTTGACAGCGCCACTCTCTCTTAACCGCTTCGGAGAGTTTGCAGTTGCTGGCCGAGAAATCGCGGTTCTCCCCGAATGCCGCTTTGTGCCTTCAGCAGCGGTCACGTCTCTCTCGCATGCCGAGAAAGAGCGACTTCAGTCGGGTGCTTTTCTCGGACGAGCGGCTTCTTCTGCGCACATCGCAAAGGAGCGGTTCTGTCTTCTCCTTGTGTCCATGCATTCTGCACTACGCTTCTCTCTCATTCTTATACCTTTTCTCTTATTCCTAGCGACATTTCGTTTTTCTCTGTTTTTCTGATCCTACACTTCAGCATTCTGTGACGAACAGAGTAGAAGGGAAAAGCCCCTCTAAGAAGGCAGCTAGAAGTTCCAGGAGCGACACACGTTGTGCTTTCAGAGAGGACGTTACAGAAAGTGGAGAGATGCGGATTCTTTCCTGCGGAGAAAAAACCCCCTGTTTTCAGGAAATGCATTATTCTGAAATCGCACGTTCTCGGCATAGCAATTTCGCTATTTCGCTCTCGTGGGTTGACAGCGCCACTCTCTGTTAACCGCATCGGAGAGTTTGCAGTTGCTGGCCGAGAAATCGCGGTTCTCCCCGAATGCCGCTTTGTGCCTTCAGCAGCGGTCTCGTCTCTCTCGCATGCCGAGAAAGAGCAACTTCAGCCGGATGCTTTTCTCGGACGAGCGGCTTTTTCTGGGCACATCGCAAAGGAGCGGTTCTGTCTTCTCCTTGTGTCCATGCATTCTGCACTTCGCTTCTCTCTCATTCTTGACCCTTGATTCCTAGCGACATTTCGTTTCTCTCTGTTTTTCCGATGCTACACTTCAGCATTCTGTGACGAACAGAGTGGAAGGGAAAAGCCCCTCTAAGAAGGCAGCTAGAAGTTCCAGGAGCGACACACGTTGTGCTTTCAGAGAGGACGTTACAGAAAGTCGAGAGATGTGGATTCTTTCCTGCGGAGAAAAAACCCCCTGTTTTCAGGAAATGCAGTATTCTGAAATCGCACGTTCTCGGCATAGCAATTTCGCTATTTCGCTCTCGTGGGTGGAAAGCGCTACTCTCTGTTAACCGCTTCGGAGAGTTTGCAGTTGCTGGCCGAGAAATCGCGGTTCTCCCCGAATGCCGCTTTGTGCCTTCAGCAGCGGTCTCGTCTCTCTCGCATGCCGAGAAAGAGCGACTTCAGCCGGATGCTTTTCTCGGACGAGCGGCTTCTTCTGCGCACATCGCAAAGGAGCGGTTCTGTCTTCTCCTTGTGTCCATGCATTCTGCACTACGCTTCTCTCTCATTCTTGACCCTTGATTCCTAGCGACATTTCGTTTTTCTCTGTTTTTCCGATGCTACACTTCAGCATTCTGTGACGAACAGAGTAGAAGGGAAAAGCCCCTCTAAGAAGGCAGCTAGAAGTTCCAGGAGCGACACACGTTGTGCTTTCAGAGAGGACGTTACAGAAAGTCGAGAGATGTGGATTCTTTTCAGCGGAGAAAAAACCCCCTGTTTTCAGGAAATGCAGTATTCTGAAATCGCACGTTCTCGGCATCATACTTCCGTTATTTCGCTCACGCACGTCTAAAGCGGCTCCCGCGGTGAACCGCTTCGGAGAGTTTGCAGTTGCTGGCCGAGAAATCGCGGTTCTCCCCGCATGCCGCTTTGTGCCTTCAGCAGCGGTCACGTCTCTCTCGCATGCCGAGAAAGAGCGACTTCAGTCGGGTGCTTTTCTCGGACGAGCGGCTTCTTCTGCGCACATCGCAAAGGAGCGGTTCTGTCTTCTCCTTGTGTCCATGCATTCTGCACTACGCTTCTCTCTCATTCTTATACCTTTTCTCTTATTCCTAGCGACATTTCGTTTTTCTCTGTTTTTCTGATCCTACACTTCAGCATTCTGTGACGAACAGAGTAGAAGGGAAAAGCCCCTCTAAGAAGGCAGCTAGAAGTTCCAGGAGCGACACACGTTGTGCTTTCAGAGAGGACGTTACAGAAAGTGGAGAGATGCGGATTCTTTCCTGCGGAGAAAAATCCCCCTGTTTTCAGGAAATGCAGTATTCTGAAATCGCACGTTCTCGGCATAGCAATTTCGCTATTTCGCTCTCGTGGGTTGACAGCGCCACTCTCTGTTAACCGCATCGGAGAGTTTGCAGTTGCTGGCCGAGAAATCGCGGTTCTCCCCGAATGCCGCTTTGTGCCTTCAGCAGCGGTCTCGTCTCTCTCGCATGCCGAGAAAGAGCAACTTCAGCCGGATGCTTTTCTTGGACGAGCGGCTTCTTCTGCGCACATCGCAAAGGAGCGGTTCTGTCTTCTCCTTGTGTCCATGCATTCTGCACTACGCTTCTCTCTCATTCTTGACCCTTGATTCCTAGCGACATTTCGTTTTTCTCTGTTTTTCCGATGCTACACTTCAGCATTCTGTGACGAACAGAGTAGAAGGGAAAAGCCCCTCTAATAAGGCAGCTAGAAGTTCCAGGAGCGACACACGTTGTGCTTTCAGAGAGGACGTTACAGAAAGTGGAGAGATGTGGATTCTTTTCTGCGGAGAAAAAACCCCCTGTTTTCAGGAAATGCAGTATTCTGAAATCGCACGTTCTCGGCATCATACTTCCGTTATTTCGCTCACGCACGTCTAAAGCGGCTCCCGCGGTGAACCGCTTCGGAGAGTTTGCAGTTGCTGGCCGAGAAATCGCGGTTCTCCCCGAATGCCGCTTTGTGCCTTCAGCAGCGGTCACGTCTCTCTCGCATGCCGAGAAAGAGCGACTTCAGTCGGGTGCTTTTCTCGGACGAGCGGCTTCTTCTGCGCACATCGCAAAGGAGCGGTTCTGTCTTCTCCTTGTGTCCATGCATTCTGCACTACGCTTCTCTCTCATTCTTATACCTTTTCTCTTATTCCTAGCGACATTTCGTTTTTCTCTGTTTTTCTGATCCTACACTTCAGCATTCTGTGACGAACAGAGTAGAAGGGAAAAGCCCCTCTAAGAAGGCAGCTAGAAGTTCCAGGAGCGACACACGTTGTGCTTTCAGAGAGGACGTTACAGAAAGTGGAGAGATGCGGATTCTTTCCTGCGGAGAAAAAACCCCCTGTTTTCAGGAAATGCATTATTCTGAAATCGCACGTTCTCGGCATAGCAATTTCGCTATTTCGCTCTCGTGGGTTGACAGCGCCACTCTCTGTTAACCGCATCGGAGAGTTTGCAGTTGCTGGCCGAGAAATCGCGGTTCTCCCCGAATGCCGCTTTGTGCCTTCAGCAGCGGTCTCGTCTCTCTCGCATGCCGAGAAAGAGCAACTTCAGCCGGATGCTTTTCTTGGACGAGCGGCTTCTTCTGCGCACATCGCAAAGGAGCGGTTCTGTCTTCTCCTTGTGTCCATGCATTCTGCACTACGCTTCTCTCTCATTCTTGACCCTTGATTCCTAGCGACATTTCGTTTTTCTCTGTTTTTCCGATGCTACACTTCAGCATTCTGTGACGAACAGAGTAGAAGGGAAAAGCCCCTCTAAGAAGGCAGCTAGAAGTTCCAGGAGCGAAACACGTTGTGCTTTCAGAGAGGACGTTACAGAAAGTGGAGAGATGTGGATTCTTTTCTGCGGAGAAAAAACCCCCTGTTTTCAGGCAATGCAGTATTCTGAAATCGCACGGTATCGGCATCATACTTCCGTTATTTCGCTCACGCACGTCTAAAGCGGCTCCCGCGGTGAACCGCTTCGGAGAGTTTGCAGTTGCTGGCCGAGAAATCGCGGTTCTCCCCGAATGCCGCTTTGTGCCTTCAGCAGCGGTCACGTCTCTCTCGCATGCCGAGAAAGAGCGACTTCAGTCGGGTGCTTTTCTCGGACGAGCGGCTTCTTCTGCGCACATCGCAAAGGAGCGGTTCTGTCTTCTCCTTGTGTCCATGCATTCTGCACTACGCTTCTCTCTCATTCTTATACCTTTTCTCTTATTCCTAGCGACATTTCGTTTTTCTCTGTTTTTCCGATGCTACACTTCAGCATTCTGTGACGAACAGAGTAGAAGGGAAAAGCCCCTCTAAGAAGGCAGCTAGAAGTTCCAGGAGCGACACACGTTGTGCTTTCAGAGAGGACGTTACAGAAAGTGGAGAGATGCGGATTCTTTCCTGCGGAGAAAAAACCCCCTGTTTTCAGGAAATGCAGTATTCTGAAATCGCATGTTCTCGGCATAGCAATTTCGCTATTTCGCTCTCGTGGGTTGACAGCGCCACTCTCTGTTAACCGCATCGGAGAGTTTGCAGTTGCTGGCCGAGAAATCGCGGTTCTCCCCGAATGCCGCTGTGTGCCTTCAGCAGCGGTCTCGTCTCTCTCGCATGCCGAGAAAGAGCGACTTCAGCCGGATGCTTTTCTCGGACGAGCGGCTTCTTCTGCGCACATCGCAAAGGAGCGGTTCTGTCTTCTCCTTGTGTCCATGCATTCTGCACTACGCTTCTCTCTCATTCTTATCCCTTTTCTCTTATTCCTAGCGACATTTCGTTTTTCTCTGTTTTTCTGATCCTACACTTCAGCATTCTGTGACGAACAGAGTAGAAGGGAAAAGCCCCTCTAAGAAGGCAGCTAGAAGTTCCAGGAGCGACACACGTTGTGCTTTCAGAGAGGACGTTACAGAAAGTGGAGAGATGCGGATTCTTTCCTGCGGAGAAAAAACCCCCTGTTTTCAGGAAATGCAGTATTCTGAAATCGCACGTTCTCGGCATAGCAATTTCGCTATTTCGCTCTCGTGGGTTGACAGCGCCACTCTCTGTTAACCGCATCGGAGAGTTTGCAGTTGCTGGCCGAGAAATCGCGGTTCTCCCCGAATGCCGCTTTGTGCCTTCAGCAGCGGTCTCGTCTCTCTCGCATGCCGAGAAAGAGCAACTTCAGCCGGATGCTTTTCTTGGACGAGCGGCTTCTTCTGCGCACATCGCAAAGGAGCGGTTCTGTCTTCTCCTTGTGTCCATGCATTCTGCACTACGCTTCTCTCTCATTCTTGACCCTTGATTCCTAGCGACATTTCGTTTTTCTCTGTTTTTCCGATGCTACACTTCAGCATTCTGTGACGAACAGAGTAGAAGGGAAAAGCCCCTCTAATAAGGCAGCTAGAAGTTCCAGGAGCGACACACGTTGTGCTTTCAGAGAGGACGTTACAGAAAGTGGAGAGATGTGGATTCTTTTCTGCGGAGAAAAAACCCCCTGTTTTCAGGAAATGCAGTATTCTGAAATCGCACGTTATCGGCATCATACTTCCGTTATTTCGCTCACGCACGTCTAAAGCGGCTCCCGCGGTGAACCGCTTCGGAGAGTTTGCAGTTGCTGGCCGAGAAATCGCGGTTCTCCCCGAATGCCGCTTTGTGCCTTCAGCAGCGGTCACGTCTCTCTCGCATGCCGAGAAAGAGCGACTTCAGTCGGGTGCTTTTCTCGGACGAGCGGCTTCTTCTGCGCACATCGCAAAGGAGCGGTTCTGTCTTCTCCTTGTGTCCATGCATTCTGCACTACGCTTCTCTCTCATTCTTATACCTTTTCTCTTATTCCTAGCGACATTTCGTTTTTCTCTGTTTTTCTGATCCTACACTTCAGCATTCTGTGACGAACAGAGTAGAAGGGAAAAGCCCCTCTAAGAAGGCAGCTAGAAGTTCCAGGAGCGACACACGTTGTGCTTTCAGAGAGGACGTTACAGAAAGTGGAGAGATGCGGATTCTTTCCTGCGGAGAAAAAACCCCCTGTTTTCAGGAAATGCAGTATTCTGAAATCGCACGTTCTCGGCATAGCAATTTCGCTATTTCGCTCTCGTGGGTTGACAGCGCCACTCTCTGTTAACCGCATCGGAGAGTTTGCAGTTGCTGGCCGAGAAATCGCGGTTCTCCCCGAATGCCGCTTTGTGCCTTCAGCAGCGGTCTCGTCTCTCTCGCATGCCGAGAAAGAGCGACTTCAGCCGGATGCTTTTCTCGGACGAGCGGCTTCTTCTGCGCACATCGCAAAGGAGCGGTTCTGTCTTCTCCTTGTGTCCATGCATTCTGCACTACGCTTCTCTCTCATTCTTATCCCTTTTCTCTTATTCCTAGCGACATTTCGTTTTTCTCTGTTTTTCTGATCCTACACTTCAGCATTCTGTGACGAACAGAGTAGAAGGGAAAAGCCCCTCTAAGAAGGCAGCTAGAAGTTCCAGGAGCGACACACGTTGTGCTTTCAGAGAGGACGTTACAGAAAGTGGAGAGATGCGGATTCTTTCCTGCGGAGAAAAAACCCCCTGTTTTCAGGAAATGCAGTATTCTGAAATCGCACGTTCTCGGCATAGCAATTTCGCTATTTCGCTCTCGTGGGTTGACAGCGCCACTCTCTGTTAACCGCATCGGAGAGTTTGCAGTTGCTGGCCGAGAAATCGCGGTTCTCCCCGAATGCCGCTTTGTGCCTTCAGCAGCGGTCTCGTCTCTCTCGCATGCCGAGAAAGAGCAACTTCAGCCGGATGCTTTTCTTGGACGAGCGGCTTCTTCTGCGCACATCGCAAAGGAGCGGTTCTGTCTTCTCCTTGTGTCCATGCATTCTGCACTACGCTTCTCTCTCATTCTTGACCCTTGATTCCTAGCGACATTTCGTTTTTCTCTGTTTTTCCGATGCTACACTTCAGCATTCTGTGACGAACAGAGTAGAAGGGAAAAGCCCCTCTAAGAAGGCAGCTAGAAGTTCCAGGAGCGACACACGTTGTGCTTTCAGAGAGGACGTTACAGAAAGTGGAGAGATGTGGATTCTTTTCTGCGGAGAAAAAACCCCCTGTTTTCAGGAAATGCAGTATTCTGAAATCGCACGTTATCGGCATCATACTTCCGTTATTTCGCTCACGCACGTCTAAAGCGGCTCCCGCGGTGAACCGCTTCGGAGAGTTTGCAGTTGCTGGCCGAGAAATCGCGGTTCTCCCCGAATGCCGCTTTGTGCCTTCAGCAGCGGTCACGTCTCTCTCGCATGCCGAGAAAGAGCGACTTCAGCCGGATGCTTTTCTCGGACGAGCGGCTTCTTCTGCGCACATCGCAAAGGAGCGGTTCTGTCTTCTCCTTGTGTCCATGCATTCTGCACTACGCTTCTCTCTCATTCTTATACCTTTTCTCTTATTCCTAGCGACATTTCGTTTTTCTCTGTTTTTCTGATCCTACACTTCAGCATTCTGTGACGAACAGAGTAGAAGGGAAAAGCCCCTCTAAGAAGGCAGCTAGAAGTTCCAGGAGCGACACACGTTGTGCTTTCAGAGAGGACGTTACAGAAAGTGGAGAGATGCGGATCCTTTCCTGCGGAGAAAAAACCCCCTGTTTTCAGGAAATGCAGTATTCTGAAATCGCACGTTCTCGGCATAGCAATTTCGCTATTTCGCTCTCGTGGGTTGACAGCGCCACTCTCTGTTAACCGCATCGGAGAGTTTGCAGTTGCTGGCCGAGAAATCGCGGTTCTCCCCGAATGCCGCTTTGTGCCTTCAGCAGCGGTCTCGTCTCTCTCGCATGCCGAGAAAGAGCAACTTCAGCCGGATGCTTTTCTCGGACGAGCGGCTTCTTCTGCGCACATCGCAAAGGAGCGGTTCTGTCTTCTCCTTGTGTCCATGCATTCTGCACTACGCTTCTCTCTCATTCTTGACCCTTGATTCCTAGCGACATTTCGTTTTTCTCTGTTTTTCCGATGCTACACTTCAGCATTCTGTGACGAACAGAGTGGAAGGGAAAAGCCCCTCTAAGAAGGCAGCTAGAAGTTCCAGGAGCGACACACGTTGTGCTTTCAGAGAGGACGTTACAGAAAGTCGAGAGATGTGGATTCTTTCCTGCGGAGAAAAAACCCCCTGTTTTCAGGAAATGCAGTATTCTGAAATCGCACGTTCTCGGCATAGCAATTTCGCTATTTCGCTCTCGTGGGTTGACAGCGCTACTCTCTCTTAACCGCTTCGGAGAGTTTGCAGTTGCTGGCCGAGAAATCGCGGTTCTCCCCGAATGCCGCTTTGTGCCTTCAGCAGCGGTCTCGTCTCTCTCGCATGCCGAGAAAGAGCAACTTCAGCCGGATGCTTTTCTCGGACGAGCGGCTTCTTCTGCGCACATCGCAAAGGAGCGGTTCTGTCTTCTCCTTGTGTCCATGCATTCTGCACCACGCTTCTCTCTCATTCTTGACCCTTGATTCCTAGCGACATTTCGTTTTTCTCTGTTTTTCCGATGCTACACTTCAGCATTCTGTGACGAACAGAGTGGAAGGGAAAAGCCCCTCTAAGAAGGCAGCTAGAAGTTCCAGGAGCGACACACGTTGTGCTTTCAGAGAGGACGTTACAGAAAGTGGAGAGATGCGGATTCTTTCCTGCGGAGAAAAAACCCCCTGTTTTCAGGAAATGCAGTATTCTGAAATCGCACGTTCTTGGCATAGCAATTTCGCTATTTCGCTCTCGTGGGTTGACAGCGCCACTCTCTGTTAACCGCATCGGAGAGTTTGCAGTTGCTGGCCGAGAAATCGCGGTTCTCCCCGAATGCCGCTGTGTGCCTTCAGCAGCGGTCTCGTCTCTCTCGCATGCCGAGAAAGAGCGACTTCAGCCGGATGCTTTTCTTGGACGAGCGGCTTCTTCTGCGCACATCGCAAAGGAGCGGTTCTGTCTTCTCCTTGTGTCCATGCATTCTGCACTACGCTTCTCTCTCATTCTTATGCCTTTCCTTTTATTCCTAGCGACATTTCGTTTTTCTCTGTTTTTCCGATGCTACACTTCAGCATTCTGTGACGAACAGAGTAGAAGGGAAAAGCCCCTCTAAGAAGGCAGCTAGAAGTTCCAGGAGCGACACACGTTGTGCTTTCAGAGAGGACGTTACAGAAAGTGGAGAGATGCGGATTCTTTCCTGCGGAGAAAAAACCCCCTGTTTTCAGGAAATGCAGTATTCTGAAATCGCACGTTCTCGGCATAGCAATTTCGCTATTTCGCTCTCGTGGGTTGACAGCGCCACTCTCTGTTAACCGCATCGGAGAGTTTGCAGTTGCTGGCCGAGAAATCGCGGTTCTCCCCGAATGCCGCTTTGTGCCTTCAGCAGCGGTCTCGTCTCTCTCGCATGCCGAGAAAGAGCAACTTCAGCCGGATGCTTTTCTTGGACGAGCGGCTTCTTCTGCGCACATCGCAAAGGAGCGGTTCTGTCTTCTCCTTGTGTCCATGCATTCTGCACTACGCTTCTCTCTCATTCTTGACCCTTGATTCCTAGCGACATTTCGTTTTTCTCTGTTTTTCCGATGCTACACTTCAGCATTCTGTGACGAACAGAGTAGAAGGGAAAAGCCCCTCTAAGAAGGCAGCTAGAAGTTCCAGGAGCGACACACGTTGTGCTTTCAGAGAGGACGTTACAGAAAGTGGAGAGATGTGGATTCTTTTCTGCGGAGAAAAAACCCCCTGTTTTCAGGAAATGCAGTATTCTGAAATCGCACGTTCTCGGCATCATACTTCCGTTATTTCGCTCACGCACGTCTAAAGCGGCTCCCGCGGTGAACCGCTTCGGAGAGTTTGCAGTTGCTGGCCGAGAAATCGCGGTTCTCCCCGCATGCCGCTTTGTGCCTTCAGCAGCGGTCACGTCTCTCTCGCATGCCGAGAAAGAGCGACTTCAGTCGGGTGCTTTTCTCGGACGAGCGGCTTCTTCTGCGCACATCGCAAAGGAGCGGTTCTGTCTTCTCCTTGTGTCCATGCATTCTGCACTACGCTTCTCTCTCATTCTTATACCTTTTCTCTTATTCCTAGCGACATTTCGTTTTTCTCTGTTTTTCTGATCCTACACTTCAGCATTCTGTGACGATCAGAGTAGAAGGGAAAAGCCCCTCTAAGAAGGCAGCTAGAAGTTCCAGGAGCGACACACGTTGTGCTTTCAGAGAGGACGTTACAGAAAGTGGAGAGATGCGGATTCTTTCCTGCGGAGAAAAAACCCCCTGTTTTCAGGAAATGCAGTATTCTGAAATCGCACGTTCTCGGCATAGCAATTTCGCTATTTCGCTCTCGTGGGTTGACAGCGCCACTCTCTGTTAACCGCTTAGGAGAGTTTGCAGTTGCTGGCCGAGAAATCGCGGTTCTCCCCGAATGCCGCTTTGTGCCTTCAGCAGCGGTCTCGTCTCTCTCGCATGCCGAGAAAGAGCGACTTCAGCCGGATGCTTTTCTCGGACGAGCGGCTTCTTCTGCGCACATCGCAAAGGAGCGGTTCTGTCTTCTCCTTGTGTCCATGCATTCTGCACCACGCTTCTCTCTCATTCTTGACCCTTGATTCCTAGCGACATTTCGTTTTTCTCTGTTTTTCCGATGCTACACTTCAGCATTCTGTGACGAACAGAGTGGAAGGGAAAAGCCCCTCTAAGAAGGCAGCTAGAAGTTCCAGGAGCGACACACGTTGTGCTTTCAGAGAGGACGTTACAGAAAGTGGAGAGATGCGGATTCTTTCCTGCGGAGAAAAAACCCCCTGTTTTCAGGAAATGCAGTATTCTGAAATCGCACGTTCTTGGCATAGCAATTTCGCTATTTCGCTCTCGTGGGTTGACAGCGCCACTCTCTGTTAACCGCATCGGAGAGTTTGCAGTTGCTGGCCGAGAAATCGCGGTTCTCCCCGAATGCCGCTGTGTGCCTTCAGCAGCGGTCTCGTCTCTCTCGCATGCCGAGAAAGAGCGACTTCAGCCGGATGCTTTTCTTGGACGAGCGGCTTCTTCTGCGCACATCGCAAAGGAGCGGTTCTGTCTTCTCCTTGTGTCCATGCATTCTGCACTACGCTTCTCTCTCATTCTTATCCCTTTTCTCTTATTCCTAGCGACATTTCGTTTTTCTCTGTTTTTCTGATCCTACACTTCAGCATTCTGTGACGAACAGAGTAGAAGGGAAAAGCCCCTCTAAGAAGGCAGCTAGAAGTTCCAGGAGCGACACACGTTGTGCTTTCAGAGAGGACGTTACAGAAAGTGGAGAGATGCGGATTCTTTCCTGCGGAGAAAAAACCCCCTGTTTTCAGGAAATGCAGTATTCTGAAATCGCACGTTCTCGGCATAGCAATTTCGCTATTTCGCTCTCGTGGGTTGACAGCGCCACTCTCTGTTAACCGCATCGGAGAGTTTGCAGTTGCTGGCCGAGAAATCGCGGTTCTCCCCGAATGCCGCTTTGTGCCTTCAGCAGCGGTCTCGTCTCTCTCGCATGCCGAGAAAGAGCAACTTCAGCCGGATGCTTTTCTTGGACGAGCGGCTTCTTCTGCGCACATCGCAAAGGAGCGGTTCTGTCTTCTCCTTGTGTCCATGCATTCTGCACTACGCTTCTCTCTCATTCTTGACCCTTGATTCCTAGCGACATTTCGTTTTTCTCTGTTTTTCCGATGCTACACTTCAGCATTCTGTGACGAACAGAGTAGAAGGGAAAAGCCCCTCTAAGAAGGCAGCTAGAAGTTCCAGGAGCGACACACGTTGTGCTTTCAGAGAGGACGTTACAGAAAGTGGAGAGATGTGGATTCTTTTCTGCGGAGAAAAAACCCCCTGTTTTCAGGAAATGCAGTATTCTGAAATCGCACGTTCTCGGCATCATACTTCCGTTATTTCGCTCACGCACGTCTAAAGCGGCTCCCGCGGTGAACCGCTTCGGAGAGTTTGCAGTTGCTGGCCGAGAAATCGCGGTTCTCCCCGCATGCCGCTTTGTGCCTTCAGCAGCGGTCACGTCTCTCTCGCATGCCGAGAAAGAGCGACTTCAGTCGGGTGCTTTTCTCGGACGAGCGGCTTCTTCTGCGCACATCGCAAAGGAGCGGTTCTGTCTTCTCCTTGTGTCCATGCATTCTGCACTACGCTTCTCTCTCATTCTTATACCTTTTCTCTTATTCCTAGCGACATTTCGTTTTTCTCTGTTTTTCTGATCCTACACTTCAGCATTCTGTGACGATCAGAGTAGAAGGGAAAAGCCCCTCTAAGAAGGCAGCTAGAAGTTCCAGGAGCGACACACGTTGTGCTTTCAGAGAGGACGTTACAGAAAGTGGAGAGATGCGGATTCTTTCCTGCGGAGAAAAAACCCCCTGTTTTCAGGAAATGCAGTATTCTGAAATCGCACGTTCTCGGCATAGCAATTTCGCTATTTCGCTCTCGTGGGTTGACAGCGCCACTCTCTGTTAACCGCATCGGAGAGTTTGCAGTTGCTGGCCGAGAAATCGCGGTTCTCCCCGAATGCCGCTGTGTGCCTTCAGCAGCGGTCTCGTCTCTCTCGCATGCCGAGAAAGAGCGACTTCAGCCGGATGCTTTTCTCGGACGAGCGGCTTCTTCTGCGCACATCGCAAAGGAGCGGTTCTGTCTTCTCCTTGTGTCCATGCATTCTGCACTACGCTTCTCTCTCATTCTTATCCCTTTTCTCTTATTCCTAGCGACATTTCGTTTTTCTCTGTTTTTCTGATCCTACACTTCAGCATTCTGTGACGAACAGAGTAGAAGGGAAAAGCCCCTCTAAGAAGGCAGCTAGAAGTTCCAGGAGCGACACACGTTGTGCTTTCAGAGAGGACGTTACAGAAAGTGGAGAGATGCGGATTCTTTCCTGCGGAGAAAAAACCCCCTGTTTTCAGGAAATGCAGTATTCTGAAATCGCACGTTCTCGGCATAGCAATTTCGCTATTTCGCTCTCGTGGGTTGACAGCGCCACTCTCTGTTAACCGCATCGGAGAGTTTGCAGTTGCTGGCCGAGAAATCGCGGTTCTCCCCGAATGCCGCTTTGTGCCTTCAGCAGTGGTCTCGTCTCTCTCGCATGCCGAGAAAGAGCAACTTCAGCCGGATGCTTTTCTTGGACGAGCGGCTTCTTCTGCGCACATCGCAAAGGAGCGGTTCTGTCTTCTCCTTGTGTCCATGCATTCTGCACTACGCTTCTCTCTCATTCTTGACCCTTGATTCCTAGCGACATTTCGTTTTTCTCTGTTTTTCCGATGCTACACTTCAGCATTCTGTGACGAACAGAGTAGAAGGGAAAAGCCCCTCTAATAAGGCAGCTAGAAGTTCCAGGAGCGACACACGTTGTGCTTTCAGAGAGGACGTTACAGAAAGTGGAGAGATGTGGATTCTTTTCTGCGGAGAAAAAACCCCCTGTTTTCAGGAAATGCAGTATTCTGAAATCGCACGGTATCGGCATCATACTTCCGTTATTTCGCTCACGCACGTCTAAAGCGGCTCCCGCGGTGAACCGCTTCGGAGAGTTTGCAGTTGCTGGCCGAGAAATCGCGGTTCTCCCCGAATGCCGCTTTGTGCCTTCAGCAGCGGTCACGTCTCTCTCGCATGCCGAGAAAGAGCGACTTCAGCCGGATGCTTTTCTCGGACGAGCGGCTTCTTCTGCGCACATCGCAAAGGAGCGGTTCTGTCTTCTCCTTGTGTCCATGCATTCTGCACTACGCTTCTCTCTCATTCTTATACCTTTTCTCTTATTCCTAGCGACATTTCGTTTTTCTCTGATTTCTGATCCTACACTTCAGCATTCTGTGACGAACAGAGTAGAAGGGAAAAGCCCCTCTAAGAAGGCAGCTAGAAGTTCCAGGAGCGACACACGTTGTGCTTTCAGAGAGGACGTTACAGAAAGTGGAGAGATGCGGATCCTTTCCTGCGGAGAAAAAACCCCCTGTTTTCAGGAAATGCAGTATTCTGAAATCGCACGTTCTCGGCATAGCAATTTCGCTATTTCGCTCTCGTGGGTTGACAGCGCCACTCTCTGTTAACCGCATCGGAGAGTTTGCAGTTGCTGGCCGAGAAATCGCGGTTCTCCCCGAATGCCGCTTTGTGCCTTCAGCAGCGGTCTCGTCTCTCTCGCATGCCGAGAAAGAGCAACTTCAGCCGGATGCTTTTCTCGGACGAGCGGCTTTTTCTGCGCACATCGCAAAGGAGCGGTTCTGTCTTCTCCTTGTGTCCATGCATTCTGCACTTCGCTTCTCTCTCATTCTTGACCCTTGATTCCTAGCGACATTTCGTTTTTCTCTGTTTTTCCGATGCTACACTTCAGCATTCTGTGACGAACAGAGTAGAAGGGAAAAGCCCCTCTAAGAAGGCAGCTAGAAGTTCCAGGAGCGACACACGTTGTGCTTTCAGAGAGGACGTTACAGAAAGTGGAGAGATGTGGATTCTTTTCTGCGGAGAAAAAACCCCCTGTTTTCAGGAAATGCAGTATTCTGAAATCGCACGTTATCGGCATCATACTTCCGTTATTTCGCTCACGCACGTCTAAAGCGGCTCCCGCGGTGAACCGCTTCGGAGAGTTTGCAGTTGCTGGCCGAGAAATCGCGGTTCTCCCCGCATGCCGCTTTGTGCCTTCAGCAGCGGTCACGTCTCTCTCGCATGCCGAGAAAGAGCGACTTCAGTCGGGTGCTTTTCTCGGATGAGCGGCTTCTTCTGCGCACATCGCAAAGGAGCGGTTCTGTCTTCTCCTTGTGTCCATGCATTCTGCACTACGCTTCTCCCTCATTCTTATACCTTTTCTCTTATTCCTAGCGACATTTCGTTTTTCTCTGTTTTTCTGATCCTACACTTCAGCATTCTGTGACGATCAGAGTAGAAGGGAAAAGCCCCTCTAAGAAGGCAGCTAGAAGTTCCAGGAGCGACACACGTTGTGCTTTCAGAGAGGACGTTACAGAAAGTGGAGAGATGCGGATTCTTTCCTGCGGAGAAAAAACCCCCTGTTTTCAGGAAATGCAGTATTCTGAAATCGCACGTTCTTGGCATAGCAATTTCGCTATTTCGCTCTCGTGGGTTGACAGCGCCACTCTCTGTTAACCGCATCGGAGAGTTTGCAGTTGCTGGCCGAGAAATCGCGGTTCTCCCCGAATGCCGCTGTGTGCCTTCAGCAGCGGTCTCGTCTCTCTCGCATGCCGAGAAAGAGCGACTTCAGCCGGATGCTTTTCTTGGACGAGCGGCTTCTTCTGCGCACATCGCAAAGGAGCGGTTCTGTCTTCTCCTTGTGTCCATGCATTCTGCACTACGCTTCTCTCTCATTCTTATCCCTTTTCTCTTATTCCTAGCGACATTTCGTTTTTCTCTGTTTTTCTGATCCTACACTTCAGCATTCTGTGACGAACAGAGTAGAAGGGAAAAGCCCCTCTAAGAAGGCAGCTAGAAGTTCCAGGAGCGACACACGTTGTGCTTTCAGAGAGGACGTTACAGAAAGTGGAGAGATGCGGATTCTTTCCTGCGGAGAAAAAACCCCCTGTTTTCAGGAAATGCAGTATTCTGAAATCGCACGTTCTCGGCATAGCAATTTCGCTATTTCGCTCTCGTGGGTTGACAGCGCCACTCTCTGTTAACCGCATCGGAGAGTTTGCAGTTGCTGGCCGAGAAATCGCGGTTCTCCCCGAATGCCGCTTTGTGCCTTCAGCAGCGGTCTCGTCTCTCTCGCATGCCGAGAAAGAGCAACTTCAGCCGGATGCTTTTCTTGGACGAGCGGCTTCTTCTGCGCACATCGCAAAGGAGCGGTTCTGTCTTCTCCTTGTGTCCATGCATTCTGCACTACGCTTCTCTCTCATTCTTGACCCTTGATTCCTAGCGACATTTCGTTTTTCTCTGTTTTTCCGATGCTACACTTCAGCATTCTGTGACGAACAGAGTAGAAGGGAAAAGCCCCTCTAAGAAGGCAGCTAGAAGTTCCAGGAGCGACACACGTTGTGCTTTCAGAGAGGACGTTACAGAAAGTGGAGAGATGTGGATTCTTTTCTGCGGAGAAAAAACCCCCTGTTTTCAGGAAATGCAGTATTCTGAAATCGCACGTTCTCGGCATCATACTTCCGTTATTTCGCTCACGCACGTCTAAAGCGGCTCCCGCGGTGAACCGCTTCGGAGAGTTTGCAGTTGCTGGCCGAGAAATCGCGGTTCTCCCCGCATGCCGCTTTGTGCCTTCAGCAGCGGTCACGTCTCTCTCGCATGCCGAGAAAGAGCGACTTCAGTCGGGTGCTTTTCTCGGACGAGCGGCTTCTTCTGCGCACATCGCAAAGGAGCGGTTCTGTCTTCTCCTTGTGTCCATGCATTCTGCACTACGCTTCTCTCTCATTCTTATCCCTTTTCTCTTATTCCTAGCGACATTTCGTTTTTCTCTGTTTTTCTGATCCTACACTTCAGCATTCTGTGACGAACAGAGTAGAAGGGAAAAGCCCCTCTAAGAAGGCAGCTAGAAGTTCCAGGAGCGACACACGTTGTGCTTTCAGAGAGGACGTTACAGAAAGTGGAGAGATGCGGATTCTTTCCTGCGGAGAAAAAAACCCCTGTTTTCAGGAAATGCAGTATTCTGAAATCGCACGTTCTCGGCATAGCAATTTCGCTATTTCGCTCTCGTGGGTTGACAGCGCCACTCTCTGTTAACCGCATCGGAGAGTTTGCAGTTGCTGGCCGAGAAATCGCGGTTCTCCCCGAATGCCGCTTTGTGCCTTCAGCAGCGGTCTCGTCTCTCTCGCATGCCGAGAAAGAGCAACTTCAGCCGGATGCTTTTCTTGGACGAGCGGCTTCTTCTGCGCACATCGCAAAGGAGCGGTTCTGTCTTCTCCTTGTGTCCATGCATTCTGCACTACGCTTCTCTCTCATTCTTGACCCTTGATTCCTAGCGACATTTCGTTTTTCTCTGTTTTTCCGATGCTACACTTCAGCATTCTGTGACGAACAGAGTAGAAGGGAAAAGCCCCTCTAAGAAGGCAGCTAGAAGTTCCAGGAGCGACACACGTTGTGCTTTCAGAGAGGACGTTACAGAAAGTGGAGAGATGTGGATTCTTTTCTGCGGAGAAAAAACCCCCTGTTTTCAGGAAATGCAGTATTCTGAAATCGCACGTTATCGGCATCATACTTCCGTTATTTCGCTCACGCACGTCTAAAGCGGCTCCCGCGGTGAACCGCTTCGGAGAGTTTGCAGTTGCTGGCCGAGAAATCGCGGTTCTCCCCGAATGCCGCTTTGTGCCTTCAGCAGCGGTCACGTCTCTCTCGCATGCCGAGAAAGAGCGACTTCAGCCGGATGCTTTACTCGGACGAGCGGCTTCTTCTGCGCACATCGCAAAGGAGCGGTTCTGTCTTCTCCTTGTGTCCATGCATTCTGCACTACGCTTCTCTCTCATTCTTATACCTTTTCTCTTATTCCTAGCGACATTTCGTTTTTCTCTGTTTTTCTGATCCTACACTTCAGCATTCTGTGACGAACAGAGTAGAAGGGAAAAGCCCCTCTAAGAAGGCAGCTAGAAGTTCCAGGAGCGACACACGTTGTGCTTTCAGAGAGGACGTTACAGAAAGTGGAGAGATGCGGATCCTTTCCTGCGGAGAAAAAACCCCCTGTTTTCAGGAAATGCAGTATTCTGAAATCGCACGTTCTCGGCATAGCAATTTCGCTATTTCGCTCTCGTGGGTTGACAGCGCCACTCTCTGTTAACCGCATCGGAGAGTTTGCAGTTGCTGGCCGAGAAATCGCGGTTCTCCCCGAATGCCGCTTTGTGCCTTCAGCAGCGGTCTCGTCTCTCTCGCATGCCGAGAAAGAGCAACTTCAGCCGGATGCTTTTCTCGGACGAGCGGCTTCTTCTGCGCACATCGCAAAGGAGCGGTTCTGTCTTCTCCTTGTGTCCATGCATTCTGCACTACGCTTCTCTCTCATTCTTGACCCTTGATTCCTAGCGACATTTCGTTTTTCTCTGTTTTTCCGATGCTACACTTCAGCATTCTGTGACGAACAGAGTGGAAGGGAAAAGCCCCTCTAAGAAGGCAGCTAGAAGTTCCAGGAGCGACACACGTTGTGCTTTCAGAGAGGACGTTACAGAAAGTCGAGAGATGTGGATTCTTTCCTGCGGAGAAAAAACCCCCTGTTTTCAGGAAATGCAGTATTCTGAAATCGCACGTTCTCGGCATAGCAATTTCGCTATTTCGCTCTCGTGGGTTGACAGCGCCACTCTCTCTTAACCGCTTCGGAGAGTTTGAAGTTGCTGGCCGAGAAATCGCGGTTCTCCCCGAATGCCGCTTTGTGCCTTCAGCAGCGGTCTCGTCTCTCTCGCATGCCGAGAAAGAGCAACTTCAGCCGGATGCTTTTCTCGGACGAGCGGCTTCTTCTGCGCACATCGCAAAGTAGCGGTTCTGTCTTCTCCTTGTGTCCATGCATTCTGCACCACGCTTCTCTCTCATTCTTGACCCTTGATTCCTAGCGACATTTCGTTTTTCTCTGTTTTTCCGATGCTACACTTCAGCATTCTGTGACGAACAGAGTGGAAGGGAAAAGCCCCTCTAAGAAGGCAGCTAGAAGTTCCAGGAGCGACACACGTTGTGCTTTCAGAGAGGACGTTACAGAAAGTCGAGAGATGTGGATTCTTTCCTGCGGAGAAATAACCCCCTGTTTTCAGGCAATGCAGTATTCTGAAATCGCACGTTCTCGGCATAGCAATTTCGCTATTTCGCTCTCGTGGGTTGACAGCGCCACTCTCTCTTAACCGCTTCGGAGAGTTTGCAGTTGCTGGCCGAGAAATCGCGGTTCTCCCCGAATGCCGCTTTGTGCCTTCAGCAGCGGTCTCGTCTCTCTCGCATGCCGAGAAAGAGCAACTTCAGCCGGATGCTTTTCTCGGACGAGCGGCTTCTTCTGCGCACATCGCAAAGGAGCGGTTCTGTCTTCTCCTTGTGTCCATGCATTCTGCACTACGCTTCTCTCTCATTCTTGACCCTTGATTCCTAGCGACATTTCGTTTTTCTCTGTTTTTCCGATGCTACACTTCAGCATTCTGTGACGAACAGAGTGGAAGGGAAAAGCCCCTCTAAGAAGGCAGCTAGAAGTTCCAGGAGCGACACACGTTGTGCTTTCAGAGAGGACGTTACAGAAAGTCGAGAGATGTGGATTCTTTCCTGCGGAGAAAAAACCCCCTGTTTTCAGGAAATGCAGTATTCTGAAATCGCACGTTCTCGGCATAGCAATTTCGCTATTTCGCTCTCGTGGGTTGACAGCGCCACTCTCTGTTAACCGCTTCGGAGAGTTTGCAGTTGCTGGCCGAGAAATCGCGGTTCTCCCCGAATGCCGCTTGCAGCCTTCAGCAGCGGTCTCGTCTCTCTCGCATGCCGAGAAAGAGCGACTTCAGCCGGATGCTTTTCTCGGACGAGCGGCTTCTTCTGCGCACATCGCAAAGGAGCGGTTCTGTCTTCTCCTTGTGTCCATGCATTCTGCACTACGCTTCTCTCTCATTCTTAACCCTTGATTCCTAGGGACATTTCGTTTTTCTCTGTTTTTCCGATGCTACACTTCAGCATTCTGTGACGAACAGAGTGGAAGAGAAAAGCCCCTCTAAGAAGGCAGCTAGAAGTTCCAGGAGCGACACACGTTGTGCTTTCAGAGAGGACGTTACAGAAAGTGGAGAGATGCGGATCCTTTCCTGCGGAGAAAAAACCCCCTGTTTTCAGGAAATGCAGTATTCTGAAATCGCACGTTCTCGGCATAGCAATTTCGCTATTTCGCTCTCGTGGGTTGACAGCGCCACTCTCTGTTAACCGCATCGGAGAGTTTGCAGTTGCTGGCCGAGAAATCGCGGTTCTCCCCGAATGCCGCTTTGTGCCTTCAGCAGCGGTCTCGTCTCTCTCGCATGCCGAGAAAGAGCAACTTCAGCCGGATGCTTTTCTCGGACGAGCGGCTTCTTCTGCGCACATCGCAAAGGAGCGGTTCTGTCTTCTCCTTGTGTCCATGCATTCTGCACTACGCTTCTCTCTCATTCTTGACCCTTGATTCCTAGCGACATTTCGTTTTTCTCTGTTTTTCCGATGCTACACTTCAGCATTCTGTGACGAACAGAGTGGAAGGGAAAAGCCCCTCTAAGAAGGCAGCTAGAAGTTCCAGGAGCGACACACGTTGTGCTTTCAGAGAGGACGTTACAGAAAGTCGAGAGATGTGGATTCTTTCCTGCGGAGAAAAAACCCCCTGTTTTCAGGAAATGCAGTATTCTGAAATCGCACGTTCTCGGCATAGCAATTTCGCTATTTCGCTCTCGTGGGTTGACAGCGCCACTCTCTCTTAACCGCTTCGGAGAGTTTGCAGTTGCTGGCCGAGAAATCGCGGTTCTCCCCGAATGCCGCTTTGTGCCTTCAGCAGCGGTCTCGTCTCTCTCGCATGCCGAGAAAGAGCAACTTCAGCCGGATGCTTTTCTCGGACGAGCGGCTTCTTCTGCGCACATCGCAAAGGAGCGGTTCTGTCTTCTCCTTGTGTCCATGCATTCTGCACCACGCTTCTCTCTCATTCTTGACCCTTGATTCCTAGCGACATTTCGTTTTTCTCTGTTTTTCCGATGCTACACTTCAGCATTCTGTGACGAACAGAGTGGAAGGGAAAAGCCCCTCTAAGAAGGCAGCTAGAAGTTCCAGGAGCGACACACGTTGTGCTTTCAGAGAGGACGTTACAGAAAGTCGAGAGATGTGGATTCTTTCCTGCGGAGAAAAAACCCCCTGTTTTCAGGCAATGCAGTATTCTGAAATCGCACGTTCTCGGCATAGCAATTTCGCTATTTCGCTCTCGTGGGTTGACAGCGCCACTCTCTCTTAACCGCTTCGGAGAGTTTGCAGTTGCTGGCCGAGAAATCGCGGTTCTCCCCGAATGCCGCTTTGTGCCTTCAGCAGCGGTCTCGTCTCTCTCGCATGCCGAGAAAGAGCAACTTCAGCCGGATGCTTTTCTCGGACGAGCGGCTTCTTCTGCGCACATCGCAAAGGAGCGGTTCTGTCTTCTCCTTGTGTCCATGCATTCTGCACTACGCTTCTCTCTCATTCTTGACCCTTGATTCCTAGCGACATTTCGTTTTTCTCTGTTTTTCCGATGCTACACTTCAGCATTCTGTGACGAACAGAGTGGAAGGGAAAAGCCCCTCTAAGAAGGCAGCTAGAAGTTCCAGGAGCGACACACGTTGTGCTTTCAGAGAGGACGTTACAGAAAGTCGAGAGATGTGGATTCTTTCCTGCGGAGAAAAAACCCCCTGTTTTCAGGAAATGCAGTATTCTGAAATCGCACGTTCTCGGCATAGCAATTTCGCTATTTCGCTCTCGTGGGTGGAAAGCGCCACTCTCTGTTAACCGCTTCGGAGAGTTTGCAGTTGCTGGCCGAGAAATCGCGGTTCTCCCCGAATGCCGCTTGCAGCCTTCAGCAGCGGTCTCGTCTCTCTCGCATGCCGAGAAAGAGCGACTTCAGCCGGATGCTTTTCTCGGACGAGCGGCTTCTTCTGCGCACATCGCAAAGGAGCGGTTCTGTCTTCTCCTTGTGTCCATGCATTCTGCACTACTCTTCTCTCTCATTCTAACCCTTGATTCCTAGCGACATTTCGTTTTTCTCTGTTTTTCCGATGCTACACTTCAGCATTCTGTGACGAACAGAGTAGAAGGGAAAAGCCCCTCTAATAAGGCAGCTAGAAGTTCCAGGAGCGACACACGTTGTGCTTTCAGAGAGGACGTTACAGAAAGTGGAGAGATGTGGATTCTTTTCTGCGGAGAAAAAACCCCCTGTTTTCAGGAAATGCAGTATTCTGAAATCGCACGTTATCGGCATCATACTTCCGTTATTTCGCTCACGCACGTCTAAAGCGGCTCCCGCGGTGAACCGCTTCGGAGAGTTTGCAGTTGCTGGCCGTTAAATCGCGGTTCTCCCCGAATGCCGCTTTGTGCCTTCAGCAGCGGTCTCGTCTCTCTCGCATGCCGAGAAAGAGCGACTTCAGCCGGATGCTTTTCTCGGACGAGCGGCTTCTTCTGCGCACATCGCAAAGGAGCGGTTCTGTCTTCTCCTTGTGTCCATGCATTCTGCACTACGCTTCTCTCTCATTCTTATGCCTTTCCTTTTATTCCTAGCGACATTTCGTTTTTCTCTGTTTTTCCGATGCTACACTTCAGCATTCTGTGACGAACAGAGTAGAAGGGAAAAGCCCCTCTAAGAAGGCAGCTAGAAGTTCCAGGAGCGACACACGTTGTGCTTTCAGAGAGGACGTTACAGAAAGTCGAGAGATGTGGATTCTTTCCTGCGGAGACAAAAACCCCTGTTTTCAGGCAATGCAGTATGCAGAATTCACACGTTCTCGGCATCACAGTTCCGTTATTTCACTCACGCACGTCTAAAGCGGCTCCCGCGGTGAACCGCTTCGGAGAGTTTGCAGTTGCTGGCCGTTAAATCGCGGTTCTCCCCGAATGCCGCTTTGTGCCTTCAGCAGCGGTCTCGTCTCTCTCGCATGCCGAGAAAGAGCGACTTCAGCCGGATGCTTTTCTCGGACGAGCGGCTTCTTCTGCGCACATCGCAAAGGAGCGGTTCTGTCTTCTCCTTGTGTCCATGCATTCTGCACTACGCTTCTCTCTCATTCTTAACCCTTGATTCCTAGGGACATTTCGTTTTTCTCTGTTTTTCCGATGCTACACTTCAGCATTCTGTGACGAACAGAGTGGAAGAGAAAAGCCCCTCTAAGAAGGCAGCTAGAAGTTCCAGGAGCGACACACGTTGTGCTTTCAGGGAGGACGTTACAGAAAGTCGAGAGATGTGGATTCTTTCCTGCGGAGAAAAAACCCCCTGTTTTCAGGAAATGCAGTATTCTGAAATCGCACGTTCTCGGCATAGCAATTTCGCTATTTCGCTCTCGTGTGTTGACAGCGCCACTCTCTCTTAACCGCTTCGGAGAGTTTGCAGTTGCTGGCCGAGAAATCGCGGTTCTCCCCGAATGCCGCTTTGTGCCTTCAGCAGCGGTCTCGTCTCTCTCGCATGCCGAGAAAGAGCGACTTCAGCCGGATGCTTTTCTCGGACGAGCGGCTTCTTCTGCGCACATCGCAAAGGAGCGGTTCTGTCTTCTCCTTGTGTCCATGCATTCTGCACTACTCTTCTCTCTCATTCTAACCCTTGATTCCTAGCGACATTTCGTTTTTCTCTGTTTTTCCGATGCTACACTTCAGCATTCTGTGACGAACAGAGTAGAAGGGAAAAGCCCCTCTAATAAGGCAGCTAGAAGTTCCAGGAGCGACACACGTTGTGCTTTCAGAGAGGACGTTACAGAAAGTGGAGAGATGTGGATTCTTTTCTGCGGAGAAAAAAACCCCTGTTTTCAGGAAATGCAGTATTCTGAAATCGCACGTTATCGGCATCATACTTCCGTTATTTCGCTCACGCACGTCTAAAGCGGCTCCCGCGGTGAACCGCTTCGGAGAGTTTGCAGTTGCTGGCCGTTAAATCGCGGTTCTCCCCGAATGCCGCTTTGTGCCTTCAGCAGCGGTCTCGTCTCTCTCGCATGCCGAGAAAGAGCGACTTCAGCCGGATGCTTTTCTCGGACGAGCGGCTTCTTCTGCGCACATCGCAAAGGAGCGGTTCTGTCTTCTCCTTGTGTCCATGCATTCTGCACTACGCTTCTCTCTCATTCTTATGCCTTTCCTTTTATTCCTAGCGACATTTCGTTTTTCTCTGTTTTTCCGATGCTACACTTCAGCATTCTGTGACGAACAGAGTAGAAGGGAAAAGCCCCTCTAAGAAGGCAGCTAGAAGTTCCAGGAGCGACACACGTTGTGCTTTCAGAGAGGACGTTACAGAAAGTCGAGAGATGTGGATTCTTTCCTGCGGAGACAAAAACCCCTGTTTTCAGGAAATGCAGTATGCAGAATTCACACGTTCTCGGCATCACAGTTCCGTTATTTCACTCACGCACGTCTAAAGCGGCTCCCGCGGTGAACCGCTTCGGAGAGTTTGCAGTTGCTGGCCGTTAAATCGCGGTTCTCCCCGAATGCCGCTGTGTGCCTTCAGCAGCGGTCTCGTCTCTCTCGCATGCCGAGAAAGAGCGACTTCAGCCGGATGCTTTTCTCGGACGAGCGGCTTCTTCTGCGCACATCGCAAAGGAGCGGTTCTGTCTTCTCCTTGTGTCCATGCATTCTGCACTACGCTTCTCTCTCATTCTTGACCCTTGATTCCTAGCGACATTTCGTTTTTCTCTGTTTTTCCGATGCTACACTTCAGCATTCTGTGACGAACAGAGTGGAAGGGAAAAGCCCCTCTAAGAAGGCAGCTAGAAGTTCCAGGAGCGACACACGTTGTGCTTTCAGGGAGGACGTTACAGAAAGTCGAGAGATGTGGATTCTTTCCTGCGGAGAAAAAACCCCCTGTTTTCAGGAAATGCAGTATTCTGAAATCGCACGTTCTCGGCATAGCAATTTCGCTATTTCGCTCTCGTGTGTTGACAGCGCCACTCTCTCTTAACCGCTTCGGAGAGTTTGCAGTTGCTGGCCGAGAAATCGCGGTTCTCCCCGAATGCCGCTTTGTGCCTTCAGCAGCGGTCTCGTCTCTCTCGCATGCCGAGAAAGAGCGACTTCAGCCGGATGCTTTTCTCGGACGAGCGGCTTCTTCTGCGCACATCGCAAAGGAGCGGTTCTGTCTTCTCCTTGTGTCCATGCATTCTGCACTACTCTTCTCTCTCATTCTTGACCCTTGATTCCTAGCGACATTTCGTTTTTCTCTGTTTTTCCGATGCTACACTTCAGCATTCTGTGACGAACAGAGTAGAAGGGAAAAGCCCCTCTAATAAGGCAGCTAGAAGTTCCAGGAGCGACACACGTTGTGCTTTCAGAGAGGACGTTACAGAAAGTGGAGAGATGTGGATTCTTTTCTGCGGAGAAAAAACCCCCTGTTTTCAGGAAATGCAGTATTCTGAAATCGCACGTTATCGGCATCATACTTCCGTTATTTCGCTCACGCACGTCTAAAGCGGCTCCCGCGGTGAACCGCTTCGGAGAGTTTGCAGTTGCTGGCCGTTAAATCGCCGTTCTCCCCGAATGCCGCTTTGTGCCTTCAGCAGCGGTCTCGTCTCTCTCGCATGCCGAGAAAGAGCGACTTCAGCCGGATGCTTTTCTCGGACGAGCGGCTTCTTCTGCGCACATCGCAAAGGAGCGGTTCTGTCTTCTCCTTGTGTCCATGCATTCTGCACTACGCTTCTCTCTCATTCTTATGCCTTTCCTTTTATTCCTAGCGACATTTCGTTTTTCTCTGTTTTTCCGATGCTACACTTCAGCATTCTGTGACGAACAGAGTAGAAGGGAAAAGCCCCTCTAAGAAGGCAGCTAGAAGTTCCAGGAGCGACACACGTTGTGCTTTCAGAGAGGACGTTACAGAAAGTCGAGAGATGTGGATTCTTTCCTGCGGAGACAAAAACCCCTGTTTTCAGGCAATGCAGTATGCAGAATTCACACGTTCTCGGCATCACAGTTCCGTTATTTCACTCACGCACGTCTAAAGCGGCTCCCGCGGTGAACCGCTTCGGAGAGTTTGCAGTTGCTGGCCGTTAAATCGCGGTTCTCCCCGAATGCCGCTGTGTGCCTTCAGCAGCGGTCTCGTCTCTCTCGCATGCCGAGAAAGAGCGACTTCAGCCGGATGCTTTTCTCGGACGAGCGGCTTCTTCTGCGCACATCGCAAAGGAGCGGTTCTGTCTTCTCCTTGTGTCCATGCATTCTGCACTACGCTTCTCTCTCATTCTTAACCCTTGATTCCTAGCGACATTTCGTTTCTCTCTGTTTTTCCGATGCTACACTTCAGAATTCTGTGACGAACAGAGTGGAAGGGAAAAGCCCCTCTAAGAAGGCAGCTAGAAGTTCCAGGAGCGACACACGTTGTGCTTTCAGGGAGGACGTTACAGAAAGTCGAGAGATGTGGATTCTTTCCTGCGGAGAAAAAACCCCCTGTTTTCAGGAAATGCAGTATTCTGAAATCGCACGTTCTCGGCATAGCAATTTCGCTATTTCGCTCTCGTGGGTTGACAGCGCCATTCTCTCTTAACCGCTTCGGAGAGTTTGCAGTTGCTGGCCGAGAAATCGCGGTTATCCCCGAATGCCGCTGTGTGCCTTCAGCAGCGGTCTCGTCTCTCTCGCATGCCGAGAAAGAGCGACTTCAGCCGGATGCTTTTCTCGGACGAGCGGCTTCTTCTGCGCACATCGCAAAGGAGCGGTTCTGTCTTCTCCTTGTGTCCATGCATTCTGCACTACGCTTCTCTCTCATTCTTAACCCTTGATTCCTAGCGACATTTCGTTTTTCTCTGTTTTTCCGATGCTACACTTCAGCATTCTGTGACGAACAGAGTAGAAGGGAAAAGCCCCTCTAATAAGGCAGCTAGAAGTTCCAGGAGCGACACACGTTGTGCTTTCAGGGAGGACGTTACAGAAAGTCGAGAGATGTGGATTCTTTCCTGCGGAGAAAAAACCCCCTGTTTTCAGGAAATGCAGTATTCTGAAATCGCACGTTATCGGCATAGCAATTTCGCTATTTCGCTCTCGTGGGTTCACAGCGCCACTCTCTGTTAACCGCATCGGAGAGTTTGCAGTTGCTGGCCGAGAAATCGCGGTTCTCCCCGAATGCCGCTTTGTGCCTTCAGCAGCGGTCTCGTCTCTCTCGCATGCCGAGAAAGAGCAACTTCAGCCGGATGCTTTTCTTGGACGAGCGGCTTCTTCTGCGCACATCGCAAAGGAGCGGTTCTGTCTTCTCCTTGTGTCCATGCATTCTGCACTACGCTTCTCTCTCATTCTTGACCCTTGATTCCTAGCGACATTTCGTTTTTCTCTGTTTTTCCGATGCTACACTTCAGCATTCTGTGACGAACAGAGTGGAAGGGAAAAGCCCCTCTAAGAAGGCAGCTAGAAGTTCAAGGAGCGACACACGTTGTGCTTTCAGAGAGGACGTTACAGAAAGTCGAGAGATGTGGATTCTTTCCTGCGGAGACAAAAACCCCTGTTTTCAGGCAATGCAGTATGCAGAATTCACACGTTCTCGGCATCACAGTTCCGTTATTTCACTCACGCACGTCTAAAGCGGCTCCCGCGGTGAACCGCTTCGGAGAGTTTGCAGTTGCTGGCCGTTAAATCGCGGTTCTCCCCGAATGCCGCTGTGTGCCTTCAGCAGCGGTCTCGTCTCTCTCGCATGCCGAGAAAGAGCGACTTCAGCCGGATGCTTTTCTCGGACGAGCGGCTTCTTCTGCGCACATCGCAAAGGAGCGGTTCTGTCTTCTCCTTGTGTCCATGCATTCTGCACTACGCTTCTCTCTCATTCTTAACCCTTGATTCCTAGCGACATTTCGTTTCTCTCTGTTTTTCCGATGCTACACTTCAGAATTCTGTGACGAACAGAGTGGAAGGGAAAAGCCCCTCTAAGAAGGCAGCTAGAAGTTCCAGGAGCGACACACGTTGTGCTTTCAGGGAGGACGTTACAGAAAGTCGAGAGATGTGGATTCTTTCCTGCGGAGAAAAAACCCCCTGTTTTCAGGAAATGCAGTATTCTGAAATCGCACGTTCTCGGCATAGCAATTTCGCTATTTCGCTCTCGTGGGTTGACAGCGCCATTCTCTCTTAACCGCTTCGGAGAGTTTGCAGTTGCTGGCCGAGAAATCGCGGTTATCCCCGAATGCCGCTGTGTGCCTTCAGCAGCGGTCTCGTCTCTCTCGCATGCCGAGAAAGAGCGACTTCAGCCGGATGCTTTTCTCGGACGAGCGGCTTCTTCTGCGCACATCGCAAAGGAGCGGTTCTGTCTTCTCCTTGTGTCCATGCATTCTGCACTACGCTTCTCTCTCATTCTTAACCCTTGATTCCTAGCGACATTTCGTTTTTCTCTGTTTTTCCGATGCTACACTTCAGCATTCTGTGACGAACAGAGTAGAAGGGAAAAGCCCCTCTAATAAGGCAGCTAGAAGTTCCAGGAGCGACACACGTTGTGCTTTCAGGGAGGACGTTACAGAAAGTCGAGAGATGTGGATTCTTTCCTGCGGAGAAAAAACCCCCTGTTTTCAGGAAATGCAGTATTCTGAAATCGCACGTTATCGGCATAGCAATTTCGCTATTTCGCTCTCGTGGGTTCACAGCGCCACTCTCTGTTAACCGCATCGGAGAGTTTGCAGTTGCTGGCCGAGAAATCGCGGTTCTCCCCGAATGCCGCTTTGTGCCTTCAGCAGCGGTCTCGTCTCTCTCGCATGCCGAGAAAGAGCAACTTCAGCCGGATGCTTTTCTTGGACGAGCGGCTTCTTCTGCGCACATCGCAAAGGAGCGGTTCTGTCTTCTCCTTGTGTCCATGCATTCTGCACTACGCTTCTCTCTCATTCTTGACCCTTGATTCCTAGCGACATTTCGTTTTTCTCTGTTTTTCCGATGCTACACTTCAGCATTCTGTGACGAACAGAGTGGAAGGGAAAAGCCCCTCTAAGAAGGCAGCTAGAAGTTCAAGGAGCGACACACGTTGTGCTTTCAGAGAGGACGTTACAGAAAGTCGAGAGATGTGGATTCTTTCCTGCGGAGAAAAAACCCCCTGTTTTCAGGAAATGCAGTATTCTGAAATCGCACGTTCTCGGCATAGCAATTTCGCTATTTCGCTCTCTTGGTTTGAAAGCGCCACTCTCTGTTAACCGCTTCGGAGAGTTTGCAGTTGCTGGCCGAGAAATCGCGGTTCTCCCCGAATGCCGCTTTGTGCCTTCAGCAGCGGTCTCGTCTCTCTCGCATGCCGAGAAAGAGCGACTTCAGCCGGATGCTTTTCTCGGACGAGCGGCTTCTTCTGCGCACATCGCAAAGGAGCGGTTCTGTCTTCTCCTTGTGTCCATGCATTCTGCACTACGCTTCTCTCTCATTCTTAACCCTTGATTCCTAGCGACATTTCGTTTTTCTCTGTTTTTCCGATGCTACACTTCAGCATTCTGTGACGAACAGAGTAGAAGGGAAAAGCCCCTCTAAGAAGGCAGCTAGAAGTTCCAGGAGCGACACACGTTGTGCTTTCAGAGAGGACGTTACAGAAAGTCGAGAGATGTGGATTCTTTCCTGCGGAGAAAAAACCCCCTGTTTTCAGGAAATGCAGTATTCTGAAATCGCGCGTTATCGGCATCATACTTCCGTTATTTCGCTCACGCACGTCTAAAGCGGCTCCCGCGGTGAACCGCTTCGGAGAGTTTGCAGTTGCTGGCCGTTAAATCGCGGTTCTCCCCGAATGCCGCTTTGTGCCTTCAGCAGCGGTCTCGTCTCTCCCGCATGCCGAGAAAGAGCGACTTCAGCCGGATGCTGTTCTCGGACGAGCGGCTTCTTCTGCGCACATCGCAAAGGAGCGGTTCTGTCTTCTCCTTGTGTCCATGCATTCTGCACTACGCTTCTCTCTCATTCTTATGCCTTTCCTTTTATTCCTAGCGACATTTCGTTTTTCTGTTTTTCCGATGCTACACTTCAGCATTCTGTGACGAACAGAGTAGAAGGGAAAAGCCCCTCTAATAAGGCAGCTAGAAGTTCCAGGAGCGACACACGTTGTGCTTTCAGAGAGGACGTTACAGAAAGTCGAGAGATGTGGATTCTTTCCTGCGGAGAAAAAAACCCCTGTTTTCAGGCAATGCAGTATGCAGAATTCACACGTTCTCGGCATCACAGTTCCGTTATTTCACTCACGCACGTCTAAAGCGGCTCCTGCGGTGAACCGCTTCGGAGAGTTTGCAGTTGCTGGCCGTTAAATCGCGGTTCTCCCCGAATGCCGCTTTGTGCCTTCAGCAGCGGTCTCGTCTCTCTCGCATGCCGAGAAAGAGCGACTTCAGCCGGATGCTTTTCTCGGACGAGCGGCTTCTTCTGCGCACATCGCAAAGGAGCGGTTCTGTCTTCTCCTTGTGTCCATGCATTCTGCACTACGCTTCTCTCTCATTCTTATGCCTTTCCTTTTATTCCTAGGGACATTTCGTTTTTCTCTGTTTTTCCGATGCTACACTTCAGCATTCTGTGACGAACAGAGTGGAAGGGAAAAGCCCCTCTAAGAAGGCAGCTAGAAGTTCCAGGAGCGACACACGTTGTGCTTTCAGGGAGGACGTTACAGAAAGTCGAGAGATGTGGATTCTTTCTTGCGGAGAAAAAACCCCCTGTTTTCAGGAAATGCAGTATTCTGAAATCGCACGTTCTCGGCATAGCAATTTCGCTATTTCGCTCTCGTGGGTTGACAGCGCCACTCTCTCTTAACCGCTTCGGAGAGTTTGCAGTTGCTGGCCGAGAAATCGCGGTTCTCCCCGAATGCCGCTTTGTGCCTTCAGCAGCGGTCTCGTCTCTCTCGCATGCCGAGAAAGAGCGACTTCAGCCGTATGCTTTTCTCGGACGAGCGGCTTCTTCTGCGCACATCGCAAAGGAGCGGTTCTGTCTTCTCCTTGTGTCCATGCATTCTGCACTACGCTTCTCTCTCATTCTTGACCCTTGATTCCTAGCGACATTTCGTTTTTCTCTGTTTTTCCGATGCTACACTTCAGCATTCTGTGACGAACAGAGTAGAAGGGAAAAGCCCCTCTAAGAAGGCAGCTAGAAGTTCCAGGAGCGACACACGTTGTGCTTTCAGGGAGGACGTTACAGAAAGTCGAGAGATGTGGATTCTTTCCTGCGGAGAAAAAAACCCCTGTTTTCAGGAAATGCAGTATTCTGAAATCGCACGTTCTCGGCATAGCAATTTCGCTATTTCGCTCTCTTGGTTTGAAAGCGCCACTCTCTGTTAACCGCTTCGGAGAGTTTGCAGTTGCTGGCCGAGAAATCGCGGTTATCCCCGAATGGCGCTGTGTGCCTTCAGCAGCGGTCTCGTCTCTCTCGCATGCCGAGAAAGAGCGACTTCAGCCGGATGCTTTTCTCGGACGAGCGGCTTCTTCTGCGCACATCGCAAAGGAGCGGTTCTGTCTTCTCCTTGTGTCCATGCATTCTGCACTACGCTTCTCTCTCATTCTTAACCCTTGATTCCTAGCGACATTTCGTTTTTCTCTGTTTTTCCGATGCTACACTTCAGCATTCTGTGACGAACAGAGTAGAAGGGAAAAGCCCCTCTAAGAAGGCAGCTAGAAGTTCCAGGAGCGACACACGTTGTGCTTTCAGAGAGGAAGTTACAGAAAGTCGAGAGATGTGGATTCTTTCCTGCGGAGAAAAAAAACCCTGTTTTCAGGCAATGCAGTATGCAGAATTCACACGTTCTCGGCATCACAGTTCCGTTATTTCACTCACGCACGTCTAAAGCGGCTCCTGCGGTGAACCGCTTCGGAGAGTTTGCAGTTGCTGGCCGTTAAATCGCGGTTCTCCCCGAATGCCGCTTTGTGCCTTCAGCAGCGGTCTCGTCTCTCTCGCATGCCGAGAAAGAGCGACTTCAGCCGGATGCTTTTCTCGGACGAGCGGCTTCTTCTGCGCACATCGCAAAGGAGCGGTTCTGTCTTCTCCTTGTGTCCATGCATTCTGCACTACGCTTCTCTCTCATTCTTGACCCTTGATTCCTAGCGACATTTCGTTTTTCTCTGTTTTTCCGATGCTACACTTCAGCATTCTGTGACGAACAGAGTGGAAGGGAAAAGCCCCTCTAAGAAGGCAGCTAGAAGTTCCAGGAGCGACACACGTTGTGCTTTCAGAGAGGACGTTACAGAAAGTCGAGAGATGTGGATTCTTTCCTGCGGAGAAAAAACCCCCTGTTTTCAGGCAATGCAGTATTCTGAAATCGCACGTTCTCGGCATAGCAATTTCGCTATTTCGCTCTCGTGGGTTGACAGCGCCACTCTCTCTTAACCGCTTCGGAGAGTTTGCAGTTGCTGGCCGAGAAATCGCGGTTCTCCCCGAATGCCGCTTTGTGCCTTCAGCAGCGGTCTCGTCTCTCTCGCATGCCGAGAAAGAGCAACTTCAGCCGGATGCTTTTCTCGGACGAGCGGCTTCTTCTGCGCACATCGCAAAGGAGCGGTTCTGTCTTCTCCTTGTGTCCATGCATTCTGCACTACGCTTCTCTCTCATTCTTGACCCTTGATTCCTAGCGACATTTCGTTTTTCTCTGTTTTTCCGATGCTACACTTCAGCATTCTGTGACGAACAGAGTAGAAGGGAAAAGCCCCTCTAAGAAGGCAGCTAGAAGTTCCAGGAGCGACACACGTTGTGCTTTCAGAGAGGACGTTACAGAAAGTGGAGAGATGTGGATTCTTTCCTGCGGAGAAAAAACCCACTGTTTTCAGGAAATGCAGTATTCTGAAATCGCACGTTCTCGGCATAGCAATTTCGCTATTTCGCTCTCGTGGGTGGAAAGCGCCACTCTCTGTTAACCGCTTCGGAGAGTTTGCAGTTGCTGGCCGAGAAATCGCGGTTCTCCCCGAATGCCGCTTGCAGCCTTCAGCAGCGGTCTCGTCTCTCTCGCATGCCGAGAAAGAGCGACTTCAGCCGGATGCTTTTCTCGGACGAGCGGCTTCTTCTGCGCACATCGCAAAGGAGCGGTTCTGTCTTCTCCTTGTGTCCATGCATTCTGCACTACTCTTCTCTCTCATTCTTGACCCTTGATTCCTAGCGACATTTCGTTTTTCTCTGTTTTTCCGATGCTACACTTCAGCATTCTGTGACGAACAGAGTAGAAGGGAAAAGCCCCTCTAATAAGGCAGCTAGAAGTTCCAGGAGCGACACACGTTGTGCTTTCAGAGAGGACGTTACAGAAAGTGGAGAGATGTGGATTCTTTTCTGCGGAGAAAAAACCCCCTGTTTTCAGGAAATGCAGTATTCTGAAATCGCACGTTATCGGCATCATACTTCCGTTATTTCGCTCACGCACGTCTAAAGCGGCTCCCGCGGTGAACCGCTTCGGAGAGTTTGCAGTTGCTGGCCGTTAAATCGCGGTTCTCCCCGAATGCCGCTTTGTGCCTTCAGCAGCGGTCTCGTCTCTCTCGCATGCCGAGAAAGAGCGACTTCAGCCGGATGCTTTTCTCGGACGAGCGGCTTCTTCTGCGCACATCGCAAAGGAGCGGTTCTGTCTTCTCCTTGTGTCCATGCATTCTGCACTACGCTTCTCTCTCATTCTTATGCCTTTCCTTTTATTCCTAGCGACATTTCGTTTTTCTCTGTTTTTCCGATGCTACACTTCAGCATTCTGTGACGAACAGAGTAGAAGGGAAAAGCCCCTCTAAGAAGGCAGCTAGAAGTTCCAGGAGCGACACACGTTGTGCTTTCAGAGAGGACGTTACAGAAAGTCGAGAGATGTGGATTCTTTCCTGCGGAGACAAAAACCCCTGTTTTCAGGCAATGCAGTATGCAGAATTCACACGTTCTCGGCATCACAGTTCCGTTATTTCACTCAAGCACGTCTAAAGCGGCTCCCGCGGTGAACCGCTTCGGAGAGTTTGCAGTTGCTGGCCGTTAAATCGCGGTTCTCCCCGAATGCCGCTGTGTGCCTTCAGCAGCGGTCTCGTCTCTCTCGCATGCCGAGAAAGAGCGACTTCAGCCGGATGCTTTTCTCGGACGAGCGGCTTCTTCTGCGCACATCGCAAAGGAGCGGTTCTGTCTTCTCCTTGTGTCCATGCATTCTGCACTACGCTTCTCTCTCATTCTTGACCCTTGATTCCTAGCGACATTTCGTTTTTCTCTGTTTTTCCGATGCTACACTTCAGCATTCTGTGACGAACAGAGTGGAAGGGAAAAGCCCCTCTAAGAAGGCAGCTAGAAGTTCCAGGAGCGACACACGTTGTGCTTTCAGAGAGGACGTTACAGAAAGTCGAGAGATGTGGATTCTTTCCTGCGGAGAAAAAACCCCCTGTTTTCAGGAAATGCAGTATTCTGAAATCGCACGTTCTCGGCATAGCAATTTCGCTATTTCGCTCTCGTGGGTTGACAGCGCCACTCTCTCTTAACCGCTTCGGAGAGTTTGCAGTTGCTGGCCGAGAAATCGCGGTTCTCCCCGAATGCCGCTTTGTGCCTTCAGCAGCGGTCTCGTCTCTCTCGCATGCCGAGAAAGAGCGACTTCAGTCGGATGCTTTTCTCGGACGAGCGGCTTCTTCTGCGCACATCGCAAAGGAGCGGTTCTGTCTTCTCCTTGTGTCCATGCATTCTGCACTACTCTTCTCTCTCATTCTAACCCTTGATTCCTAGCGACATTTCGTTTTTCTCTGTTTTTCCGATGCTACACTTCAGCATTCTGTGACGAACAGAGTAGAAGGGAAAAGCCCCTCTAATAAGGCAGCTAGAAGTTCCAGGAGCGACACACGTTGTGCTTTCAGAGAGGACGTTACAGAAAGTGGAGAGATGTGGATTCTTTTCTGCGGAGAAAAAACCCCCTGTTTTCAGGAAATGCAGTATTCTGAAATCGCACGTTCTCGGCATCATACTTCCGTTATTTCGCTCACGCACGTCTAAAGCGGCTCCCGCGGTGAACCGCTTCGGAGAGTTTGCAGTTGCTGGCCGTTAAATCGCGGTTCTCCCCGAATGCCGCTTTGTGCCTTCAGCAGCGGTCTCGTCTCTCTCGCATGCCGAGAAAGAGCGACTTCAGCCGGATGCTTTTCTCGGACGAGCGGCTTCTTCTGCGCACATCGCAAAGGAGCGGTTCTGTCTTCTCCTTGTGTCCATGCATTCTGCACTACGCTTCTCTCTCATTCTTAACCCTTGATTCCTAGCGACATTTCGTTTTTCTCTGTTTTTCCGATGCTACACTTCAGCATTCTGTGACGAACAGAGTGGAAGGGAAAAGCCCCTCTAAGAAGGCAGCTAGAAGTTCCAGGAGCGACACACGTTGTGCTTTCAGGGAGGACGTTACAGAAAGTCGAGAGATGTGGATTCTTTCCTGCGGAGAAAAAACCCCCTGTTTTCAGGAAATGCAGTATTCTGAAATCGCACGTTCTCGGCATAGCAATTTCGCTATTTCGCTCTCGTGGGTTGACAGCGCCACTCTCTCTTAACCGCTTCGGAGAGTTTGCAGTTGCTGGCCGAGAAATCGCGGTTCTCCCCGAATGCCGCTTTGTGCCTTCAGCAGCGGTCTCGTCTCTCTCGCATGCCGAGAAAGAGCGACTTCAGCCGGATGCTTTTCTCGGACGAGCGGCTTCTTCTGCGCACATCGCAAAGGAGCGGTTCTGTCTTCTCCTTGTGTCCATGCATTCTGCACTACGCTTCTCTCTCATTCTTAACCCTTGATTCCTAGCGACATTTCGTTTTTCTCTGTTTTTCCGATGCTACACTTCAGCATTCTGTGACGAACAGAGTAGAAGGGAAAAGCCCCTCTAATAAGGCAGCTAGAAGTTCCAGGAGCGACACACGTTGTGCTTTCAGGGAGGACGTTACAGAAAGTCGAGAGATGTGGATTCTTTCCTGCGGAGAAAAAACCCCCTGTTTTCAGGAAATGCAGTATTCTGAAATCGCACGTTATCGGCATAGCAATTTCGCTATTTCGCTCTCGTGGGTTGACAGCGCCACTCTCTGTTAACCGCATCGGAGAGTTTGCAGTTGCTGGCCGAGAAATCGCGGTTCTCCCCGAATGCCGCTTTGTGCCTTCAGCAGCGGTCTCGTCTCTCTCGCATGCCGAGAAAGAGCAACTTCAGCCGGATGCTTTTCTCGGACGAGCGGCTTCTTCTGCGCACATCGCAAAGGAGCGGTTCTGTCTTCTCCTTGTGTCCATGCATTCTGCACTACGCTTCTCTCTCATTCTTGACCCTTGATTCCTAGCGACATTTCGTTTTTCTCTGTTTTTCCGATGCTACACTTCAGCATTCTGTGACGAACAGAGTGGAAGGGAAAAGCCCCTCTAAGAAGGCAGCTAGAAGTTCCAGGAGCGACACACGTTGTGCTTTCAGAGAGGACGTTACAGAAAGTCGAGAGATGTGGATTCTTTCCTGCGGAGAAAAAACCCCCTGTTTTCAGGAAATGCAGTATTCTGAAATCGCACGTTCTCGGCATAGCAATTTCGCTATTTCGCTCTCTTGGTTTGAAAGCGCCACTCTCTGTTAACCGCTTCGGAGAGTTTGCAGTTGCTGGCCGAGAAATCGCGGTTCTCCCCGAATGCCGCTTTGTGCCTTCAGCAGCGGTCTCGTCTCTCTAGCATGCCGAGAAAGAGCGACTTCAGCCGGATGCTTTTCTCGGACGAGCGGCTTCTTCTGCGCACATCGCAAAGGAGCGGTTCTGTCTTCTCCTTGTGTCCATGCATTCTGCACTACGCTTCTCTCTCATTCTTAACCCTTGATTCCTAGCGACATTTCGTTTTTCTCTGTTTTTCCGATGCTACACTTCAGCATTCTGTGACGAACAGAGTAGAAGGGAAAAGCCCCTCTAAGAAGGCAGCTAGAAGTTCCAGGAGCGACACACGTTGTGCTTTCAGAGAGGACGTTACAGAAAGTCGAGAGATGTGGATTCTTTCCTGCGGAGAAAAAACCCCCTGTTTTCAGGAAATGCAGTATTCTGAAATCGCACGTTATCGGCATCATACTTCCGTTATTTCGCTCACGCACGTCTAAAGCGGCTCCCGCGGTGAACCGCTTCGGAGAGTTTGCAGTTGCTGGCCGTTAAATCGCGGTTCTCCCCGAATGCCGCTTTGTGCCTTCAGCAGCGGTCTCGTTTCTCCCGCATGCCGAGAAAGAGCGACTTCAGCCGGATGCTTTTCTCGGACGAGCGGCTTCTTCTGCGCACATCGCAAAGGAGCGGTTCTGTCTTCTCCTTGTGTCCATGCATTCTGCACTACGCTTCTCTCTCATTCTTATGCCTTTCCTTTTATTCCTAGCGACATTTCGTTTTTCTCTGTTTTTCCGATGCTACACTTCAGCATTCTGTGACGAACAGAGTAGAAGGGAAAAGCCCCTCTAAGAAGGCAGCTAGAAGTTCCAGGAGCGACACACGTTGTGCTTTCAGAGAGGACGTTACAGAAAGTCGAGAGATGTGGATTCTTTCCTGCGGAGAAAAAAACCCCTGTTTTCAGGCAATGCAGTATGCAGAATTCACACGTTCTCGGCATCACAGTTCCGTTATTTCACTCACGCACGTCTAAAGCGGCTCCTGCGGTGAACCGCTTCGGAGAGTTTGCATTTGCTGGCCGTTAAATCGCGGTTCTCCCCGAATGCCGCTTTGTGCCTTCAGCAGCGGTCTCGTCTCTCTCGCATGCCGAGAAAGAGCAACTTCAGCCGGATGCTTTTCTCGGACGAGCGGCTTCTTCTGCGCACATCGCAAAGGAGCGGTTCTGTCTTCTCCTTGTGTCCATGCATTCTGCACTACGCTTCTCTCTCATTCTTGACCCTTGATTCCTAGCGACATTTCGTTTTTCTCTGTTTTTCCGATGCTACACTTCAGCATTCTGTGACGAACAGAGTGGAAGGGAAAAGCCCCTCTAAGAAGGCAGCTAGAAGTTCCAGGAGCGACACACGTTGTGCTTTCAGAGAGGACGTTACAGAAAGTCGAGAGATGTGGATTCTTTCCTGCGGAGAAAAAACCCCCTGTTTTCAGGAAATGCAGTATTCTGAAATCGCACGTTCTCGGCATAGCAATTTCGCTATTTCGCTCTCTTGGTTTGAAAGCGCCACTCTCTGTTAACCGCTTCGGAGAGTTTGCAGTTGCTGGCCGAGAAATCGCGGTTCTCCCCGAATGCCGCTTTGTGCCTTCAGCAGCGGTCTCGTCTCTCTCGCATGCCGAGAAAGAGCGACTTCAGCCGGATGCTTTTCTCGGACGAGCGGCTTCTTCTGCGCACATCGCAAAGGAGCGGTTCTGTCTTCTCCTTGTGTCCATGCATTCTGCACTACGCTTCTCTCTCATTCTTATGCCTTTCCTTTTATTCCTAGCGACATTTCGTTTTTCTCTGTTTTTCCGATGCTACACTTCAGCATTCTGTGACGAACAGAGTAGAAGGGAAAAGCCCCTCTAAGAAGGCAGCTAGAAGTTCCAGGAGCGACACACGTTGTGCTTTCAGAGAGGACGTTACAGAAAGTCGAGAGATGTGGATTCTTTCCTGCGGAGAAAAAAAACCCTGTTTTCAGGCAATGCAGTATGCAGAATTCACACGTTCTCGGCATCACAGTTCCGTTATTTCACTCACGCACGTCTAAAGCGGCTCCTGCGGTGAACCGCTTCGGAGAGTTTGCAGTTGCTGGCCGTTAAATCGCGGTTCTCCCCGAATGCCGCTGTGTGCCTTCAGCAGCGGTCTCGTCTCTCTCGCATGCCGAGAAAGAGCGACTTCAGCCGGATGCTTTTCTCGGACGAGCGGCTTCTTCTGCGCACATCGCAAAGGAGCGGTTCTGTCTTCTCCTTGTGTCCATGCATTCTGCACTACGCTTCTCTCTCATTCTTATGCCTTTCCTTTTATTCCTAGGGACATTTCGTTTTTCTCTGTTTTTCCGATGCTACACTTCAGCATTCTGTGACGAACAGAGTGGAAGGGAAAAGCCCCTCTAAGAAGGCAGCTAGAAGTTCCAGGAGCGACACACGTTGTGCTTTCAGGGAGGACGTTACAGAAAGTCGAGAGATGTGGATTCTTTCTTGCGGAGAAAAAACCCCCTGTTTTCAGGAAATGCAGTATTCTGAAATCGCACGTTCTCGGCATAGCAATTTCGCTATTTCGCTCTCGTGGGTTGACAGCGCCACTCTCTCTTAACCGCTTCGGAGAGTTTGCAGTTGCTGGCCGAGAAATCGCGGTTCTCCCCGAATGCCGCTTTGTGCCTTCAGCAGCGGTCTCGTCTCTCTCGCATGCCGAGAAAGAGCGACTTCAGCCGGATGCTTTTCTCGGACGAGCGGCTTCTTCTGCGCACATCGCAAAGGAGCGGTTCTGTCTTCTCCTTGTGTCCATGCATTCTGCACTACGCTTCTCTCTCATTCTTAACCCTTGATTCCTAGCGACATTTCGTTTTTCTCTGTTTTTCCGATGCTACACTTCAGCATTCTGTGACGAACAGAGTAGAAGGGAAAAGCCCCTCTAATAAGGCAGCTAGAAGTTCCAGGAGCGACACACGTTGTGCTTTCAGGGAGGACGTTACAGAAAGTCGAGAGATGTGGATTCTTTCCTGCGGAGAAAAAACCCCCTGTTTTCAGGAAATGCAGTATTCTGAAATCGCACGTTCTCGGCATAGCAATTTCGCTATTTCGCTCTCTTGGTTTGAAAGCGCCACTCTCTGTTAACCGCTTCGGAGAGTTTGCAGTTGCTGGCCGAGAAATCGCGGTTATCCCCGAATGCCGCTGTGTGCCTTCAGCAGCGGTCTCGTCTCTCTCGCATGCCGAGAAAGAGCGACTTCAGCCGGATGCTTTTCTCGGACGAGCGGCTTCTTCTGCGCACATCGCAAAGGAGCGGTTCTGTCTTCTCCTTGTGTCCATGCATTCTGCACTACGCTTCTCTCTCATTCTTAACCCTTGATTCCTAGGGACATTTCGTTTTTCTCTGTTTTTCCGATGCTACACTTCAGCATTCTGTGACGAACAGAGTAGAAGGGAAAAGCCCCTCTAAGAAGGCAGCTAGAAGTTCCAGGAGCGACACACGTTGTGCTTTCAGAGAGGACGTTACAGAAAGTCGAGAGATGTGGATTCTTTCCTGCGGAGAAAAAACCCCTGTTTTCAGGCAATGCAGTATGCAGAATTCACACGTTCTCGGCATCACAGTTCCGTTATTTCACTCACGCACGTCTAAAGCGGCTCCTGCGGTGAACCGCTTCGGAGAGTTTGCAGTTGCTGGCCGTTAAATCGCGGTTCTCCCCGAATGCCGCTTTGTGCCTTCAGCAGCGGTCTCGTCTCTCTCGCATGCCGAGAAAGAGCGACTTCAGCCGGATGCTTTTCTCGGACGAGCGGCTTCTTCTGCGCACATCGCAAAGGAGCGGTTCTGTCTTCTCCTTGTGTCCATGCATTCTGCACTACGCTTCTCTCTCATTCTTGACCCTTGATTCCTAGCGACATTTCGTTTTTCTCTGTTTTTCCGATGCTACACTTCAGCATTCTGTGACGAACAGAGTGGAAGGGAAAAGCCCCTCTAAGAAGGCAGCTAGAAGTTCCAGGAGCGACACACGTTGTGCTTTCAGAGAGGACGTTACAGAAAGTCGAGAGATGTGGATTCTTTCCTGCGGAGAAAAAACCCCCTGTTTTCAGGAAATGCAGTATTCTGAAATCGCACGTTCTCGGCATAGCAATTTCGCTATTTCGCTCTCTTGGTTTGAAAGCGCCACTCTCTCTTAACCGCTTCGGAGAGTTTGCAGTTGCTGGCCGAGAAATCGCGGTTCTCCCCGAATGCCGCTTTGTGCCTTCAGCAGCGGTCTCGTCTCTCTCGCATGCCGAGAAAGAGCGACTTCAGCCGGATGCTTTTCTCGGACGAGCGGCTTCTTCTGCGCACATCGCAAAGGAGCGGTTCTGTCATCTCCTTGTGTCCATGCATTCTGCACTACGCTTCTCTCTCATTCTTAACCCTTGATTCCTAGCGACATTTCGTTTTTCTCTGTTTTTCCGATGCTACACTTCAGCATTCTGTGACGAACAGAGTAGAAGGGAAAAGCCCCTCTAAGAAGGCAGCTAGAAGTTCCAGGAGCGACACACGTTGTGCTTTCAGAGAGGACGTTACAGAAAGTCGAGAGATGTGGATTCTTTCCTGCGGAGAAAAAACCCCCTGTTTTCAGGAAATGCAGTATTCTGAAATCGCACGTTATCGGCATCATACTTCCGTTATTTCGCTCACGCACGTCTAAAGCGGCTCCCGCGGTGAACCGCTTCGGAGAGTTTGCAGTTGCTGGCCGTTAAATCGCGGTTCTCCCCGAATGCCGCTTTGTGCCTTCAGCAGCGGTCTCGTCTCTCTAGCATGCCGAGAAAGAGCGACTTCAGCCGGATGCTTTTCTCGGACGAGCGGCTTCTTCTGCGCACATCGCAAAGGAGCGGTTCTGTCTTCTCCTTGTGTCCATGCATTCTGCACTACGCTTCTCTCTCATTCTTATGCCTTTCCTTTTATTCCTAGCGACATTTCGTTTTTCTCTGTTTTTCCGATGCTACACTTCAGCATTCTGTGACGAACAGAGTAGAAGGGAAAAGCCCCTCTAATAAGGCAGCTAGAAGTTCCAGGAGCGACACACGTTGTGCTTTCAGAGAGGACGTTACAGAAAGTCGAGAGATGTGGATTCTTTCCTGCGGAGAAAAAAACCCCTGTTTTCAGGCAATGCAGTATGCAGAATTCACACGTTCTCGGCATCACAGTTCCGTTATTTCACTCACGCACGTCTAAAGCGGCTCCTGCGGTGAACCGCTTCGGAGAGTTTGCAGTTGCTGGCCGTTAAATCGCGGTTCTCCCCGAATGCCGCTTTGTGCCTTCAGCAGCGGTCTCGTCTCTCTCGCATGCCGAGAAAGAGCGACTTCAGCCGGATGCTTTTCTCGGACGAGCGGCTTCTTCTGCGCACATCGCAAAGGAGCGGTTCTGTCTTCTCCTTGTGTCCATGCATTCTGCACTACGCTTCTCTCTCATTCTAACCCTTGATTCCTAGCGACATTTCGTTTTTCTCTGTTTTTCCGATGCTACACTTCAGCATTCTGTGACGAACAGAGTGGAAGGGAAAAGCCCCTCTAAGAAGGCAGCTAGAATTTCCAGGAGCGACACACGTTGTGCTTTCAGAGAGGACGTTACAGAAAGTCAAGAGATGTGGATTCTTTCCTGCGGAGAAAAAACCCACTGTTTTCAGGAAATGCAGTATTCTGAAATCGCACGTTATCGGCATCATACTTCCGTTATTTCGCTCACGCACGTCTAAAGCGGCTCCCGTGGTGAACCGCTTCGGAGAGTTTGCAGTTGCTGGCCGTTAAATCGCGGTTCTCCCCGAATGCCGCTTTGTGCCTTCAGCAGCGGTCTCGTCTCTCTCGCATGCCGAGAAAGAGCGACTTCAGCCGGATGCTTTTCTCGGACGAGCGGCTTCTTCTGCGCACATCGCAAAGGAGCGGTTCTGTCTTCTCCTTGTGTCCATGCATTCTGCACTACGCTTCTCTCTCATTCTTATGCCTTTCCTTTTATTCCTAGCGACATTTCGTTTTTCTCTGTTTTTCCGATGCTACACTTCAGCATTCTGTGACGAACAGAGTAGAAGGGAAAAGCCCCTCTAAGAAGGCAGCTAGAAGTTCCAGGAGCGACACACGTTGTGCTTTCAGAGAGGACGTTACAGAAAGTCGAGAGATGTGGATTCTTTCCTGCGGAGAAAAAAACCCCTGTTTTCAGGCAATGCAGTATGCAGAATTCACACGTTCTCGGCATCACAGTTCCGTTATTTCACTCACGCACGTCTAAAGCGGCTCCTGCGGTGAACCGCTTCGGAGAGTTTGCAGTTGCTGGCCGTTAAATCGCGGTTCTCCCCGAATGCCGCTTTGTGCCTTCAGCAGCGGTCTCGTCTCTCTCGCATGCCGAGAAAGAGCAACTTCAGCCGGATGCTTTTCTCGGACGAGCGGCTTCTTCTGCGCACATCGCAAAGGAGCGGTTCTGTCTTCTCCTTGTGTCCATGCATTCTGCACTACGCTTCTCTCTCATTCTTGACCCTTGATTCCTAGCGACATTTCGTTTTTCTCTGTTTTTCCGATGCTACACTTCAGCATTCTGTGACGAACAGAGTGGAAGGGAAAAGCCCCTCTAAGAAGGCAGCTAGAAGTTCCAGGAGCGACACACGTTGTGCTTTCAGAGAGGACGTTACAGAAAGTCGAGAGATGTGGATTCTTTCCTGCGGAGAAAAAACCCCCTGTTTTCAGGAAATGCAGTATTCTGAAATCGCACGTTCTCGGCATAGCAATTTCGCTATTTCGCTCTCTTGGTTTGAAAGCGCCACTCTCTCTTAACCGCTTCGGAGAGTTTGCAGTTGCTGGCCGAGAAATCGCGGTTCTCCCCGAATGCCGCTTTGTGCCTTCAGCAGCGGTCTCGTCTCTCTCGCATGCCGAGAAAGAGCGACTTCAGCCGGATGCTTTTCTCGGACGAGCGGCTTCTTCTGCGCACATCGCAAAGGAGCGGTTCTGTCATCTCCTTGTGTCCATGCATTCTGCACTACGCTTCTCTCTCATTCTTAACCCTTGATTCCTAGCGACATTTCGTTTTTCTCTGTTTTTCCGATGCTACACTTCAGCATTCTGTGACGAACAGAGTAGAAGGGAAAAGCCCCTCTAAGAAGGCAGCTAGAAGTTCCAGGAGCGACACACGTTGTGCTTTCAGAGAGGACGTTACAGAAAGTCGAGAGATGTGGATTCTTTCCTGCGGAGAAAAAACCCCCTGTTTTCAGGAAATGCAGTATTCTGAAATCGCACGTTATCGGCATCATACTTCCGTTATTTCGCTCACGCACGTCTAAAGCGGCTCCCGCGGTGAACCGCTTCGGAGAGTTTGCAGTTGCTGGCCGTTAAATCGCGGTTCTCCCCGAATGCCGCTTTGTGCCTTCAGCAGCGGTCTCGTCTCTCCCGCATGCCGAGAAAGAGCGACTTCAGCCGGATGCTTTTCTCGGACGAGCGGCTTCTTCTGCGCACATCGCAAAGGAGCGGTTCTGTCTTCTCCTTGTGTCCATGCATTCTGCACTACGCTTCTCTCTCATTCTTATGCCTTTCCTTTTATTCCTAGCGACATTTCGTTTTTCTCTGTTTTTCCGATGCTACACTTCAGCATTCTGTGACGAACAGAGTAGAAGGGAAAAGCCCCTCTAATAAGGCAGCTAGAAGTTCCAGGAGCGACACACGTTGTGCTTTCAGAGAGGACGTTACAGAAAGTCGAGAGATGTGGATTCTTTCCTGCGGAGAAAAAAACCCCTGTTTTCAGGCAATGCAGTATGCAGAATTCACACGTTCTCGGCATCACAGTTCCGTTATTTCACTCACGCACGTCTAAAGCGGCTCCTGCGGTGAACCGCTTCGGAGAGTTTGCAGTTGCTGGCCGTTAAATCGCGGTTCTCCCCGAATGCCGCTTTGTGCCTTCAGCAGCGGTCTCGTCTCTCTCGCATGCCGAGAAAGAGCGACTTCAGCCGGATGCTTTTCTCGGACGAGCGGCTTCTTCTGCGCACATCGCAAAGGAGCGGTTCTGTCTTCTCCTTGTGTCCATGCATTCTGCACTACGCTTCTCTCTCATTCTAACCCTTGATTCCTAGCGACATTTCGTTTTTCTCTGTTTTTCCGATGCTACACTTCAGCATTCTGTGACGAACAGAGTGGAAGGGAAAAGCCCCTCTAAGAAGGCAGCTAGAAGTTCCAGGAGCGACACACGTTGTGCTTTCAGAGAGGACGTTACAGAAAGTCAAGAGATGTGGATTCTTTCCTGCGGAGAAAAAACCCACTGTTTTCAGGAAATGCAGTATTCTGAAATCGCACGTTATCGGCATCATACTTCCGTTATTTCGCTCACGCACGTCTAAAGCGGCTCCCGTGGTGAACCGCTTCGGAGAGTTTGCAGTTGCTGGCCGTTAAATCGCGGTTCTCCCCGAATGCCGCTTTGTGCCTTCAGCAGCGGTCTCGTCTCTCTCGCATGCCGAGAAAGAGCGACTTCAGCCGGATGCTTTTCTCGGACGAGCGGCTTCTTCTGCGCACATCGCAAAGGAGCGGTTCTGTCTTCTCCTTGTGTCCATGCATTCTGCACTACGCTTCTCTCTCATTCTTATGCCTTTCCTTTTATTCCTAGCGACATTTCGTTTTTCTCTGTTTTTCCGATGCTACACTTCAGCATTCTGTGACGAACAGAGTAGAAGGGAAAAGCCCCTCTAATAAGGCAGCTAGAAGTTCCAGGAGCGACACACGTTGTGCTTTCAGAGAGGACGTTACAGAAAGTCGAGAGATGTGGATTCTTTCCTGCGGAGAAAAAAAACCCTGTTTTCAGGCAATGCAGTATGCAGAATTCACACGTTCTCGGCATCACAGTTCCGTTATTTCACTCACGCACGTCTAAAGCGGCTCCCGCGGTGAACCGCTTCGGAGAGTTTGCAGTTGCTGGCCGTTAAATCGCGGTTCTCCCCGAATGCCGCTTTGTGCCTTCAGCAGCGGTCTCGTCTCTCTCGCATGCCGAGAAAGAGCGACTTCAGCCGGATGCTTTTCTCGGACGAGCGGCTTCTTCTGCGCACATCGCAAAGGAGCGGTTCTGTCTTCTCCTTGTGTCCATGCATTCTGCACTACGCTTCTCTCTCATTCTTGACCCTTGATTCCTAGCGACATTTCGTTTTTCTCTGTTTTTCCGATGCTACACTTCAGCATTCTGTGACGAACAGAGTGGAAGGGAAAAGCCCCTCTAAGAAGGCAGCTAGAAGTTCCAGGAGCGACACACGTTGTGCTTTCAGGGAGGACGTTACAGAAAGTCGAGAGATGTGGATTCTTTCCTGCGGAGAAAAAACCCCCTGTTTTCAGGAAATGCAGTATTCTGAAATCGCACGTTCTCGGCATAGCAATTTCGCTATTTCGCTCTCGTGGGTTGACAGCGCCACTCTGTTAACCGCTTCGGAGAGTTTGCAGTTGCTGGCCGAGAAATCGCGGTTCTCCCCGAATGCCGCTTTGTGCCTTCAGCAGCGGTCTCGTCTCTCTCGCATGCCGAGAAAGAGCGACTTCAGCCGGATGCTTTTCTCGGACGAGCGGCTTCTTCTGCGCACATCGCAAAGGAGCGGTTCTGTCTTCTCCTTGTGTCCATGCATTCTGCACTATGATTCTCTCTCATTCTTAACCCTTGATTCCTAGCGACATTTCGTTTTTCTCTGTTTTTCTGATCCTACACTTCAGCATTCTGTGACGAACAGAGTAGAAGGGAAAAGCCCCTCTAAGAAGGCAGCTAGAAGTTCCAGGAGCGACACACGTTGTGCTTTCAGGGAGGACGTTACAGAAAGTCGAGAGATGTGGATTCTTTCCTGCGGAGAAAAAACCCCCTGTTTTCAGGAAATGCAGTATTCTGAAATCGCACGTTCTCGGCATAGCAATTTCGCTATTTCGCTCTCGTGGGTTGACAGCGCCACTCTCTGTTAACCGCATCGGAGAGTTTGCAGTTGCTGGCCGAGAAATCGCGGTTCTCCCCGAATGCCGCTTTGTGCCTTCAGCAGCGGTCTCGTCTCTCTCGCATGCCGAGAAAGAGCAACTTCAGCCGGATGCTTTTCTCGGACGAGCGGCTTCTTCTGCGCACATCGCAAAGGAGCGGTTCTGTCTTCTCCTTGTGTCCATGCATTCTGCACTACGCTTCTCTCTCATTCTTGACCCTTGATTCCTAGCGACATTTCGTTTTTCTCTGTTTTTCCGATGCTACACTTCAGCATTCTGTGACGAACAGAGTGGAAGGGAAAAGCCCCTCTAAGAAGGCAGCTAGAAGTTCCAGGAGCGACACACGTTGTGCTTTCAGAGAGGACGTTACAGAAAGTCGAGAGATGTGGATTCTTTCCTGCGGAGAAAAAACCCCCTGTTTTCAGGAAATGCAGTATTCTGAAATCGCACGTTCTCGGCATAGCAATTTCGCTATTTCGCTCTCTTGGTTTGAAAGCGCCACTCTCTGTTAACCGCTTCGGAGAGTTTGCAGTTGCTGGCCGAGAAATCGCGGTTCTCCCCGAATGCCGCTTTGTGCCTTCAGCAGCGGTCTCGTCTCTCTCGCATGCCGAGAAAGAGCGACTTCAGCCGGATGCTTTTCTCGGACGAGCGGCTTCTTCTGCGCACATCGCAAAGGAGCGGTTCTGTCTTCTCCTTGTGTCCATGCATTCTGCACTACGCTTCTCTCTCATTCTTAACCCTTGATTCCTAGCGACATTTCGTTTTTCTCTGTTTTTCCGATGCTACACTTCAGCATTCTGTGACGAACAGAGTAGAAGGGAAAAGCCCCTCTAAGAAGGCAGCTAGAAGTTCCAGGAGCGACACACGTTGTGCTTTCAGAGAGGACGTTACAGAAAGTCGAGAGATGTGGATTCTTTCCTGCGGAGAAAAAACCCCCTGTTTTCAGGAAATGCAGTATTCTGAAATCGCACGTTCTCGGCATAGCAATTTCGCTATTTCGCTCTCGTGGGTTGACAGCGCCACTCTGTTAACCGCTTCGGAGAGTTTGCAGTTGCTGGCCGAGAAATCGCGGTTCTCCCCGAATGCCGCTTTGTGCCTTCAGCAGCGGTCTCGTCTCTCTCGCATGCCGAGAAAGAGCGACTTCAGCCGGATGCTTTTCTCGGACGAGCGGCTTCTTCTGCGCACATCGCAAAGGAGCGGTTCTGTCTTCTCCTTGTGTCCATGCATTCTGCACTATGATTCTCTCTCATTCTTAACCCTTGATTCCTAGCGACATTTCGTTTTTCTCTGTTTTTCTGATCCTACACTTCAGCATTCTGTGACGAACAGAGTAGAAGGGAAAAGCCCCTCTAAGAAGGCAGCTAGAAGTTCCAGGAGCGACACACGTTGTGCTTTCAGGGAGGACGTTACAGAAAGTCGAGAGATGTGGATTCTTTCCTGCGGAGAAAAAACCCCCTGTTTTCAGGAAATGCAGTATTCTGAAATCGCACGTTCTCGGCATAGCAATTTCGCTATTTCGCTCTCGTGGGTTGACAGCGCCACTCTCTGTTAACCGCATCGGAGAGTTTGCAGTTGCTGGCCGAGAAATCGCGGTTCTCCCCGAATGCCGCTTTGTGCCTTCAGCAGCGGTCTCGTCTCTCTCGCATGCCGAGAAAGAGCAACTTCAGCCGGATGCTTTTCTCGGACGAGCGGCTTCTTCTGCGCACATCGCAAAGGAGCGGTTCTGTCTTCTCCTTGTGTCCATGCATTCTGCACTACGCTTCTCTCTCATTCTTGACCCTTGATTCCTAGCGACATTTCGTTTTTCTCTGTTTTTCCGATGCTACACTTCAGCATTCTGTGACGAACAGAGTGGAAGGGAAAAGCCCTTCTAAGAAGGCAGCTAGAAGTTCCAGGAGCGACACACGTTGTGCTTTCAGAGAGGACGTTACAGAAAGTCGAGAGATGTGGATTCTTTCCTGCGGAGAAAAAACCCCCTGTTTTCAGGAAATGCAGTATTCTGAAATCGCACGTTCTCGGCATAGCAATTTCGCTATTTCGCTCTCTTGGTTTGAAAGCGCCACTCTCTGTTAACCGCTTCGGAGAGTTTGCAGTTGCTGGCCGAGAAATCGCGGTTCTCCCCGAATGCCGCTTTGTGCCTTCAGCAGCGGTCTCGTCTCTCTCGCATGCCGAGAAAGAGCGACTTCAGCCGGATGCTTTTCTCGGACGAGCGGCTTCTTCTGCGCACATCGCAAAGGAGCGGTTCTGTCTTCTCCTTGTGTCCATGCATTCTGCACTACGCTTCTCTCTCATTCTTATGCCTTTCCTTTTATTCCTAGCGACATTTCGTTTTTCTCTGTTTTTCCGATGCTACACTTCAGCATTCTGTGACGAACAGAGTAGAAGGGAAAAGCCCCTCTAATAAGGCAGCTAGAAGTTCCAGGAGCGACACACGTTGTGCTTTCAGAGAGGACGTTACAGAAAGTCGAGAGATGTGGATTCTTTCCTGCGGAGAAAAAAACCCCTGTTTTCAGGAAATGCAGTATGCAGAATTCACACGTTCTCGGCATCACAGTTCCGTTATTTCACTCACGCACGTCTAAAGCGGCTCCTGCGGTGAACCGCTTCGGAGAGTTTGCAGTTGCTGGCCGTTAAATCGCGGTTCTCCCCGAATGCCGCTTTGTGCCTTCAGCAGCGGTCTCGTCTCTCTCGCATGCCGAGAAAGAGCGACTTCAGCCGGATGCTTTTCTCGGACGAGCGGCTTCTTCTGCGCACAACGCAAAGGAGCGGTTCTGTCTTCTCCTTGTGTCCATGCATTCTGCACTACGCTTCTCTCTCATTCTAACCCTTGATTCCTAGCGACATTTCGTTTTTCTCTGTTTTTCCGATGCTACACTTCAGCATTCTGTGACGAACAGAGTGGAAGGGAAAAGCCCCTCTAAGAAGGCAGATAGAAGTTCCAGGAGCGACACACGTTGTGCTTTCAGAGAGGACGTTACAGAAAGTCGAGAGATGTGGATTCTTTCCTGCGGAGAAAAAACCCCCTGTTTTCAGGAAATGCAGTATTCTGAAATCGCACGTTATCGGCATCATACTTCCGTTATTTCGCTCACGCACGTCTAAAGCGGCTCCCGTGGTGAACCGCTTCGGAGAGTTTGCAGTTGCTGGCCGTTAAATCGCGGTTCTCCCCGAATGCCGCTTTGTGCCTTCAGCAGCGGTCTCGTCTCTCTCGCATGCCGAGAAAGAGCGACTTCAGCCGGATGCTTTTCTCGGACGAGCGGCTTCTTCTGCGCACATCGCAAAGGAGCGGTTCTGTCTTCTCCTTGTGTCCATGCATTCTGCACTACGCTTCTCTCTCATTCTTATGCCTTTCCTTTTATTCCTAGCGACATTTCGTTTTTCTCTGTTTTTCCGATGCTACACTTCAGCATTCTGTGACGAACAGAGTAGAAGGGAAAAGCCCCTCTAATAAGGCAGCTAGAAGTTCCAGGAGCGACACACGTTGTGCTTTCAGAGAGGACGTTACAGAAAGTCGAGAGATGTGGATTCTTTCCTGCGGAGAAAAAAACCCCTGTTTTCAGGCAATGCAGTATGCAGAATTCACACGTTCTCGGCATCACAGTTCCGTTATTTCACTCACGCACGTCTAAAGCGGCTCCCGCGGTGAACCGCTTCGGAGAGTTTGCAGTTGCTGGCCGTTAAATCGCGGTTCTCCCCGAATGCCGCTTTGTGCCTTCAGCAGCGGTCTCGTCTCTCTCGCATGCCGAGAAAGAGCGACTTCAGCCGGATGCTTTTCTCGGACGAGCGGCTTCTTCTGCGCACATCGCAAAGGAGCGGTTCTGTCTTCTCCTTGTGTCCATGCATTCTGCACTACGCTTCTCTCTCATTCTTATGCCTTTCCTTTTATTCCTAGCGACATTTCGTTTTTCTCTGTTTTTCCGATGCTACACTTCAGCATTCTGTGACGAACAGAGTGGAAGGGAAAAGCCCCTCTAATAAGGCAGCTAGAAGTTCCAGGAGCGACACACGTTGTGCTTTCAGAAAGGACGTTACAGAAAGTCGAGAGATGTGGATTCTTTCCTGCGGAGAAAAAAACCCCTGTTTTCAGGCAATGCAGTATGCAGAATTCACACGTTCTCGGCATCACAGTTCCGTTATTTCACTCACGCACGTCTAAAGCGGCTCCCGCGGTGAACCGCTTCGGAGAGTTTGCAGTTGCTGGCCGTTAAATCGCGGTTCTCCCCGAATGCCGCTTTGTGCCTTCAGCAGCGGTCTCGTCTCTCTCGCATGCCGAGAAAGAGCGACTTCAGCCGGATGCTTTTCTCGGACGAGCGGCTTCTTCTGCGCACATCGCAAAGGAGCGGTTCTGTCTTCTCCTTGTGTCCATGCATTCTGCACTACGCTTCTCTCTCATTCTTGACCCTTGATTCCTAGCGACATTTCGTTTTTCTCTGTTTTTCCGATGCTACACTTCAGCATTCTGTGACGAACAGAGTGGAAGGGAAAAGCCCCTCTAAGAAGGCAGCTAGAAGTTCCAGGAGCGACACACGTTGTGCTTTCAGGGAGGACGTTACAGAAAGTCGAGAGATGTGGATTCTTTCCTGCGGAGAAAAAACCCCCTGTTTTCAGGAAATGCAGTATTCTGAAATCGCACGTTCTCGGCATAGCAATTTCGCTATTTCGCTCTCGTGGGTTGACAGCGCCACTCTGTTAACCGCTTCGGAGAGTTTGCAGTTGCTGGCCGAGAAATCGCGGTTCTCCCCGAATGCCGCTTTGTGCCTTCAGCAGCGGTCTCGTCTCTCTCGCATGCCGAGAAAGAGCAACTTCAGCCGGATGCTTTTCTCGGACGAGCGGCTTCTTCTGCGCACATCGCAAAGGAGCGGTTCTGTCTTCTCCTTGTGTCCATGCATTCTGCACTATGATTCTCTCTCATTCTTAACCCTTGATTCCTAGCGACATTTCGTTTTTCTCTGTTTTTCTGATCCTACACTTCAGCATTCTGTGACGAACAGAGTAGAAGGGAAAAGCCCCTCTAAGAAGGCAGCTAGAAGTTCCAGGAGCGACACACGTTGTGCTTTCAGGGAGGACGTTACAGAAAGTCGAGAGATGTGGATTCTTTCCTGCGGAGAAAAAACCCCCTGTTTTCAGGAAATGCAGTATTCTGAAATCGCACGTTCTCGGCATAGCAATTTCGCTATTTCGCTCTCGTGGGTTGACAGCGCCACTCTCTGTTAACCGCATCGGAGAGTTTGCAGTTGCTGGCCGAGAAATCGCGGTTCTCCCCGAATGCCGCTTTGTGCCTTCAGCAGCGGTCTCGTCTCTCTCGCATGCCGAGAAAGAGCAACTTCAGCCGGATGCTTTTCTCGGACGAGCGGCTTCTTCTGCGCACATCGCAAAGGAGCGGTTCTGTCTTCTCCTTGTGTCCATGCATTCTGCACTACGCTTCTCTCTCATTCTTGACCCTTGATTCCTAGCGACATTTCGTTTTTCTCTGTTTTTCCGATGCTACACTTCAGCATTCTGTGACGAACAGAGTGGAAGGGAAAAGCCCCTCTAAGAAGGCAGCTAGAAGTTCCAGGAGCGACACACGTTGTGCTTTCAGGGAGGACGTTACAGAAAGTCGAGAGATGTGGATTCTTTCCTGCGGAGAAAAAACCCCCTGTTTTCAGGAAATGCAGTATTCTGAAATCGCACGTTCTCGGCATAGCAATTTCGCTATTTCGCTCTCGTGGGTTGACAGCGCCACTCTGTTAACCGCTTCGGAGAGTTTGCAGTTGCTGGCCGAGAAATCGCGGTTCTCCCCGAATGCCGCTTTGTGCCTTCAGCAGCGGTCTCGTCTCTCTCGCATGCCGAGAAAGAGCGACTTCAGCCGGATGCTTTTCTCGGACGAGCGGCTTCTTCTGCGCACATCGCAAAGGAGCGGTTCTGTCTTCTCCTTGTGTCCATGCATTCTGCACTACGCTTCTCTCTCATTCTTAACCCTTGATTCCTAGCGACATTTCGTTTTTCTCTGTTTTTCTGATCCTACACTTCAGCATTCTGTGACGAACAGAGTAGAAGGGAAAAGCCCCTCTAATAAGGCAGCTAGAAGTTCCAGGAGCGACACACGTTGTGCTTTCAGGGAGGACGTTACAGAAAGTCGAGAGATGTGGATTCTTTCCTGCGGAGAAAAAACCCCCTGTTTTCAGGAAATGCAGTATTCTGAAATCGCACGTTCTCGGCATAGCAATTTCGCTATTTCGCTCTCGTGGGTTGACAGCGCCACTCTCTGTTAACCGCATCGGAGAGTTTGCAGTTGCTGGCCGAGAAATCGCGGTTCTCCCCGAATGCCGCTTTGTGCCTTCAGCAGCGGTCTCGTCTCTCTCGCATGCCGAGAAAGAGCAACTTCAGCCGGATGCTTTTCTCGGACGAGCGGCTTCTTCTGCGCACATCGCAAAGGAGCGGTTCTGTCTTCTCCTTGTGTCCATGCATTCTGCACTACGCTTCTCTCTCATTCTTATGCCTTTCCTTTTATTCCTAGCGACATTTCGTTTTTCTCTGTTTTTCCGATGCTACACTTCAGCATTCTGTGACGAACAGAGTAGAAGGGAAAAGCCCCTCTAATAAGGCAGCTAGAAGTTCCAGGAGCGACACACGTTGTGCTTTCAGAGAGGACGTTACAGAAAGTCGAGAGATGTGGATTCTTTCCTGCGGAGAAAAAAACCCCTGTTTTCAGGCAATGCAGTATGCAGAATTCACACGTTCTCGGCATCACAGTTCCGTTATTTCACTCACGCACGTCTAAAGCGGCTCCCGCGGTGAACCGCTTCGGAGAGTTTGCAGTTGCTGGCCGAGAAATCGCGGTTCTCCCCGAATGCCGCTGTGTGCCTTCAGCAGCGGTCTCGTCTCTCTCGCATGCCGAGAAAGAGCGACTTCAGCCGGATGCTTTTCTCGGACGAGCGGCTTCTTCTGCGCACATCGCAAAGGAGCGGTTCTGTCTTCTCCTTGTGTCCATGCATTCTGCACTACGCTTCTCTCTCATTCTTAACCCTTGATTCCTAGCGACATTTCGTTTTTCTCTGTTTTTCCGTTGCTACACTTCAGCATTCTGTGACGAACAGAGTAGAAGGGAAAAGCCCCTCTAATAAGGCAGCTAGAAGTTCCAGGAGCGACACACGTTGTGCTTTCAGGGAGGACGTTACAGAAAGTCGAGAGATGTGGATTCTTTCCTGCGGAGAAAAAACCCCCTGTTTTCAGGAAATGCAGTATTCTGAAATCGCACGTTCTCGGCATAGCAATTTCGCTATTTCGCTCTCGTGGGTTGACAGCGCCACTCTCTCTTAACCGCTTCGGAGAGTTTGCAGTTGCTGGCCGAGAAATCGCGGTTCTCCCCGAATGCCGCTTTGTGCCTTCAGCAGCGGTCTCGTCTCTCTCGCATGCCGAGAAAGAGCGACTTCAGCCGGATGCTTTTCTCGGACGAGCGGCTTCTTCTGCGCACATCGCAAAGGAGCGGTTCTGTCTTCTCCTTGTGTCCATGCATTCTGCACTACGCTTCTCTCTCATTCTAACCCTTGATTCCTAGCGACATTTCGTTTTTCTCTGTTTTTCCGATGCTACACTTCAGCATTCTGTGACGAACAGAGTAGAAGGGAAAAGCCCCTCTAATAAGGCAGCTAGAAGTTCCAGGAGCGACACACGTTGTGCTTTCAGAGAGGACGTTACAGAAAGTCGAGAGATGTGGATTCTTTTCTGCGGAGAAAAAACCCCCTGTTTTCAGGAAATGCAGTATTCTGAAATCGCACGTTATCGGCATCATACTTCCGTTATTTCGCTCACGTGTCTAAAGCGGCTCCCGCGGTGAACCGCTTCGGAGAGTTTGCAGTTGCTGGCCGTTAAATCACGGTTTTCCCCGAATGCCGCTTTCTGCCTTCAGCAGCGGTCTCGTCTCTCTCGCATGCCGAGAAAGAGCGACTTCAGCCGGATGCTTTTCTCGGACGAGCGGCTTCTTCTGCGCACATCGCAAAGGAGCGGTTCTGTCTTCTCCTTGTGTCCATGTATTCTGCACTACGCTTCTCTCTCATTCTTATGCCTTTCCTTTTATTCCTAGCGACATTTCGTTTTTCTCTGTTTTTCCGATGCTACACTTCAGCATTCTGTGACGAACAGAGTAGAAGGGAAAAGCCCCTCTAAGAAGGCAGCTAGAAGTTCCAGGAGCGACACACGTTGTGCTTTCAGAGAGGACGTTACAGAAAGTCGAGAGATGTGGATTCTTTCCTGCGGAGACAAAAACCCCTGTTTTCAGGCAATGCAGTATGCAGAATTCACACGTTCTCGGCATCACAGTTCCGTTATTTCACTCACGCACGTCTAAAGCGGCTCCCGCGGTGAACCGCTTCGGAGAGTTTGCAGTTGCTGGCCGTTAAATCGCGGTTCTCCCCGAATGCCGCTGTGTGCCTTCAGCAGCGGTCTCGTCTCTCTCGCATGCCGAGAAAGAGCGACTTCAGCCGGATGCTTTTCTCGGACGAGCGGCTTCTTCTGCGCACATCGCAAAGGAGCGGTTCTGTCTTCTCCTTGTGTCCATGCATTCTGCACTACGCTTCTCTCTCATTCTTATGCCTTTCCTTTTATTCCTAGGGACATTTCGTTTTTCTCTGTTTTTCCGATGCTACATTTCAGCATTCTGTGACGAACAGAGTAGAAGGGAAAAGCCCCTCTAATAAGGCAGCTAGAAGTTCCAGGAGCGACACACGTTGTGCTTTCAGAGAGGACGTTACAGAAAGTCGAGAGATGTGGATTCTTTCCTGCGGAGACAAAAACCCCAGTTTTCAGGAAATGCAGTATGCAGAATTCACACGTTCTCGGCATCACAGTTCCGTTATTTCACTCACGCACGTCTAAAGCGGCTCCCGCGGTGAACCGCTTCGGAGAGTTTGCAGTTGCTGGCCGTTAAATCGCGGTTCTCCCCGAATGCCGCTGTGTGCCTTCAGCAGCGGTCTCGTCTCTCTCGCATGCCGAGAAAGAGCGACTTCAGCCGGATGCTTTTCTCGGACGAGCGGCTTCTTCTGCGCACATCGCAAAGGAGCGGTTCTGTCTTCTCCTTGTGTCCATGCATTCTGCACTACGCTTCTCTCTCATTCTTATGCCTTTCCTTTTATTCCTAGCGACATTTCGTTTTTCTCTGTTTTTCCGATGCTACACTTCAGCATTCTGTGACGAACAGAGTGGAAGGGAAAAGCCCCTCTAAGAAGGCAGCTAGAAGTTCCAGGAGCGACACACGTTGTGCTTTCAGAGAGGACGTTACAGAAAGTCGAGAGATGTGGATTCTTTCCTGCGGAGAAAAAAACCCCTGTTTTCAGGCAATGCAGTATGCAGAATTCACACGTTCTCGGCATCACAGTTCCGTTATTTCACTCACGCACGTCTTAAGCGGCTCCTGCGGTGAACCGCTTCGGAGAGTTTGCAGTTGCTGGCCGTTAAATCGCGGTTCTCCCCGAATGCCGCTTTGTGCCTTCAGCAGCGGTCTCGTCTCTCTCGCATGCCGAGAAAGAGCGACTTCAGCCGGATGCTTTTCTCGGACGAGCGGCTTCTTCTGCGCACATCGCAAAGGAGCGGTTCTGTCTTCTCCTTGTGTCCATGCATTCTGCACTACGCTTCTCTCTCATTCTTGACCCTTGATTCCTAGCGAAATTTCGTTTTTCTCTGTTTTTCCGATGCTACACTTCAGCATTCTGTGACGAACAGAGTGGAAGGGAAAAGCCCCTCTAAGAAGGCAGCTAGAAGTTCCAGGAGCGACACACGTTGTGCTTTCAGGGAGGACGTTACAGAAAGTCGAGAGATGTGGATTCTTTCCTGCGGAGAAAAAACCCCTGTTTTCAGGAAATGCAGTATTCTGAAATCGCACGTTCTCGGCATAGCAATTTCGCTATTTCGCTCTCGTGGGTTGACAGCGCCACTCTGTTAACCGCTTCGGAGAGTTTGCAGTTGCTGGCCGAGAAATCGCGGTTCTCCCCGAATGCCGCTTTGTGCCTTCAGCAGCGGTCTCGTCTCTCTCGCATTCCGAGAATGAGCAACTTCAGCCGGATGCTTTTCTCGGACGAGCGGCTTCTTCTGCGCACATCGCAAAGGAGCGGTTCTGTCTTCTCCTTGTGTCCATGCATTCTGCACTACGCTTCTCTCTCATTCTTAACCCTTGATTCCTAGCGACATTTCGTTTTTCTCTGTTTTTCTGATCCTACACTTCAGCATTCTGTGACGAACAGAGTAGAAGGGAAAAGCCCCTCTAAGAAGGCAGCTAGAAGTTCCAGGAGCGACACACGTTGTGCTTTCAGGGAGGACGTTACAGAAAGTCGAGAGATGTGGATTCTTTCCTGCGGAGAAAAAACCCCCTGTTTTCAGGAAATGCAGTATTCTGAAATCGCACGTTCTCGGCATAGCAATTTCGCTATTTCGCTCTCGTGGGTTGACAGCGCCACTCTCTGTTAACCGCATCGGAGAGTTTGCAGTTGCTGGCCGAGAAATCGCGGTTCTCCCCGAATGCCGCTTTGTGCCTTCAGCAGCGGTCTCGTCTCTCTCGCATGCCGAGAAAGAGCAACTTCAGCCGGATGCTTTTCTCGGACGAGCGGCTTCTTCTGCGCACATCGCAAAGGAGCGGTTTTGTCTTCTCCTTGTGTCCATGCATTCTGCACTACGCTTCTCTCTCATTCTTGACCCTTGATTCCTAGCGACATTTCGTTTTTCTCTGTTTTTCCGATGCTACACTTCAGCATTCTGTGACGAACAGAGTAGAAGGGAAAAGCCCCTCTAAGAAGGCAGCTAGAAGTTCCAGGAGCGACACACGTTGTGCTTTCAGAGAGGACGTTACAGAAAGTCGAGAGATGTGGATTCTTTCCTGCGGAGAAAAAACCCCCTGTTTTCAGGAAATGCAGTATTCTGAAATCGCACGTTATCGGCATCATACTTCCGTTATTTCGCTCACGCACGTTTAAAGCGGCTCCCGCGGTGAACCGCTTCGGAGAGTTTGCAGTTGCTGGCCGAGAAATCGCGGTTCTCCCCGAATGCCGCTTTGTGCCTTCAGCAGCGGTCTCGTCTCTCTCGCATGCCGAGAAAGAGCGACTTCAGCCGGATGCTTTTCTCGGACGAGCGGCTTCTTCTGCGCACATCGCAAAGGAGCGGTTCTGTCTTCTCCTTGTGTCCATGCATTCTGCACTACGCTTCTCTCTCATTCTTATGCCTTTCCTTTTATTCCTAGCGACATTTCGTTTTTCTCTGTTTTTCCGATGCTACACTTCAGCATTCTGTGACGAACAGAGTGGAAGGGAAAAGCCCCTCTAAGAAGGCAGCTAGAAGTTCCAGGAGCGACACACGTTGTGCTTTCAGAGAGGACGTTACAGAAAGTCGAGAGATGTGGATTCTTTCCTGCGGAGAAAAAAACCCCTGTTTTCAGGCAATGCAGTATGCAGAATTCACACGTTCTCGGCATCACAGTTCCGTTATTTCACTCACGCACGTCTTAAGCGGCTCCTGCGGTGAACCGCTTCGGAGAGTTTGCAGTTGCTGGCCGTTAAATCGCGGTTCTCCCCGAATGCCGCTTTGTGCCTTCAGCAGCGGTCTCGTCTCTCTCGCATGCCGAGAAAGAGCGACTTCAGCCGGATGCTTTTCTCGGACGAGCGGCTTCTTCTGCGCACATCGCAAAGGAGCGGTTCTGTCTTCTCCTTGTGTCCATGCATTCTGCACTACGCTTCTCTCTCATTCTTGACCCTTGATTCCTAGCGACATTTCGTTTTTCTCTGTTTTTCCGATGCTACACTTCAGCATTCTGTGACGAACAGAGTGGAAGGGAAAAGCCCCTCTAAGAAGGCAGCTAGAAGTTCCAGGAGCGACACACGTTGTGCTTTCAGGGAGGACGTTACAGAAAGTCGAGAGATGTGGATTCTTTCCTGCGGAGAAAAAACCCCCTGTTTTCAGGAAATGCAGTATTCTGAAATCGCACGTTCTCGGCATAGCAATTTCGCTATTTCGCTCTCGTGGGTTGACAGCGCCACTCTGTTAACCGCTTCGGAGAGTTTGCAGTTGCTGGCCGAGAAATCGCGGTTCTCCCCGAATGCCGCTTTGTGCCTTCAGCAGCGGTCTCGTCTCTCTCGCATGCCGAGAAAGAGCGACTTCAGCCGGATGCTTTTCTCGGACGAGCGGCTTCTTCTGCGCACATCGCAAAGGAGCGGTTCTGTCTTCTCCTTGTGTCCATGCATTCTGCACTACGCTTCTCTCTCATTCTTGACCCTTGATTCCTAGCGACATTTCGTTTTTCTCTGTTTTTCTGATCCTACACTTCATCATTCTGTGACGAACAGAGTAGAAGGGAAAAGCCCCTCTAATAAGGCAGCTAGAAGTTCCAGGAGCGACACACGTTGTGCTTTCAGGGAGGACGTTACAGAAAGTCGAGAGATGTGGATTCTTTCCTGCGGAGAAAAAACCCCCTGTTTTCAGGAAATGCAGTATTCTGAAATCGCACGTTCTCGGCATAGCAATTTCGCTATTTCGCTCTCGTGGGTTGACAGCGCCACTCTCTGTTAACCGCATCGGAGAGTTTGCAGTTGCTGGCCGAGAAATCGCGGTTCTCCCCGAATGCCGCTTTGTGCCTTCAGCAGCGGTCTCGTCTCTCTCGCATGCCGAGAAAGAGCAACTTCAGCCGGATGCTTTTCTCGGACGAGCGGCTTCTTCTGCGCACATCGCAAAGGAGCGGTTCTGTCTTCTCCTTGTGTCCATGCATTCTGCACTACGCTTCTCTCTCATTCTTGACCCTTGATTCCTAGCGACATTTCGTTTTTCTCTGTTTTTCCGATGCTACACTTCAGCATTCTGTGACGAACAGAGTAGAAGGGAAAAGCCCCTCTAAGAAGGCAGCTAGAAGTTCCAGGAGCGACACACGTTGTGCTTTCAGAGAGGACGTTACAGAAAGTCGAGAGATGTGGATTCTTTCCTGCGGAGAAAAAACCCCCTGTTTTCAGGAAATGCAGTATTCTGAAATCGCACGTTCTCGGCATAGCAATTTCGCTATTTCGCTCTCTTGGTTTGAAAGCGCCACTCTCTGTTAACCGCTTCGGAGAGTTTGCAGTTGCTGGCCGAGAAATCGCGGTTCTCCCCGAATGCCGCTTTGTGCCTTCAGCAGCGGTCTCGTCTCTCTCGCATGCCGAGAAAGAGCGACTTCAGCCGGATGCTTTTCTCGGACGAGCGGCTTCTTCTGCGCACATCGCAAAGGAGCGGTTCTGTCTTCTCCTTGTGTCCATGCATTCTGCACTACGCTTCTCTCTCATTCTTATGCCTTTCCTTTTATTCCTAGCGACATTTCGTTTTTCTCTGTTTTTCCGATGCTACACTTCAGCATTCTGTGACGAACAGAGTAGAAGGGAAAAGCCCCTCTAATAAGGCAGCTAGAAGTTCCAGGAGCGACACACGTTGTGCTTTCAGAGAGGACGTTACAGAAAGTCGAGAGATGTGGATTCTTTCCTGCGGAGAAAAAAACCCCTGTTTTCAGGCAATGCAGTATGCAGAATTCACACGTTCTCGGCATCACAGTTCCGTTATTTCACTCACGCACGTCTAAAGCGGCTCCTGCGGTGAACCGCTTCGGAGAGTTTGCAGTTGCTGGCCGTTAAATCGCGGTTCTCCCCGAATGCCGCTTTGTGCTTTCAGCAGCGGTCTCGTCTCTCTCGCATGCCGAGAAAGAGCGACTTCAGCCGGATGCTTTTCTCGGACGAGCGGCTTCTTCTGCGCACATCGCAAAGGAGTGGTTCTGTCTTCTCCTTGTGTCCATGCATTCTGCACTACGCTTCTCTCTCATTCTAACCCTTGATTCCTAGCGACATTTCGTTTTTCTCTGTTTTTCCGATGCTACACTTCAGCATTCTGTGACGAACAGAGTGGAAGGGAAAAGCCCCTCTAAGAAGGCAGCTAGAAGTTCCAGGAGCGACACACGTTGTGCTTTCAGAGAGGACGTTACAGAAAGTCGAGAGATGTGGATTCTTTCCTGCGGAGAAAAAACCCCCTGTTTTCAGGAAATGCAGTATTCTGAAATCGCACGTTATCGGCATCATACTTCCGTTATTTCGCTCACGCACGTCTAAAGCGGCTCCCGCGGTGAACCGCTTCGGAGAGTTTGCAGTTGCTGGCCGTTAAATCGCGGTTCTCCCCGAATGCCGCTTTGTGCCTTCAGCAGCGGTCTCGTCTCTCTCGCATGCCGAGAAAGAGCGACTTCAGCCGGATGCTTTTCTCGGACGAGCGGCTTCTTCTGCGCACATCGCAAAGGAGCGGTTCTGTCTTCTCCTTGTGTCCATGCATTCTGCACTACGCTTCTCTCTCATTCTTATGCCTTTCCTTTTATTCCTAGCGACATTTCGTTTTTCTCTGTTTTTCCGATGCTACACTTCAGCATTCTGTGACGAACAGAGTAGAAGGGAAAAGCCCCTCTAAGAAGGCAGCTAGAAGTTCCAGGAGCGACACACGTTGTGCTTTCAGAGAGGACGTTACAGAAAGTCGAGAGATGCGGATTCTTTCCTGCGGTGACAAAAACCCCTGTTTTCAGGCAATGCAGTATGCAGAATTCACACGTTCTCGGCATCACAGTTCCGTTATTTCACTCACGCACGTCTAAAGCGGCTCCCGCGGTGAACCGCTTCGGAGAGTTTGCAGTTGCTGGCCGAGAAATCGCGGTTCTCCCCGAATGCCGCTGTGTGCCTTCAGCAGCGGTCTCGTCTCTCTCGCATGCCGAGAAAGAGCGACTTCAGCCGGATGCTTTTCTCGGACGAGCGGCTTCTTCTGCGCACATCGCAAAGGAGCGGTTCTGTCTTCTCCTTGTGTCCATGCATTCTGCACTACGCTTCTCTCTCATTCTTAACCCTTGATTCCTAGCGACATTTCGTTTTTCTCTGTTTTTCCGTTGCTACACTTCAGCATTCTGTGACGAACAGAGTAGAAGGGAAAAGCCCCTCTAATAAGGCAGCTAGAAGTTCCAGGAGCGACACACGTTGTGCTTTCAGGGAGGACGTTACAGAAAGTCGAGAGATGTGGATTCTTTCCTGCGGAGAAAAAAACCCCTGTTTTCAGGAAATGCAGTATTCTGAAATCGCACGTTCTCGGCATAGCAATTTCGCTATTTCGCTCTCGTGGGTTGACAGCGCCACTCTCTCTTAACCGCTTCGGAGAGTTTGCAGTTGCTGGCCGAGAAATCGCGGTTCTCCCCGAATGCCGCTTTGTGCCTTCAGCAGCGGTCTCGTCTCTCTCGCATGCCGAGAAAGAGCGACTTCAGCCGGATGCTTTTCTCGGACGAGCGGCTTCTTCTGCGCACATCGCAAAGGAGCGGTTCTGTCTTCTCCTTGTGTCCATGCATTCTGCACTACGCTTCTCTCTCATTCTAACCCTTGATTCCTAGCGACATTTCGTTTTTCTCTGTTTTTCCGATGCTACACTTCAGCATTCTGTGACGAACAGAGTAGAAGGGAAAAGCCCCTCTAATAAGGCAGCTAGAAGTTCCAGGAGCGACACACGTTGTGCTTTCAGAGAGGACGTTACAGAAAGTCGAGAGATGTGGATTCTTTTCTGCGGAGAAAAAACCCCCTGTTTTCAGGAAATGCAGTATTCTGAAATCGCACGTTATCGGCATCATACTTCCGTTATTTCGCTCACGCGTCTAAAGCGGCTCCCGCGGTGAACCGCTTCGGAGAGTTTGCAGTTGCTGGCCGTTAAATCACGGTTCTCCCCGAATGCCGCTTTCTGCCTTCAGCAGCGGTCTCGTCTCTCTCGCATGCCGAGAAAGAGCGACTTCAGCCGGATGCTTTTCTCGGACGAGCGGCTTCTTCTGCGCACATCGCAAAGGAGCGGTTCTGTCTTCTCCTTGTGTCCATGTATTCTGCACTACGCTTCTCTCTCATTCTTATGCCTTTCCTTTTATTCCTAGCGACATTTCGTTTTTCTCTGTTTTTCCGATGCTACACTTCAGCATTCTGTGACGAACAGAGTAGAAGGGAAAAGCCCCTCTAAGAAGGCAGCTAGAAGTTCCAGGAGCGACACACGTTGTGCTTTCAGAGAGGACGTTACAGAAAGTCGAGAGATGTGGATTCTTTCCTGCGGAGACAAAAACCCCTGTTTTCAGGCAATGCAGTATGCAGAATTCACACGTTCTCGGCATCACAGTTCCGTTATTTCACTCACGCACGTCTAAAGCGGCTCCCGCGGTGAACCGCTTCGGAGAGTTTGCAGTTGCTGGCCGTTAAATCGCGGTTCTCCCCGAATGCCGCTGTGTGCCTTCAGCAGCGGTCTCGTCTCTCTCGCATGCCGAGAAAGAGCGACTTCAGCCGGATGCTTTTCTCGGACGAGCGGCTTCTTCTGCGCACATCGCAAAGGAGCGGTTCTGTCTTCTCCTTGTGTCCATGCATTCTGCACTACGCTTCTCTCTCATTCTTATGCCTTTCCTTTTATTCCTAGGGACATTTCGTTTTTCTCTGTTTTTCCGATGCTACATTTCAGCATTCTGTGACGAACAGAGTAGAAGGGAAAAGCCCCTCTAATAAGGCAGCTAGAAGTTCCAGGAGCGACACACGTTGTGCTTTCAGAGAGGACGTTACAGAAAGTCGAGAGATGTGGATTCTTTCCTGCGGAGACAAAAACCCCTGTTTTCAGGAAATGCAGTATGCAGAATTCACACGTTCTCGGCATCACAGTTCCGTTATTTCACTCACGCACGTCTAAAGCGGCTCCCGCGGTGAACCGCTTCGGAGAGTTTGCAGTTGCTGGCCGTTAAATCGCGGTTCTCCCCGAATGCCGCTGTGTGCCTTCAGCAGCGGTCTCGTCTCTCTCGCATGCCGAGAAAGAGCGACTTCAGCCGGATGCTTTTCTCGGACGAGCGGCTTCTTCTGCGCACATCGCAAAGGAGCGGTTCTGTCTTCTCCTTGTGTCCATGCATTCTGCACTACGCTTCTCTCTCATTCTTATGCCTTTCCTTTTATTCCTAGGGACATTTCGTTTTTCTCTGTTTTTCCGATGCTACACTTCAGCATTCTGTGACGAACAGAGTGGAAGGGAAAAGCCCCTCTAAGAAGGCAGCTAGAAGTTCCAGGAGCGACACACGTTGTGCTTTCAGGGAGGACGTTACAGAAAGTCGAGAGATGTGGATTCTTTCCTGCGGAGAAAAAACCCCCTGTTTTCAGGAAATGCAGTATTCTGAAATCGCACGTTCTCGGCATAGCAATTTCGCTATTTCGCTCTCGTGGGTTGACAGCGCCACTCTCTCTTAACCGCTTCGGAGAGTTTGCAGTTGCTGGCAGAGAAATCGCGGTTCTCCCCGAATGCCGCTTTGTGCCTTCAGCAGCGTTCTCGTCTCTCTCGCATGCCGAGAAAGAGCGACTTCAGCCGGATGCTTTTCTCGGACGAGCGGCTTCTTCTGCGCACATCGCAAAGGAGCGGTTCTGTCTTCTCCTTGTGTCCATGCATTCTGCACTACGCTTCTCTCTCATTCTTAACCCTTGATTCCTAGCGACATTTCGTTTTTCTCTGTTTTTCCGATGCTACACTTCAGCATTCTGTGACGAACAGAGTAGAAGGGAAAAGCCCCTCTAATAAGGCAGCTAGAAGTTCCAGGAGCGACACACGTTGTGCTTTCAGAGAGGACGTTACAGAAAGTCGAGAGATGTGGATTCTTTCCTGCGGAGACAAAAACCCCTGTTTTCAGGAAATGCAGTATGCAGAATTCACACGTTCTCGGCATCACAGTTCCGTTATTTCACTCACGCACGTCTAAAGCGGCTCCCGCGGTGAACCGCTTCGGAGAGTTTGCAGTTGCTGGCCGTTAAATCGCGGTTCTCCCCGAATGCCGCTGTGTGCCTTCAGCAGCGGTCTCGTCTCTCTCGCATGCCGAGAAAGAGCGACTTCAGCCGGATGCTTTTCTCGGACGAGCGGCTTCTTCTGCGCACATCGCAAAGGAGCGGTTCTGTCTTCTCCTTGTGTCCATGCATTCTGCACTACGCTTCTCTCTCATTCTTAACCCTTGATTCCTAGCGACATTTCGTTTTTCTCTGTTTTTCCGATGCTACACTTCAGCATTCTGTGACGAACAGAGTAGAAGGGAAAAGCCCCTCTAATAAGGCAGCTAGAAGTTCCAGGAGCGACACACGTTGTGCTTTCAGAGAGGACGTTACAGAAAGTCGAGAGATGTGGATTCTTTCCTGCGGAGAAAAAAACACCTGTTTTCAGGCAATGCAGTATGCAGAATTCACACGTTCTCGGCATCACAGTTCCGTTATTTCACTCACGCACGTCTAAAGCGGCTCCTGCGGTGAACCGCTTCGGAGAGTTTGCAGTTGCTGGCCGTTAAATCGCGGTTCTCCCCGAATGCCGCTGTGTGCCTTCAGCAGCGGTCTCGTCTCTCTCGCATGCCGAGAAAGAGCGACTTCAGCCGGATGCTTTTCTCGGACGAGCGGCTTCTTCTGCGCACATCGCAAAGGAGCGGTTCTGTCTTCTCCTTGTGTCCATGCATTCTGCACTACGCTTCTCTCTCATTCTTATGCCTTTCCTTTTATTCCTAGCGACATTTCGTTTTTCTCTGTTTTTCCGATGCTACACTTCAGCATTCTGTGACGAACAGAGTGGAAGGGAAAAGCCCCTCTAAGAAGGCAGCTAGAAGTTCCAGGAGCGACACACGTTGTGCTTTCAGGGAGGACGTTACAGAAAGTCGAGAGATGTGGATTCTTTCCTGCGGAGAAAAAACCCCCTGTTTTCAGGAAATGCAGTATTCTGAAATCGCACGTTCTCGGCATAGCAATTTCGCTATTTCGCTCTCGTGGGTTGACAGCGCCACTCTCTCTTAACCGCTTCGGAGAGTTTGCAGTTGCTGGCCGAGAAATCGCGGTTCTCCCCGAATGCCGCTTTGTGCCTTCAGCAGCGGTCTCGTCCCTCTCGCATGCCGAGAAAGAGCGACTTCAGCCGGATGCTTTTCTCGGACGAGCGGCTTCTTCTGCGCACATCGCAAAGGAGCGGTTCTGTCTTCTCCTTGTGTCCATGCATTCTGCACTACGCTTCTCTCTCATTCTTAACCCTTGATTCCTAGCGACATTTCGTTTTTCTCTGTTTTTCCGATGCTACACTTCAGCATTCTGTGACGAACAGAGTAGAAGGGAAAAGCCCCTCTAAGAAGGCAGCTAGAAGTTCCAGGAGCGACACACGTTGTGCTTTCAGGGAGGACGTTACAGAAAGTCGAGAGATGTGGATTCTTTCCTGCGGAGAAAAAACCCCCTGTTTTCAGGAAATGCAGTATTCTGAAATCGCACGTTATCGGCATCATACTTCCGTTATTTCGCTCACGCACGTTTAAAGCGGCTCCCGCGGTGAACCGCTTCGGAGAGTTTGCAGTTGCTGGCCGAGAAATCGCGGTTCTCCCCGAATGCCGCTTTGTGCCTTCAGCAGCGGTCTCGTCTCTCTCGCATGCCGAGAAAGAGCGACTTCAGCCGGATGCTTTTCTCGGACGAGCGGCTTCTTCTGCGCACATCGCAAAGGAGCGGTTCTGTCTTCTCCTTGTGTCCATGCATTCTGCACTACGCTTCTCTCTCATTCTTATGCCTTTCCTTTTATTCCTAGGGACATTTCGTTTTTCTCTGTTTTTCCGATGCTACACTTCAGCATTCTGTGACGAACAGAGTAGAAGGGAAAAGCCCCTCTAAGAAGGCAGCTAGAAGTTCCAGGAGCGACACACGTTGTGTTTTCAGAGAGGACGTTACAGAAAGTCGAGAGATGTGGATTCTTTCCTGCGGAAAAAAAAACCCCTGTTTTCAGGCAATACAGTATGCAGAATTGTCACTTTGCCTGAAAACATGGGGTTTTTTCTCCGCAGTAAAGAATCCACATCTCTCCACTTTCTGTAACGTCCTCTCTGAAAGCACAACGTGTGTCGCTCCTGGAACTTCTAGCTGCCTTCTTAGAGGGGCTTTTCCCTTCGACTCTGTTCGTCACAGAATGCTGAAGTGTAGCATCGGAAAAACAGAGAAAAACGAAATGTCCCTAGGAATCAAGGGTTAAGAATGAGAGAGAAGCGTAGTGCAGAATGCATGGACACAAGGAGAAGACAGAACCGCTCCTTTGCGATGTGCGCAGAAGAAGCCGCTCGTCCGAGAAAAGCGTCCGGCTGAAGTCGCTCTTTCTCGGCATGCGAGAGAGACGAGACCGCTGCTGAAGGCACAAAGCGGCATTCGGGGAGAACCGCGATTTAACGGCCAGCAACTGCAAACTCTCCGAAGCGGTTAACAGAGAGTGGCGCTTTCCACCCACGAGAGCGAAATAGCGAAATTGCTATGCCAAGAACGTGCGATTTCAGAATACTGCGTTTCCTGAAAACAGGGGTTTTTTTCTCCGCAGGAAAGAATCCACATCTCTCGACTTTCTGTAACGTCCTCTCTGAAAGCACAACGTGTGTCGCTCCTGGAACTTCTAGCTGCCTTCTTAGAGGGGCTTTTCCCTTCTACTCTGTTCGTCAGAGAATGCTGAAGTGTAGGATCAGAAAAACAGAGAAAAACGAAATGTCGCTAGGATTAAAAGAAAAGGGATAAGAATGAGAGGGAAGCGTAGTGCAGAATGCATGGACACAAGAAGACAGAACCGCTCCTTTGCGATGTGCGCAGAAGAAGCCGCTCGTCCGAGAAAAGCATCCGGCTGAAGTCGCCCTTTCTCGGCATCCGACAAGACCGCTGTTGAAGTCTGAAAGTGGTATTCGGGGAGAGAAGCGATTTAACGGGCAGCAACTGCAAACTCTCCGTAGAGATAGTGTCATTGGATTGGAGAAATGTGGTATTTCGGGGAGATAATGTCCTAATTTGGGGAGAAGATGCCGTTCTGTGAGGGGGAAGCATGCATTTCTGAGAGAAAATCTCCTATTTAGGGTGAAAGTGTCATCTTGCTAACGAACTTCATGGAGAAATTATGAGGTATTTTTATGAAACCTGGTATTCCCTTGAAAGAGTATATCTGTGATCAAATGCCATATTTCTGGGAGGGAACATCTGATGTGGGGGGGAGAAGGTGATGTATGTGTGAGAAAGCTGGTGTTTCTGGGAGAAAATGCCAGGTATTGGTGAGGAAACAGATGCTAGAGAGGGAAAAGGCCATCCCTTTGGGAGAGAAGTGGTATTTCTGGGAGAAAATGCCCCAAATCGGGGAGTAAGTGTCATCCTGAGGCGTGTCATGGAGTAGATTTGGGAGGAAATGGAGGTGTTTCAAAGAGTAGCGGCACTTCTGGGAGAAAATGTCCTCAGTGGGAAAGACAATGTCCTCTTGAGGGAAGAAAACAGGTCTTTCTTACAGCAAATGTCATCCAATTGGGAGAAAATCTCCTCTCTTGGGGAGAAAAGTGGTCTTTCTGAGAGAAGGTGTCCTCTTCTTGGCTGCAAGTGTCCCATTTGGCATTGTCATGGAGGCTTTTTGGGGAGAAAGCGTGTGGCAGTTGTAAGAGAAGGGGTATTTCTGGGAGCAAATCTCCTCTTTTTGGAAGAGAAGGTGAAATTTCCAAGGGAAAAGTGGCATTTCTGGGAGGAAATGACATAGCTGGGGGAGAAAAGTGGGAACCGGTGGGAAAGAAGATCTTGTACTGGAGAGCAACGGTGGTCTTTTTGGTGTGCCAAGTGGTCTCTTGGGGAGACAACGTGGTAAATAGGGGAGACAATGTCCTCTGGAGGAGTGTCAAGTAGTATTTGGGAGAGCAAACGTCAGGTATTTCTCGGAAACCGGCTGTTTCTGGGAGATAGTAGCAGACTTGGTTGGAAAATGACAGGTGTTTGTGAGAAAGCTGGTATTTTGGGAAAAAAAGGCCGTTTTTTAAAGAATAAGCTGGCATTTCTGGGAGAATATGTGCCATCTTTGGGAGAAAACGGGTGTATGTGGGAGAAAATGTCGTGTATTTGGGAGAAAGCTGGTGTATGTGGGAGAAAAGGCCATTGTGATGGGAGTCAGTGTGATCTTGAGGAGTGGAAAGCAGTATTCTTGAGATGAAACGTGAGGTATTTCTAAGAGTCCTGGTATTTCTGGGAGAAAATGTCTTGTTTTGTTTTATTGTTTTTAATATTTATATATTTTTTTTGTTGCAATTTCAAGGAAACACTTCGATAGAAATTCCTTTAATTCTTTTGGCATACATAGAAGATGCGAAAATGCACATCATATTTTCACATGAATGTAGTAACACAAAAAATGTTCAAAGCAGTAACTGATACACTCAATTATAAAAGCTGCCCTTCCTGTGCAAGAAATGTAACTCAGCCCTTGGGCTAGATGCCATTCTGTGTCATTGATGTAAACCTGGCGGACAGTACAAATACTCTGAATTTAAAATGGCATGACTAAAAATGGAGTCTTTCCTCTAGCTTTTAAGTTTTAAGAAACATAAAATATGTACGTATGCTTGGCAACTTTTCCTTTCATTATATACAAAAGTGACTCTCTCTAAAATAACTGTCAAACCAGGAGGGACTGTCAGAAACCTATCACAGGAGGTAATCTATTTGCTCAGGTTGCTGAAGAGCAATGAAAAAGTAGATATTGAGTTTCAGTTTTCAGCACATACATTAAAGTCCCATGCCTGTAATTAGGTCTCCTACCTTCCAAATAGAATTTTAAAAAAGTTTGATACATGATTATTTTAAATTATTTTTCTATAATTGGTTAGTGGTATTGTGGAACACATATTTAAGGATTAATGATGAGAAAGATTAGAAATCCAAAAAGTGTAAAATTCCATGCAAACTCAATTAAGTTTCAAGGACATTTCCATCAGAAAGAATGGAAATGAAGAAAGAACGGAGCCCCCAGGCTGGTTGTTGAGTGAGAATTACTGCTTACCCAGCATCCGTTTGCTTCATCAAATGTCCCCCATCTGCTCACAGAAACCTCTCTAAGATGCTTTTCTGAAGAATATTTGGCAGCATGTTTCCCAGGGCTGATGCCTAGAGGAGAGGGTTACATGGAGACTTGCTGTCTATCTTGATGGCAAACCCCTCCTAAGTAGGAATCCAGAGCTGGTGACTCACTTTGTAGTCTTGTATAGGTCTGGGGCAAGACAACATTATGGCAGTGGGGAGATATTCATGGTCAGGCTGGACAGGCCTCTGAGGTCTCTGACCTCTGTGGGTGTCCCTGTTCATTACTGGGGAACTGGACTCAATGGTCTGTAAGAGTCCCTTCCAACTCAAAAAAAAATTCTATGATTCTACGATTCTATGAATATTCCTGGTTTTATTACAAGTACAAATACTGATAAAGCCTACATTCAAATTGTTTATTCCTTGCTTTTGGAGAAGCTAAAACACTAGCACTAAGAGTTTTAATCAACGTAGATAATAGCTTGTCAGTTGTTATGCACAGTGGTACGTGCACCCAGTTTGAAATTTCAGTGGCATTAATGTTTTTAATTTTTTAAGTGATATGACACAGTACATGCAATCAACAATAATGAACATACCATGGTTCAGGACCCCTGATCTCTCAGCTAGTAATTTAAAATATTTTCATGTGTAGAGACAAGACAAGTATTATGTCCTAAATGGAGTCTAGGTCCCCAGCACTATTTCTCTCTCTATTTGATCCCTAAAAACAACTGTTTTCTTGCCAAAGATTTTGCATCGTTAAATCTCCTTTCTGAAACAATGAATATTGTGTAGTTGCAGGCCACTTTTTCAAACCTGTGGACATTCCCTTTGCTTCTACTTCTTTAAGCAACCTGCAGTTGCAATACACTTTTGCAGTACAGTCTTGAACCTCTTTATTCCTTGTTTTTCAGTCACCATGGGCTGTGTCTGTGCTGTCTTTGTAACCAGGACCAGGGAATGACCTCTTTTCTCCCAGTCAGTTTTCTCAACACATCTACTGGTGTGGATGAAGCAAGCAAAGGCAACAAGAAAAGCAAATACAATTATACTAGCAAGCAGGAGTATCATTTATTATAGATGATAATCACATGTTGGTTTGTCACTAGGTGTGTTTAATCAACGACTTTCTTTTTGAAATAAGAGTGAAGATAAAAGAAAAGTTCAAATAGGATTCCTACATGTCTCGTTTTCATTAAAGATTAGATCTGCTACAACACGATGAACTGAGGATAATATAATGTAACGTCCAAACACTTTTTTTCAAGTAATGTTAACACTGAATGAAAGGTATACAGGCTTCAATGAAATTAGGAAGTTGAGGCCTAGTTGAATGCTATTTGTTGTTGAATGGTATTTGTGACAGTGTTGAAAGAAATGGCTGATGTTATTGTAAAGTTACTGTCTGTCATCTATGAAAAACGGTGTTCTGCACAGGTCTGTGAGTGTTAGAAATGGGCTTTCTTGAAGAGCTGTCTTTATGGAAAAGGAGGCATTGCTTGCAAACTGGTAAATTGGGAAAAAAAAAAAAAAAAAAAAAAAAAAGTAACATTTCTGATTTCCAATTTAGTTATTAGAAAATCCCCATCATCTCTCTTTATATTATATGAATACTCCATGGTGTCCTTGGGATGACAAGATGCCTGTACTGCTATTTAGATATGCACAAATACAACAAATCCATGGGCAGATCTTTCCCCTACTGCATTTTTTTAATGTATTTGTTTATTGCTAAACTAAAAGGAAAATAATAGTAGAAAAAATTCAATCACCTTAATCAGCACATGCAAGTCTTAAAAATCTTTTTCTTGCTCTGTAATACTGAAAAGACCTGATGGGAAATGTTACCTTCCAAATTTTGCTCTGTGTATATGCATTTCCTATTTAAACCCTCACTCAGCAAGAGAAGGAAAAACACTTCTCAGTTTCAGTGTAAGTGCCCCATGGAATTTTCTACAGGAAAAACATCACTTTAGATCTGTCAGACAATAACATTTTATTACCTCAAGGATGTTATCTGAACCAGAGGTCTAATATCTAAATGAACTGCAGTTCAGATTATTTGAGAATTAGCAGAAAGACAGAGGGATGGAAAGTTTCATAGAAAGATTCTATGGGGAGAAGTCTCATTCATTTATTGTGGATAAATATGATGAAAAGGTATTCATAGTCACTGTCAACTCTTGCAAGTCCATTTGGGAGAGAATTTGACACTCCATTTTTTTTTTTCTTGTTGTCCTTCTATCTCCTACTCTCCTTTCTGTGTATGTTTATTATTTGCCTCATTTCTGTGAAAACAAATCAGGCTCCATTAATAAAAGCAAAAACTGTTTAAGGCCATCCATCTTACTCTTTCTCCTCAAAGGTTTGCTGCCACTTGTTCTATCACAGAGGACTGCAAAACTTTTTTGCTCCACATTGTTACCCTCTAAAGATAAAATGAATAAATTGCTTAAGAAGATGTTGAAAGACTCTTAATGGTGCATTTATGATCATAACATACGTATTTGTGAGACCTAAGGATTTTTATTCATTCTGTTTTTGTTCAATGTAAAATCAAGATTAACTTCTTAGATTTTCTGGACATCCTCGTTGTATAAATTCAATTTTTTACTCCTTTTCCTTGTACAACTTCTGAAATCTGACAGTAAGAACATTTTTATTTTTGTCTCAAACCTCTTTTTTATTCTTTGTCCATCTATTTTTTTTTCCCACTATGATGCTTCTTATAACTTTACCAATTACTTTGTGTTCCATTTCATTACGTTATTTATTTTTGCTTTTTCTTTAGGGCAGGATATGTCTACTGCTATGCATCTGCACAGTTCCTACAATGGAGCTTTGATCCTGGTTGGATTGCTTAAGTGCCATTAACATAAACGTGGTTAACAAAAATAGTAGTTTCAGCTTAGTATTTTTCATGCTAAATCAGGTTCAAAACTAGAAGAATAAAAGTTTTTTTGTAAGAAACATAAACATCCATGTTGATTTCATAAGTGAAACTGATTCTGTTTTTGAAGAGCGGAAGAAATTTAAATAATTCATCTGAAAGCAAAGTTCACTTCTGTTTTTATATTCTCAGAAGTGAATCATCAGATTAAACTAGCATGCCGCAGTTTAGTGGTAAACCTCTAACACTACCAAATCTACATATGTAGATTTTGCTTTAATGTCACAGGCAACAGAATGTAATCAACTAACAAACAAAACAAGCAAACAGAAAATTCACATCCAAATAAACCAGAAAGAGGAGTTTATAGACACTCTACAGAACTGTTAGCTGTGCTATGCTTTTCAAAAGCTGGAGTTTGTCCTACAGACATCTCAGAAGTTGCACATCTGTCCAAGAAGAATCATTGCACTTTATTTCTACTGTACATGTTTATCTTATATCTTATTCTTCATTACTGTTATGTACTATGCAAAATACATAAAGAAAAAAAGCAGTAATCAAACTATACGTACTGTGAGCAGGGCTTTGTGAAGGCTGCAGTACTGTACAGAAGAAAGCCTTGAACAGATCTATCTCAAATTCAGGGTAATAATACATTTATTTCCTACCCACATTGCTCATGTAATCCACCAACTATTTTAGGAACGCCTAGGTTCTTAAAAATACAGAAATTAAAGTGATTTCCTGATCAACCCTTACAGAAAGACACAAGTTTAAACATGAAAGCAACTATGAATGCTTTGGAGAGAAAAAAATAGAATGTAATGTTAATAATCCCTGTAATGTTAATAAGCTAAATAACAGTTTCAAAGTTTAGTATCTTGATGCTTTACGGAGCTCCCATAAAATGGCTCTGAGCCTTCCCTTTCTAATGATTTTGCACACCCACGCAACTTGCTCTGTGGGGATGGAAGATAACAGGATTTAGATCCTTGACACACTGCAATTGATTTAACAATAAATATTGTCCATCCTAGTTTTGGGTTACTATAAGATGAAAGCAAAAATGTATATACTGATCTACTGGTTTTCTTTTAAAAAACATTCGTCTGATGCTGAAGGCTAATTCTGTAAAGCTGAAACTTAAATCCCAGCAGAAACAGGTTCTCAGATATTAAAAACAAACAAACAAAAAAATCATAAAAGTATGTATAATGAAATCTTTAGGCATGTGACAAACTTTGTTTTATATATTATATGATTTCAGAACATCTGTCACACACACTCACAAACTTTCCTTAGAAGGAGAAGCAGAAGTTTAGATGATGATAAAGTTATGTTCTTACCACATTAGAAGGTTCCAATTTCTTCCTTCTAGCAAGGTCAGTGATATTATTGCCATTGTAGTTGATGCTCTCCATACAGCCTTTGAAATTTTTTTCTGCTGTTACAACTTGGCTTCCCAGAAAAAGGCATGCCTCCAAAGGTTATCTTTGAATGTATCAGAAAATGAAAGACAGTTACTGGAGGACAAGGGCTTAGAATTTTTGCTTACTAGAAAAAGAAAGTATCAAACAAGTACTGGAAAAGTAGGAAAAAGTCTATGATGAAGTCATGACTGCAAATATTTTTGGTGGTAAATTGTATCTGTTATTAGGTTTTCCCAAATACAGAGAAAATATGTATCACAGTTACATATAGACTGTAACGAAGAGAAGGTCTCTAAAAGGAATGCAGTTTTAAATGCTTGGCAGAGCAAAATGTCAGTATTGTTAAGAAACAAGAATTTGTTGGCCAAAGAATGTGCTGTCTGTCTGATCTTGGAGAAGAAAAGTCTGCCTTTCTTTACAAACCTGAATGCAGAAAGTTTGAGAAGTAAAGGTGCCCAGTAAAACCTATTTCAAGATGTAGACTGAAACAAACATTAAAATAAAAAAAAAAATCTACTAAATCAAAAGGGAAGAAGGAAAGTGTTGCTTTATGTAGAACATCCATCAGTTTGGTAGAGTGTCAGAAGTGAGAAGTGGTTGGTGGCAAGTAAGGAAAATAATTCTTCTCTATTATGATGCTAAAACTAACTAAAAATTGATGATAAGAAAAGAGAAGCAACTGGCACCTATAGAGAGCTTCCCTGTTATAATATTAGCCTAGAACATGGCTTTGAGAGCACAGGGTTGTCAGCAAAAATGAGTCTGAGGGCAGGAGGGAAAACGTGAAAGAGCAAAAATGTTACAGCATTTACAAAAATACATTGTTGGGGAAAAATAATTCCCTCCTCCCCCTTCACCCCCCTTCCATATTATAGTATGTATATAGTTATCTTAATCAAAAAAGTAACCAAGGAACAAAGGCTATAAAATACAGGTGTTGTGCTGTTTCCTGTTCAATCATCCCTTCCCTAGGGAACAATCTAAATACTAAATACTATTACTAAAATTCTGAAAAATGAAAGTAGTATTTCTGACCCTTATTACTACTTGGGAGAAAAAGGAGATATCATATGAAGGACGTGGAATGGGAAACTCGAAGTTACTGTAGACAAATTGTTGGATAGCAAAAAATACAGTGAGTTGTGGCCAGTTTACCAGGCAAAACGTTTACTCTTTACATATTAAATTGCATGGACAAGACAGTGTTATACTACTTTGCATGCCCAGAATGGGAAAAAGCAGATTTCAATTCAAAACTTAAATATCAATAATAAATGGAGACAATTGTGAATTAATTTCTTTTTTATTTAGTTTAAAAACAAAAACAACAGCACAAAAATGTTTCTAAAAATCTGTTTTTACTCATGACTGGAAAATCCAAATGTGATTTCCACGCATCTCGTGGGCCTGAGATAAAGACAATTTAAAAGGAAAGAAAGAAAAATAAAGGGGGGGGGGGGGGGGAGGATGCTATGATGGTAATGTTTAATATTCGTGTGGGGGGTGAAAGGTGTACTTGAGTTGCCTAAGCACAAGCTTCTACTGCTATTGGTGATACCTGGGGTAGTGTGCCTTAGTAACCTCTGCTTTCTGCTTGAGGAGGTATGCATCTCTATGAATTCTCTGCCATTTCTGCCAACACCATGGGAGTGCTGCAGATATCTAGGGGATATATGTATATAAGCTGCTCATTCAGTTTACGTGTTTGTCTTTTTCTTGGATGAGAAATAGTTGCTGTTTATTATTTCCTTAAATGCAACACAAGCATTTACTCATAATATCCAATCTGAGAACACCGTTCTTGTAACTGCTTATGAAAATCATAGATACAGAAATCAAAAGAAACTGTTTCAATCTGCTTGCATTTAAGGAAATAGGAAGTCTCTTTCCACCCTTGCGCATATTTAAGACTGTTTTCTGACAAACTGCTAGCTAAAGGCTTCAGTCTTTCTTTTTGTGCTTACTCCCTCAATGGAATAGCTGAGCTTTTGTAACTGTCCCTACTTTGAAGTTTTCTAGTGGATCCAGGTTGGTTTAAGTATCCTCTATTCCTCACTTCTTTCTTTTCTACCATTTTCTTCAAAAAGGACCATGTTAAGAACATAAATTTCTATTCTGTTAAGAGTCTTCTCCTGCAGTTAGCTGGTTAGTAAATAATACTTTGCTTTCAGAAGATAGGAAATGGATTTGTGGTCATTCTAGATGTTTCTTATCAGGTAAACTCTCATATGTATGTGTTGGAGAAATTCTAATCAGTTCTTCAGTAAAGGTATTATGAAAGCTCAGACAGACTGTTCTGTCATTATTTACCAAGAGATCTGTCTCTTCCTAAAAATAAACAAGACTTTTTGAATTAGGATGTAATTTCCTTTTAAACTGAAAAATTGGAGAAAGACATTTTCTCAAGGGGGAACTGCAGTGGTTGGAAAGAATCTCTGCAAGTCATTGAGTCTAACAAAGCTGGTTCCCTACAGTAAGTTACAGGAAAACGTCCAGATGAGTTTTGAATATCTCCAGAGGAGACTCCACCACCTCTCTGGGCAGTCTGTTCCTGGGCACTGTCACCCTCACAGTAAAGAAGTGCTTCCTTGTGTTCAAATGGAACGTCATTTATTCCAGTTTGTGTCCCCTGCTCCTTGTTCTGTCATTGGGCTCCACAGGCAAGAGCCTGGCCCCATCTGCTTGACTCCCACCCTTTTGGTATTTATAAGCATTGATAAATACATGCCATAATTATTATAAACGTGGTTAACAAAAATAGTAGTTTCAGCTTAGTATTTTTCATGCTAAATCAGGTTCAAAACTAGAAGAATAAAATTTTTTTTAAGAAACATAAACATCCATGTTGATTTCATAAGTGAAACTGATTCTGTTTTTGAAGAGCGGAAGAAATTTAAATAATTCATCTGAAAGCAAAGTTCACTTCTGTTTTTATATTCTCAGAAGTGAATCATCAGATTAAACTAGCATGCCACAGTTTAGTGGTAAACCTCTAACACTACCAAATCTACATATGTAGATTTTGCTTTAATGTCACAGGCAACAGAATGTAATCAACTAACAAACAAAACAAGCAAACAGAAAATTCACATCCAAATAAACCAGAAAGAGGAGTTTATAGACACTCTACAGAACTGTTAGCTGTGCTATGCTTTTCAAAAGCTGGAGTTTGTCCTACAGACATCTCAGAAGTTGCACATCTGTCCAAGAAGAATCATTGCACTTTATTTCTACTGTACATGTTTATCTTATATCTTATTCTTCATTACTGTTATGTACTATGCAAAATACATAAAGAAAAAAAGCAGTAATCAAACTATACGTACTGTGAGCAGGGCTTTGTGAAGGCTGCACTACTGTACAGAAGAAAGCCTTGAACAGATCTATCTCAAATTCAGGGTCATAATACATTTATTTCCTACCCACATTGCTCATGTAATCCACCAACTATTTTAGGAACGCCTAGATTCTTAAAAATACAGAAATTAAAGTGATTTCCTGATCAACCCTTACAGAAAGACACAAGTTTAAACATGAAAGCAACTATGAATGCTTTGGAGAGAAAAAAATAGAATGTAATGTTAATAATCCCTGTAATGTTAATAAGCTAAATAACAGTTTCAAAGTTTAGTATCTTGATGCTTTACGGAGCTCCCATAAAATGGCTCTGAGCCTTCCCTTTCTAATGATTTTGCACACCCACGCAACTTGCTCTGTGGGGATGGAAGATAACAGGATTTAGATCCTTGACACACTGCAATTGATTTAACAATAAATATTGTCCATCCTAGTTTTGGGTTACTATAAGATGAAAGCAAAAATGTATATACTGATCTACTGGTTTTCTTTTAAAAAACATTCATCTGATGCTGAAGGCTAATTCTGTAAAGCTGAAACTTAAATCCCAGCAGAAACAGGTTCCCAGATATTAAAAACAAACAAACAAAAAAATCATAAAAGTATGTATAATGAAATCTTTAGGCATGTGACAAACTTTGTTTTATATATTATATGATTTCAGAACATCTGTCACACACACTCACAAACTTTCCTTAGAAGGAGAAGCAGAAGTTTAGATGATGATAAAGTTATGTTCTTACCACATTAGAAGGTTCCAATTTCTTCCTTCTAGCAAGGTCAGTGATATTATTGCCATTGTAGTTGATGCTCTCCATACAGCCTTTGAAATTTTTTTCTGCTGTTACAACTTGGCTTCCCAGAAAAAGGCATGCCTCCAAAGGTTATCTTTGAATGTATCAGAAAATGAAAGACAGTTACTGGAGGACAAGGGCTTAGAATTTTTGCTTACTAGAAAAAGAAAGTATCAAACAAGTACTGGAAAAGTAGGAAAAAGTCTATGATGAAGTCATGACTGCAAATATTTTTGGTGGTAAATTGTATCTGTTATTAGGTTTTCCCAAATACAGAGAAAATATGCATCACAGTTACATATAGACTGTAACGAAGAGAAGGTCTCTAAAAGGAATGCAGTTTTAAATGCTTGGCAGAGCAAAATGTCAGTATTGTTAAGAAACAAGAATTTGTTGGCCAAAGAATGTGCTGTCTGTCTGATCTTGGAGAAGAAAAGTCTGCCTTTCTTTACAAACCTGAATGCAGAAAGTTTGAGAAGTAAAGGTGCCCAGTAAAACCTATTTCAATATGTAGACTGAAACAAACATTAAAATAAAAAAAAAAAATCTACTAAATCAAAAGGGAAGAAGGAAAGTGTTGCTTTATGTAGAACATCCATCAGTTTGGTAGAGTGTCAGAAGTGAGAAGTGGTTGGTGGCAAGTAAGGAAAATAATTCTTCTCTATTATGATGCTAAAACTAACTAAAAATTGATGATAAGAAAAGAGAAGCAACTGGCACCTATAGAGAGCTTCCCTGTTATAATATTAGCCTAGAACATGGCTTTGAGAGCACAGGGTTGTCAGCAAAAATGAGTCTGAGGGCAGGAGGGAAAACGTGAAAGAGCAAAAATGTTACAGCATTTACAAAAATACATTGTTGGGGAAAAATAATTCCCTCCTCCCCCTTCACCCCCCTTCCATATTATAGTATGTATATAGTTATCTTAATCAAAAAAGTAACCAAGGAACAAAGGCTATAAAATACAGGTGTTGTGCTGTTTCCTGTTCAATCATCCCTTCCCTAGGGAACAATCTAAATACTAAATACTATTACTAAAATTCTGAAAAATGAAAGTAGTATTTCTGACCCTTATTACTACTTGGGAGAAAAAGGAGATATCATATGAAGGACGTGGAATGGGAAACTCGAAGTTACTGTAGACAAATTGTTGGATAGCAAAAAATACAGTGAGTTGTGGCCAGTTTACCAGGCAAAACGTTTACTCTTTACATATTAAATTGCATGGACAAGACAGTGTTATACTACTTTGCATGCCCAGAATGGGAAAAAGCAGATTTCAATTCAAAACTTAAATATCAATAATAAATGGAGACAATTGTGAATTAATTTCTTTTTTATTTAGTTTAAAAACAAAAACAACAGCACAAAAATGTTTCTAAAAATCTGTTTTTACTCATGACTGGAAAATCCAAATGTGATTTCCACGCATCTCGTGGGCCTGAGATAAAGACAATTTAAAAGGAAAGAAAGAAAAAATAAAGGGGGGGGGGGGGATGCTATGATGGTAATGTTTAATATTCGTGTGGGGGGTGAAAGGTGTACTTGAGTTGCCTAAGCACAAGCTTCTACTGCTATTGGTGATACCTGGGGTAGTGTGCCTTAGTAACCTCTGCTTTCTGCTTGAGGAGGTATGCATCTCTATGAATTCTCTGCCATTTCTGCCAACACCATGGGAGTGCTGCAGATATCTAGGGGATATATGTATATAAGCTGCTCATTCAGTTTACGTGTTTGTCTTTTTCTTGGATGAGAAATAGTTGCTGTTTATTATTTCCTTAAATGCAACACAAGCATTTACTCATAATATCCAATCTGAGAACACCGTTCTTGTAACTGCTTATGAAAATCATAGATACAGAAATCAAAAGAAACTGTTTCAATCTGCTTGCATTTAAGGAAATAGGAAGTCTCTTTCCACCCTTGCGCATATTTAAGACTGTTTTCTGACAAACTGCTAGCTAAAGGCTTCAGTCTTTCTTTTTGTGCTTACTCCCTCAATGGAATAGCTGAGCTTTTGTAACTGTCCCTACTTTGAAGTTTTCTAGTGGATCCAGGTTGGTTTAAGTATCCTCTATTCCTCACTTCTTTCTTTTCTACCATTTTCTTCAAAAAGGACCATGTTAAGAACATAAATTTCTATTCTGTTAAGAGTCTTCTCCTGCAGTTAGCTGGTTAGTAAATAATACTTTGCTTTCAGAAGATAGGAAATGGATTTGTGGTCATTCTAGATGTTTCTTATCAGGTAAACTCTCATATGTATGTGTTGGAGAAATTCTAATCAGTTCTTCAGTAAAGGTATTATGAAAGCTCAGACAGACTGTTCTGTCATTATTTACCAAGAGATCTGTCTCTTCCTAAAAATAAACAAGACTTTTTGAATTAGGATGTAATTTCCTTTTAAACTGAAAAATTGGAGAAAGACATTTTCTCAAGGGGGAACTGCAGTGGTTGGAAAGAATCTCTGCAAGTCATTGAGTCTAACAAAGCTGGTTCCCTACAGTAAGTTACAGGAAAACGTCCAGATGAGTTTTGAATATCTCCAGAGGAGACTCCACCACCTCTCTGGGCAGTCTGTTCCTGGGCACTGTCACCCTCACAGTAAAGAAGTGCTTCCTTGTGTTCAAATGGAACGTCATTTATTCCAGTTTGTGTCCCCTGCTCCTTGTTCTGTCATTGGGCTCCACAGGCAAGAGCCTGGCCCCATCTGCTTGACTCCCACCCTTTTGGTATTTATAAGCATTGATAAATACATGCCATAATTATTATAAACGTGGTTAACAAAAATAGTAGTTTCAGCTTAGTATTTTTCATGCTAAATCAGGTTCAAAACTAGAAGAATAAAATTTTTTTTAAGAAACATAAACATCCATGTTGATTTCATAAGTGAAACTGATTCTGTTTTTGAAGAGCGGAAGAAATTTAAATAATTCATCTGAAAGCAAAGTTCACTTCTGTTTTTATATTCTCAGAAGTGAATCATCAGATTAAACTAGCATGCCACAGTTTAGTGGTAAACCTCTAACACTACCAAATCTACATATGTAGATTTTGCTTTAATGTCACAGGCAACAGAATGTAATCAACTAACAAACAAAACAAGCAAACAGAAAATTCACATCCAAATAAACCAGAAAGAGGAGTTTATAGACACTCTACAGAACTGTTAGCTGTGCTATGCTTTTCAAAAGCTGGAGTTTGTCCTACAGACATCTCAGAAGTTGCACATCTGTCCAAGAAGAATCATTGCACTTTATTTCTACTGTACATGTTTATCTTATATCTTATTCTTCATTACTGTTATGTACTATGCAAAATACATAAAGAAAAAAAGCAGTAATCAAACTATACGTACTGTGAGCAGGGCTTTGTGAAGGCTGCACTACTGTACAGAAGAAAGCCTTGAACAGATCTATCTCAAATTCAGGGTCATAATACATTTATTTCCTACCCACATTGCTCATGTAATCCACCAACTATTTTAGGAACGCCTAGATTCTTAAAAATACAGAAATTAAAGTGATTTCCTGATCAACCCTTACAGAAAGACACAAGTTTAAACATGAAAGCAACTATGAATGCTTTGGAGAGAAAAAAATAGAATGTAATGTTAATAATCCCTGTAATGTTAATAAGCTAAATAACAGTTTCAAAGTTTAGTATCTTGATGCTTTACGGAGCTCCCATAAAATGGCTCTGAGCCTTCCCTTTCTAATGATTTTGCACACCCACGCAACTTGCTCTGTGGGGATGGAAGATAACAGGATTTAGATCCTTGACACACTGCAATTGATTTAACAATAAATATTGTCCATCCTAGTTTTGGGTTACTATAAGATGAAAGCAAAAATGTATATACTGATCTACTGGTTTTCTTTTAAAAAACATTCATCTGATGCTGAAGGCTAATTCTGTAAAGCTGAAACTTAAATCCCAGCAGAAACAGGTTCCCAGATATTAAAAACAAACAAACAAAAAAATCATAAAAGTATGTATAATGAAATCTTTAGGCATGTGACAAACTTTGTTTTATATATTATATGATTTCAGAACATCTGTCACACACACTCACAAACTTTCCTTAGAAGGAGAAGCAGAAGTTTAGATGATGATAAAGTTATGTTCTTACCACATTAGAAGGTTCCAATTTCTTCCTTCTAGCAAGGTCAGTGATATTATTGCCATTGTAGTTGATGCTCTCCATACAGCCTTTGAAATTTTTTTCTGCTGTTACAACTTGGCTTCCCAGAAAAAGGCATGCCTCCAAAGGTTATCTTTGAATGTATCAGAAAATGAAAGACAGTTACTGGAGGACAAGGGCTTAGAATTTTTGCTTACTAGAAAAAGAAAGTATCAAACAAGTACTGGAAAAGTAGGAAAAAGTCTATGATGAAGTCATGACTGCAAATATTTTTGGTGGTAAATTGTATCTGTTATTAGGTTTTCCCAAATACAGAGAAAATATGCATCACAGTTACATATAGACTGTAACGAAGAGAAGGTCTCTAAAAGGAATGCAGTTTTAAATGCTTGGCAGAGCAAAATGTCAGTATTGTTAAGAAACAAGAATTTGTTGGCCAAAGAATGTGCTGTCTGTCTGATCTTGGAGAAGAAAAGTCTGCCTTTCTTTACAAACCTGAATGCAGAAAGTTTGAGAAGTAAAGGTGCCCAGTAAAACCTATTTCAATATGTAGACTGAAACAAACATTAAAATAAAAAAAAAAAAATCTACTAAATCAAAAGGGAAGAAGGAAAGTGTTGCTTTATGTAGAACATCCATCAGTTTGGTAGAGTGTCAGAAGTGAGAAGTGGTTGGTGGCAAGTAAGGAAAATAATTCTTCTCTATTATGATGCTAAAACTAACTAAAAATTGATGATAAGAAAAGAGAAGCAACTGGCACCTATAGAGAGCTTCCCTGTTATAATATTAGCCTAGAACATGGCTTTGAGAGCACAGGGTTGTCAGCAAAAATGAGTCTGAGGGCAGGAGGGAAAACGTGAAAGAGCAAAAATGTTACAGCATTTACAAAAATACATTGTTGGGGAAAAATAATTCCCTCCTCCCCCTTCACCCCCCTTCCATATTATAGTATGTATATAGTTATCTTAATCAAAAAAGTAACCAAGGAACAAAGGCTATAAAATACAGGTGTTGTGCTGTTTCCTGTTCAATCATCCCTTCCATAGGGAACAATCTAAATACTAAATACTATTACTAAAATTCTGAAAAATGAAAGTAGTATTTCTGACCCTTATTACTACTTGGGAGAAAAAGGAGATAGCATATGAAGGACGTGGAATGGGAAACTCGAAGTTACTGTAGACAAATTGTTGGATAGCAAAAAATACAGTGAGTTGTGGCCAGTTTACCAGGCAAAACGTTTACTCTTTACATATTAAATTGCATGGACAAGACAGTGTTATACTACTTTGCATGCCCAGAATGGGAAAAAGCAGATTTCAATTCAAAACTTAAATATCAATAATAAATGGAGACAATTGTGAATTAATTTCTTTTTTATTTAGTTTAAAAACAAAAACAACAGCACAAAAATGTTTCTAAAAATCTGTTTTTACTCATGACTGGAAAATCCAAATGTGATTTCCACGCATCTCGTGGGCCTGAGATAAAGACAATTTAAAAGGAAAGAAAGAAAAAATAAAGGGGGGGGGGGGGGGGGGGATGCTATGATGGTAATGTTTAATATTCGTGTGGGGGGTGAAAGGTGTACTTGAGTTGCCTAAGCACAAGCTTCTACTGCTATTGGTGATACCTGGGGTAGTGTGCCTTAGTAACCTCTGCTTTCTGCTTGAGGAGGTATGCATCTCTATGAATTCTCTGCCATTTCTGCCAACACCATGGGAGTGCTGCAGATATCTAGGGGATATATGTATATAAGCTGCTCATTCAGTTTACGTGTTTGTCTTTTTCTTGGATGAGAAATAGTTGCTGTTTATTATTTCCTTAAATGCAACACAAGCATTTACTCATAATATCCAATCTGAGAACACCGTTCTTGTAACTGCTTATGAAAATCATAGATACAGAAATCAAAAGAAACTGTTTCAATCTGCTTGCATTTAAGGAAATAGGAAGTCTCTTTCCACCCTTGCGCATATTTAAGACTGTTTTCTGACAAACTGCTAGCTAAAGGCTTCAGTCTTTCTTTTTGTGCTTACTCCCTCAATGGAATAGCTGAGCTTTTGTAACTGTCCCTACTTTGAAGTTTTCTAGTGGATCCAGGTTGGTTTAAGTATCCTCTATTCCTCACTTCTGTCTTTTCTACCATTTTCTTCAAAAAGGAGCATGTTAAGAACATAAATTTCTATTCTGTTAAGAGTCTTCTCCCGCAGTTAGCTGGTTAGTAAATAATACTTTGCTCACTCACCTCACTCAACCTGCTGGCCACATTCTTTTTAATGCATCCCAGGATACCATTGGCCTTCTTGACCACAAGGCCACATTGCTGGTTTGTGGACACCCTGCTGTCTACAGGGACACCCAGGCCGTGTTTGTAAGAGAATGTGATTGACTTCACTTCTTCTAGCAAAAAAAGAGAAGCAGGTCTAAGACATCTGTTTATCTCCAATTTAAACAACTTAATTTAGGTAGAATTATGTGTTTTACAGCTATTCACGTTGCTGTGAAAAGAAGCGCGGCTATACGAATAAGAAGTCGCGCGGCTCTGCCCTCGCAACTCCCCCCGCCCCGCGCACGGAGGCGGCCCCCAGCCGCAGCCCCCAGCCGCTCCCCCCCTCGCGCAGCGCCACTCCGGGGTGCCGCCTGCCGCAGCGACGGCGGCGGGGAGCCCTCGCGCCCAGAGGCGGCCTTCCCGGGGTCTGCCCTCTCCGCCGCCCTCCCACCTACCTGAGGGCAGCCGGCATCCGTCCACGCGGCGGCGCACAGCCGGTGGCACCGCGCGCACAGCCTGCCTGCCTGCCGCCCTCCCTCGGACGAGGGTCCCCTTAGACGAAAGCACAGCCCCAGCCCGGCCGCTACCGCGAGGGACCGCGCCCGCGGCCGGAGCCCGGGGGCCGCGAGGAGGGAGGGCTGAGCGCCCGGTGACAGGTGAGGACGGCCCCCGCGCCGCTCCCTACCTCGCGCCGCTCTCCTCGCAGCCGGCGGCTCGCTTACCCTCGACCGCCGCCGCCCCCTCGCTCCGTTCCCCCGCCCTAACGCGGCGTTCAACGCGGCCCCGCTAGCCGCGAGGCCCCGCCCTCCGCCCCGCACTGACGGCTCTCTCCGCCAATAGCGAAGAAGACGGCCGTCCTCGAGCTCCGCCCTCACCTCCTTCGACCAATAGGAGCTATCCGTGGTGCTGCCCCTCCGCCTTCCCGGCAGGCTCGGTTGGCTCGCAGCTGCCGAGCAACGGGCGCGGGGCTGCGGGTGGGGCCGCTGAGGGCGGTGGCCGGTGGCCGGGTGAGGCCCCGCTGCGGGCCGGGGTTGGTGCCGCGGGATTGTGCCCGGGGCTCCTCGTTCGGGAGCTTTCGCCTCATAGATGGACGTTTTTTGTTCCCCTCCCCTTTTTCCCTCTTGGCTCAGCCATCAGGAGGATGGAAATATCTCCCGCACTCACAAAGCTGTAATCTCGGCTTGCAGAAATGATAACTGGTATGTGAAGATGTTTCTAATTTTTTTGTTTCTTCACTTGTTTGTGAACCTAGGGTAGGGAGAAAGAACTGAAGTAACCTGCAGTGAGATTCTATCACTTTTGTAACTCCTTAAGCATAGTCAAGAATGTATGTTTGTGAACTACTTTATTAAGATAGTCCTGGTGGAGTATACTTTATATCACTGGGAGTCCAGGATTTTCTGAACAGTTCTTAAATCAGAGTCTAGCAATAGCAAAGTTGAATTACATGTACACTGTACAGTTAGGTTGTTGGTAATAAGCAGAGCTTGTGCATCTCAACAGCTGCAGCTATACAAGCTATACATTTGTCAAGTAAGCTCAGTATGAGTGGAGTATCAGCTTTATTAATTCAAGTCATTCTCATAATCTTATCCATACATAATGTTTGTGTTCTTAATACCTTAACCAAGTGAGTGAAAAGTTTCCAGCTAATCTGTTTAGCTTCCAGGCAAGTGATTCCACATGTTAAATTTGCTGCTTCCTCCTTTCTCCCATTCCCTGGTCTCTTAGGTCAGTGTTCGTTCTCTTATGTCCTCTATTAAGGAATAGGTTTAGTTCTGCTACATATTAATGCCATGCCTACAGATAAATTATCCTTACATCTCAAACTGAATAGCTGCTGCTTGACGTTTTTTTTTTTTCCTTCTAGGCTAGGAAGTCTCTGTATGGCACGCCAGCAACGTTTTGTTGCAACGTTCTTAAAAGAAGAAATCTTTTACAGCGTGCAAGTTCTTTAAGATATGGTGATGCATTGGGGTTTAACCCAGCAGATCACTGAGCGTCACGTGGCTGTTCATTCACTGCCCCCATCTCAGTGAGATGGAGAGGAGAAATGAGGGAAAAAATGAGATAGAGAAAAAGAAAAGCATAATAATTATGGCATGTATATCTACATATACACACAGATACTTGTAATCTAGATTTATAACAACGGATGCGCAAGCAATTGCTCATCTCCTCTTGAGGTCTTGAAACAGTAAACGTTCGGTGCAGAAAGTCTATACCAAATTAACTTGAAAAACTGATGCTTTCCAGCTTCAGGTGAGACAATTATTCATTGATCTTTTGTACATTTCAAATGTGCAAAAACTCACCTCTGGAAGACTGATATTTGTAGATAAAATTGATATGGCTTACTGGGCTCTGTTAGTGGCTCTTAGATGTAGTAAATTTGATGTTGTTAATGATCTTCTGCATATGGAAGTTCTACTTCTGCTGAATTTACCTGTCATTAACAGCTTGCTGCATTGTGAAATCATTAAATAGCAGCCTTTAACATATTTAACTCTGGTTTTTGAAAAGCTGAACTTCCTAATTGGGACTCATACATGTATGAACCCTTGGTGTCTGGTGCTGACTTGAGAATAAAACTTCAGTTATTACTTACAGGGCCTGCCTTACAGCATAAGATCACATGGCAGTGCCTTCTGCTTTCAGTATTTTACCAGTGCTGTGGTACAACTGGGTCTGGTTAATACCTGTTCAGATACAAGACAGAGTAAGGAAAATGTGTTTATTATTTCAGATCAGCCCTTTTTTACAAGGCATCGATTGGTTACTTGGTGGTGAATGTTGGGTTCTATTGCAGATGTGATGCCATCCATGCAGTAATGGATGGAAATACATTAAAGGAGCAGCATAACAATTTATTTCACAGGGCAAAGGTCAAGAGAGTGCTGATTCCATATTACAAATCTAACAAAACTGAAGTGGCAGAAGCATTCTTTGAAGGCTTAAGCAGATGAGGGATGTTCAGTTTTCTGTTACAAAACCTAAATCAGAGAGCACTGAAATCTGTTGAATTTTGGAATAGTTGAGAGTAAGAATGTGAATTCTGTTTGTAACAGAAAAAAAACTTGTTCTCATTCCATCCCTCTACTACTCGCATCTGCTCCACATGTCGAAGTAGGAAAAGAGTCATTTGTTGCTCCGTTAATTGCAAAACTGTATTTGTCAGACACCAGTTCTGAATCAGCTCTCATACCTGTTACCGTGCTTTCAATAACAAGACTGCAGTTGGGGTTGGTTTGTAGGGAGGCTAGATGAATTGAAAGGGAGTGGATTGGGATAGTATAGCTGCTGGACAGAAACACCTATTTTAAAAGATGATCATCCTATGAAGTATGCCAGTTTTCCCACCTTGTGTATGTGACCTGAGGAGCTATGTTAAGATAAGCTTAAGATAATGGCAGGACAAGGGGAAATGGCTTTAAGTTGAGGGAGGGAGGATTTAGGTTGAGTATCAGGGGAAGTTCTTTACAGAGTGAATGGTGAGGTGCTGGAACAGGCTGCCCAGAGAGGCTGTGGACACCCCTCTTCCTGGAGGTGTTCAAGGCCAGTTGGATGAGGTCCTGGGCAGCCTGGTCTAATATTTAATAGGGAGGTTGGTGGCCCTGCATATGGTGGAAGGGTTGGAGCTTCATGATCTTTGAGGGTCCCTTCCAACCCAAGCCATTCTATGATTTTCTGATTCTAAGCTCAAATGCTAGTGTCTTGGGAATCAAAGCAGAGTTTCTCTTTGCCATCCCTATTTACAGTTGCTTAACTAGGATTTGTAGTATCAGAAAGAAACCTGGGATATAATTGGAGTAAATGCAATTAAATTCTTCTGTAAAATAGTCAATTTAAAACCCTTTATGTCTTGAGCGATCATGGAAAGAGTGACATAAAATGATTATTTAACGGATGTATTTGGGATCTCTGCTTGATTACTATAAAAAGATTCCTTCATAAGACATTGTATGGAGTTGGCTGATATTTGCTGAAATACTCCTGTTGAAACTTTCTGGTGTGGAATATTGCTTCCAGTATTTCATCATACCTTTAAAAACTTATGAAGTTTCAATCTACAAGTTTTGGACTCCTTCATAGTGCTTTTCTGTAGCCATTTGAAGTATTACTTCTGCCTTTCAGTCTTGCACTGAGACTTCATTTGGTGGTCTCATTCTCTACTGATCTAATTTTCTCATTTGTTTCCTTTAATATTATAGTGCTTATCATTGATTGTGTCTGTTAGTATCTCTGAAATTCTATAGAAAGATGGCTATTGCTTTCCTTTTAGCAAATTGCTGCAGCTACTTCAAGCCGACAAATAAAAGTTTGCTTTCTCCAAAAACCTCAGTAGCCACTGCTTTGCTTTTTTGATACAGATCAAACTAGAAAGTTTATCATTATTGTCTTGAGGATTGTGTACTTGAAAGAGAAGGGCTTGTGGACTTAAAAGCTTCTTTTTGCCACAAGTGTTGTGTTTAATAGAAGATGTTATGGTGGATTGCATGTCTTGCTTTACTGAATTCACTAAGTAGGGAACCGGTTCTCTGGGTGTCTTTGTTCCACTTTGGGATAATGTTGCCTGAAGATCATAACTGTGAAATACACCTCAAGTTCTTCACTAAACTCCAGTTTTATACAGACTTCAGGAGAGAGAACGTAATTGCTAATAGAACAAGTTAAACGTGCTTAAAAAGCTCTCTGTGTGTTTTTTGTTGCTGTTGTTTGTTTGTTTGTGGAAAATACTCTTCCTTTATTTAATTCTGGAATTTTCCCAAGAAATTATTGGAAGTTGTCATATAAGAAGAGTAATAAAGAGCATATTCTAGGAACTTGTTTCACAGATTGTACCAGTTACCCCCAAGAATATGCTGCTCCACTAGCATATGTTTTATAACTTTCATAGAGTAATTTTCAAGATGGTAATGTGGAGTTTACACTTCTGTGAACCTGTTAGCTATATTTTCCAGCTCTTAACTCTCTTGCCAAAGCAGCATTTGTTTCATGCAGATTTTTGCATCAGGCTTCCAACTTCTTCCTCAGGCTAGATGTTGGCCTAGTGCAAGTGGAGCTGAGAACACACAATGATGAGAGAATGGAGTGGTGTTCCCACTGATGTTTAATGACTCGTAGTTGCAGCATTGTGATCAGACTGTATTGTGTTAGTGTGCATGTGAGTCTAGGATTTACAGCCTTCTGCAGCTCTGCATGTAGTCTCTTCAGTTTTTTTTGATGGCTATTGTCTCCGAACATATGGAGATCTACAGATGATAATTGTCCTCTTGCATATGAAGTTAGAGACTCCCTCTACTGTGTAGAACAAATTAAACATTTGCTAGTTAACATGAGAGTTTTTTTTATGTTAAAAAATTCTTTTTATATTTATAAAAAATAGAAACATAATGCACTCCTAAACAAATTCTCAGAAGATAACCATTAAGAAAGATAATGAAAATGCTTGACTGAGATTGCATATGTGTTAATGCTAATATCAGACAATGAAAAAAAAATCAAACCTTATGTCCACATCCTGCTCATAATATTTAACATATACAGCTGAGATGATTTATGGAAGACCGTCTCAAACTTGTCTATTAGACATTTTACTGGAAATTTTTTAATGTAGTAAAGGACCAGTGATTACTTGAGAATGACTATTCTTCAGTAAGTCTTGTCTCACAGGAGACTTGTTAACAGGCTTGGAGCTTGTTATTATCTTCAAGAGAACATAGCAAGGAATTAAATAACAAAGCTACAAAGCCCATCGTTTTGAACAGATTGATGCTTTTGTTTTCTGTAGCAGAAACGTTACGTATAGAAGAAAACAGCACTTCCAAAGAGCATCGCTTTTCTGAGGACTCTATGGATTCTGCACTTAATTCAGTAAATCTGTCAAGCCCAGCCCGTCGAAATTCCACTGAATATCGTACTTCGGGGAGTGCAGCATATTACAGGAATTCCTTTCAGCCAGTGACTGCTACCTCAAATTCAGCCCCGATCCTGCGCCGGCTGTCATTGAGCTCTGCTGGGAACAGCAGTTACTATGAAGTCAGTAGGAATCGAATACAGAGGAGGATTGAAGGTATGCCTGAACTTTCCAAAGTATGTAACAGCTTTTATGAACATGCAAAGTCCGTGAGTTATGAACAAAGAAGTTCTTTGCCACAGAAAATACGTTACATATGGAGTGAGATGTTGTGCTGTTGCCAAGCACATCAGGCTTGCTAATGTAACTTCAAATGCAGAACTTAAGCGTGCTAGAACTAATACCATGGTACAAGCCAGAGGAGTCTTGTCTGCTGCTCTTTCCTCTCACTGCTGTCGTGGACCCTGCAACAGGCTGGATTGGACAGTGCTGGTTAAACACAGCTTGTTTCCTGAGCATTTTATCAATTATTTCTGTATTGCTGATATACAGATATAGGGTTTTTTCCTGTTCCTCTGCACAGTTGAATTTCCATTTGCCACTTTCCCAGATACTGGCATCTTGGGACCTGGGAACCAAACACAAGTCAAACGAATCCCTCTAGGTATGTCATAATGCTGGTTTTTATGTTGCTGTAATTATCTGCAGTTGTATAGAGTATTTAAGACAAATGGAACTGTTTGGTATTACGGTTTGGTACATGAAAGAAAATAAAACATCCTTTATTTTAATATATGACAAAGAATGAATAATAAAAGCCTATTGTTAAGAATGTCATATGTAAAATGAAATGTGTTAGTCCTGTACAGACTAGTGATACTTCTTCTTTTCACAATATTCTTACGCTGAAAGCTGCAAGTTCCACAACTGGACCAGATCTGAATTCACTTGAAAGGGAACCTTCAAGAATATTGAATAAGGGGGTGGTGATGGTTTACCAAAGCAAATGGTGATGTGGCAAGTTCTGTGATTGACTTATGGTTCCAGTCTGCACAGATACAAAGCTCCAAGGCCAAAATTTTGCTAGAAGAAGTGAAGTCAATCACATTCTCTTCTCATGAATACTATTTACATTTTGTAAAAACAATTGAGAAGCAAAAACATCTGTGAACTGATCGGTGAACTGTCACCCAGTCATAACAACATTCACACAGTATTACATAATCTTGTATACAAATTGTATACAAATGATTCTTTTCCTACTTCGACATGTGGAGCAGATGCGAGTAGTAGAGGGATGGAATGAGAACAAGTTTTTTTCTGTTACAAACAGAATTCACATTCTTACTCTCAACTATTCCAAAATTCAACAGATTTCAGTGCTCTCTGGTTTAGGTTTTGTAACAGAAAACTGAACATCCCTCATCTGCTTAAGCCTTCAAAGAATGCTTCTGCCACTTCAGTTTTGTTAGATTTGTAATATGGAATCAGCACTCTCTTGACCTTTGCCCTGTGAAATAAATTGTTATGCTGCTCCTTTAATGTATTTCCATCCATTACTGCATGGATGGCATCACATCTGCAATAGAACCCAACATTCACCACCAAGTAACCAATCGATGCCTTGTAAAAAAGGGCTGATCTGAAATAATAAACACATTTTCCTTACTCTGTCTTGTATCTGAACAGGTATTAACCAGACCCAGTTGTACCACAGCACTGGTAAAATACTGAAAGCAGAAGGCACTGCCATGTGATCTTATGCTGTAAGGCAGGCCCTGTAAGTAATAACTGAAGTTTTATTCTCAAGTCAGCACCAGACACCAAGGGTTCATACATGTATGAGTCCCAATTAGGAAGTTCAGCTTTTCAAAAACCAGAGTTAAATATGTTAAAGGCTGCTATTTAATGATTTCACAATGCAGCAAGCTGTTAATGACAGGTAAATTCAGCAGAAGTAGAACTTCCATATGCAGAAGATCATTAACAACATCAAATTTACTACATCTAAGAGCCACTAACAGAGCCCAGTAAGCCATATCAATTTTATCTACAAATATCAGTCTTCCAGAGGTGAGTTTTTGCACACTTGAAATGTACAAAAGATCAATGAATAATTGTCTCACCTGAAGCTGGAAAGCATCAGTTTTTCAAGTTAATTTGGTATAGACTTTCTGCACCGAACGTTTACTGTTTCAAGACCTCAAGAGGAGATGAGCAATTGCTTGCGCATCCGTTGTTATAAATCTAGATTACAAGTATCTGTGTGTATATGTAGATATACATGCCATAATTATTATGCTTTTCTTTTTCTCTATCTCATTTTTTCCCTCATTTCTCCTCTCCATCTCACTGAGATGGGGGCAGTGAATGAACAGCCACGTGACGCTCAGTGATCTGCTGGGTTAAACCCCAATGCATCACCATATCTTAAAGAACTTGCACGCTGTAAAAGATTTCTTCTTTTAAGAACGTTGCAACAAAACGTTGCTGGCGTGCCATACAGAGACTTCC